>NC_041007.1:41185704-41529261 GCF_004193775.1 Glycine soja
GTGATGTATGCTTTCTTCAGTTTCTTTTCACTATGATTTTTCTTCTCAGATTTTTCCATCTTTTTCTTGAAGATGGGACAATCAACCCTCAGATGTCCAGGTTGATTGCATTCAAAGCATTTTAGAGTAGAGGATGAATTTTCTGTCCTTCTTTTTGATTTAAAATTTGGTCGCCTCTGATTTCCTTTTACTTTAAGGAACTTGTTGAATCTTTTTACAAAAAGACTTAGATCATCATCATCATCTGGATCATTATCCTGATCACTTTCTTCTTGAATTGAGGATGATGCTTTAAGAGCAATTCCTTTCTTTTTCTTGTCATTTTCTTCATTTTGGTGCAATCTCAATAGTTCCATCTCGTGTTCCTGCAACTTTCCAAATAAAGTGGCAAGAGACATGTTAGACAAATCTCTTGATTCAGAAATGGCCGTTACTTTGGGTTGCCATTCTCTACTTAAACATCTTAACACCTTGTTTATAAGATCCTCATTTTGAAATTCTTTGCCTAAGGCTGCTAGATGATTTACTATATGTGTAAATCTCTTTTGCATACTCTGAATATTTTCATTTGCATTCATTCTAAATAATTCATACTCATGAGTTAGTGCATTTATCCTAGATCTTTTAACATCTGTAGTTCCTTCATGTGTTAATCGAAGAGTGTCCCACATTTCCTTAGCACTCTTACAATTTGAAACCCTGAAATATTCATCCATTCCTAGGGCAGATGTTATTATGTTTTTGGCTTTTAAGTTGTATTGTACTCGTTTTCTATCCTCTTCAGACCATCTATCTCTAGGTTTTTCTATGGTTATGCTTTCACTTGATGAACTACCATCTATTGAAACTCTTTCTACTGTGGTGGGTATATAAGGCCCTATTTCTATGGCTTCTCAGATATTTAGATCTATTGCCTCGATAAAAATTTGCATTCGGGTTTTCCAGTAGTGGTAACCCTCTCCATTAAAGATTGGAGGTCTATTGATAGAATTCCCTTCTGGAAATAAGGAATTTGTTGAGGCCATCTTTTTCTTGAAGCTTCTAAAATTTATACAAGAATGAAGCTCTGATACCACTTGTTAGACAAGTGGCCTCAGATATCTTAAAAAGGGGGGGTTGAATTAAGATATTCCAAACAATTTCCCTTAATTAAAAATCTATTTCACTTTTTACTCAAGTTATGAATTCCCTTAATAACAATCTTCTTAAATATTAATTCAAATGAAACAATTTGAATATGAATATAAAGCAATAATAAATAAAGGAGATTAAGGGAAGAGAAAATGCAAACTCAGTTTTATACTGGTTCGGCCACACCCTTGTGCCTACGTCCAGTCCCCAAGCGCTTGAGAGTTCCACTATCTTGTAAATCCCTTTTACAAGTTCTAAACACACAAGGACAATCCTTCCTTTGTGTTTAGAGATCCTTTACAACAAGAGACTCACAGTCTCTTAATCCCTTAGAGAATGAGAAGAAGAAAAAGAACAAATCTCTCTAGAAAGAGATAGATTTTACAGATTGAGCACTCAAATAATTCCTTAATGAATTGCAATTGAATTGGCCAAGGAATTCTTAAGAGGATAAAATGAATTTTCTCTTTGAGAGGATAAACACTTTGTTGTTCTGAAAATCTCTCTGCAATTTCGTGTTTAAGTCACATATATATAGACCATTGATGGTCATTAATAAAGCCTTTGAAAAGTTGTGACTCTTGAAATTATTTTTCTGAAAATCCTTTCTGGTAATCGATTACAGTAATTGTGTAATCGATTACAGCTTTTAAAATTTGAATTAAAACGTTTACTAACTGCTGGTAATCGATTACCAAAATTGTGTAATCGATTACACAGTCTAAAATTTCGAATTCAAATTTTTGTAGCTGTTATAAAACGTATTTGGCCACTGGTAATCGATTACATCCTCTGGTAATCGATTACCAGAGAGTAAAACCTTTGAGAAACACTTTTTTAATTTAAATCACTTGGCCAAACCTTTGCTAATTCAATTAGGAATTCCCTTCCTAATATTCTAGTGATCATCTTGATGTTGTGACTTGTAATCTTGAAGTATTGTCTTGAATTTTAATCTTGAAAAGCCCATTTGCATCAATTGCAACACATCATCATGATCATCATCAAAACATCAAAGCCAATTGCATCTACAATTACTGGCTGAGTCACGAACAATGTCGCTTTCTTTAAGGCGTTTCGTGGCACTGACAAAAATTGTGCAAGCAGACTATCAACCACGACGTCCCCAGGATAAAACAGCCCAGATCACTGTATAAGATTCCCACTGCACTGAGGGAACCTTTTCTAGAATTACACCCTCTTGTATGACTTGAAAAGTCACTCTAAAGCCAACCGAAAATATGACTTGAAAAGTCACTCTAACAGCCAACCGAAAATATGACTTAAAAAGTCACTCTTATAATCAACCGAAATTATGACTTAAAAGTCCCTCTTATAGCCAACCAAAAATATGACTTAAAAAGTCACTCTTATAGCCAACCAAAATATTAGAGTGACAGAAAGAAAGAGGGAGAAGTTTGCCGGAAATGCATCGGCTGAAATATGGGAGAGAGAAAGAAAAGTTGAGGAAATGCTTCTCAACTGGGGCAAAGAAAAATGAAGAAAGGAGCTCTCTATATATAGGGAGTGAAACACTATTCAAGTGTTTATCCTGAGCGATGTGGAACTTGAAGCCTTTTTTTTTTTTTTCCTTTCTTTTTTTTCAAACTTTCATCCACATTCTCCTTTGTTCTAACAAGTTGTAAGCAGAAAGAAAAGCAATGTTTTCCTACTCAAGCAATAGCTATAATCTTATAGGACATGTGAGTAACAAATAATTAACTTTAGTTTCAAAATAATGAAGTGATTGCTAATAATTGCTTTAAACTGTTGCAGGCATGGAGGTTGTGGAATGAGTGCATCCCAATGGAATTTATTGATGGTTGTTTGGGAGAATTGTGCATTCTATCTGAAACATTACTATGCATTCATATAGTCTTTTATGTGTTCAACATCAACCTGATGATAGATCAAATATAACATCTGTAGTAGGATTGTTAAACCGTGAAAGTGTTTTGCCACATCAAACTGAGCCAATTTTCTTAATTGAAAAGGTTTTAGTTGAGAAAGATTTTAGGCAAAAGATTTACTATTCAACAAACCAAGTAACTTTATCAAAGTTGCAAACAAGATAAATAAATTATTTTCTTTCTTACCATGTGCGCCAATGATAAGGGGTTCACTCGTACAGTTGCTAGCCAGTATATAATCTTGATATCCCCAATTTTTTGTTGTTGTGTTGTAACTACTTAATAAATAATTAACTAGCCAATTTAGGCTCAATTTTAGCCCAGCTGCAACGTTTATTTTTTACCGTCCCTACTTTAATTTGACTTGTGTTTGTCGAAGCTTTTGATTTATTATGTTTATATATTTGCTTGTGGGTATTTTGCTTTATGTTAATTAATTAATGCATGGTTAAACAAATTTCTTTGGAAATTCAATTTATTTATTGTAATTAACTAACCGTATTTGCAATATTTTCCATTTCCCCAATTTGCAGACAGTAGACAAATGAAGACAAATCTTAGACCCAGATTTTCTTTTTTAATTATATGAAAGATGTGCATGACTTTGTTTGCACCTGATGCAACCCACACAAGAGACCAAGTCCTGTAAAAAAACAGTTATCACTTACATAGTACACTTCTGCAGTTGAATAACACAAAATGGCCATTTTTTCCTACCATGCTAGTTATTTGTAATCTATCATTTTTTTTTTTCACGGACACCACCATCATCACCCAGTTTCAGCAACTTTCCGATGGAACCACTTTGGTTTGCGAAGATGGATCCTCTGAGTTTGGTTTCTTCAGCTCACGTAATTCCACTTCCACAAACCGCTACTTAGTTCAAAAACATCCCCATAAAAACCATGCTTTGGGTTGTCAACTGTGATAAACCAGACAACTACAACTCCACCAAGTTAACCATAACCAGAGAAGGAAACCTTGCACTTCTCACCTAAAACAACACCGTTCACTGGTCAAGAAACGCAACAAGAAAAGTGAACAACGTTGTAGTGCAGCTCTTGGACACATGCAACTTGGTCCTAAGAGATGAGAAAGATCGACAACAATTCTCAAAAACTACTTGTGGCAGAGCTTTGACTATCCTTTGGACACACTTCTACCAGGATGAAGCTAGGGTCAAAAGAAGTAACAACAAAAGGTCATAATATTAATAGCTCACACAACACACAAGGATAAGTCCATATCCCAAGCTTGGTAGGACGCTTAATACTACTAAAGATAACATCCTAAACTAGAGAGCACATAAACTTACTTTTAATCGACCATACTTCAAATCTCTTTCTTTTAAAATATAACTAAATATATAGCTCGATTTTGCCAGAGAAATAAAAGCTTTTCAAATTAAGGTAAACCACTCGTGATGTTCTAAAACCTTTCCATAACCAGCTTTCACGCGTGTAAGGAAATAATTTATAAACATTATTTCATAGCTCCATTCTTTTCAAATTAAGTAAATAAATGGAATATCAATTGCATTCTTACACAAGTAATTGCTATAACCGATATCTAAAACTAAAATCACTAAAGTCAACAGTGATAATATAAAACTATAATCTGTAATCCAGATCTCAAAGAGTATAAAAAATAGTAATGTAAACCGTGCTAACAGAGATGAAATAGTATTATTTATATCCCGAAAAAGACTAAAATATAGTAGCAAAAGATACATAGGTTACAAAAGATATAAAACATGAACCCTAGACTACATGTAACAAAATAAATTAAAAGAAAAAACTAGGGCTCAGAGCAGCCACCCATGTTCAGTTTAATCTCTTAGGCTGTACACCCTAAACATAATGGTCATCCTAAGGTGAATCCTCGAAAGGATCCTCTTCAGGATCTTCCTCCGGATCTTCATATAAGAGTCCTGTGGTACATTCTCCTCAGTATCCTCATCCTCTAAATCGTTACACAGACATAACACCCTAGAGAGACATCATCTATGTATACTCAGCATCTATTATTCCATAAAACAATTTCCTTATCTTGGTTCCATCCCGGACATAGTTACTTCATTGGTTGAGTAGTTCACCATTTGTCCAAGATCATCCTCAGCTGAAACATTTTCTGTTAAGAAAATAGGTTCTTTTGGTTGTGGCAACACACTTTCACTTGTTAACATTGCAATTATAGATCTCATATTTGGTCTATCATCAGGTTGATGTTGCACGCATGAAAGACCAATATGAATGCACTGTAAGGCTTCAGATTGAGTGTATGAGTCCCCCAAACAAGTATCAATAAATTCCATTGGGATGCACTCTTTCCACAACCTCCATGCCTACAATATTCCATCATAGCTATTAAGAATAACTTCATTAGTTAGAAACTTAAGTTAATTTTGTTACTTACATGTGCAATAAGATTATAACTGTTGTTTGAGTAGGAAAATCCTTTGTTTTTCTTTCCGCTTAAAACCTCCAGTAGTAAAACACCGAAGCTATAAACATCGGATTTGATGGAGAATACTCCATCAATTGCATATTCTGGTGCCATATAACCACTGAAAGAAACCAATTTACGTGAATTATTGAGACTTGATTTATTTCAAATTTAACTATTATAAGTAAAGACACTTGAGTTTAATGATGATATACTGACTAATAGTATAAAATAATTTTACACTGTTATCCAATCATAAATCATCATTGATATAACTTTTAATTAAGATAATCTTCTAAAAATCAACAGTTGATTTTTGATTGGATGATAGTACAAAATATTTACATTCCAATAATTGGATAGCCATTTTTCCTCAAGATACTTACTATGTACCAACAATTCTTCTTGTGTTCCCTTCAATTTGTTCACCTCTACACATTCGGGCTAATCCAAAATCCGAAATTTTTGGATTCATGTCATTATCAAGCAAAATATTACTTGCTTTCAAATCTCTGTGTATGATCCTTAATCTAGAATCTTGGTGAAGATAAAGAAGTCCTCGAGCAATTCCATTTATAATGCTAAATCGCATGGGCCAATCTAAGAGTTTGCTTTGAGAAGAATCTGAAAAATTATATATTTGTGTTATCGTTATAATAACAAAATGAAATTTCAGACAATTTTGTGGAAACACTAACCAAAAAGAAAGAAGTCTAGACTTTTGTTGGACATGTATTCATAGATGAGTAATTTCTCTTGCTCATCGATGCAACAACCAAGAACTTTAACAAGATTTCGATGTTGAAGTTTAGAACAAAAATTAACTTCATTCTTAAATTCTGTTAAACCTT
The DNA here is from genome assembly GCF_004193775.1 of Glycine soja. Taxonomy (NCBI): domain Eukaryota; kingdom Viridiplantae; phylum Streptophyta; class Magnoliopsida; order Fabales; family Fabaceae; genus Glycine; species Glycine soja. The sequence continues at coordinate 41,192,042 of NC_041007.1, forward strand.
GTGCTGATGTGTGTGAGAGCCTTTTGACAGCAATTTCCTGTCCATCTAGTAGTGTGCCCTTAGAAAAAAATCACATTTACTAGGTCAAATGGTGAATAGATCTGTCAATGTCTTATTTTATTAACCATTAATTACAAAGGAAAATGTTGAATACTTACTTTATATACAGGACCAAAACCACCTTGGCTAACCTTGTTGTCACTTGAAAAGTGATTAGTGGCACACGCTATTGTATCAAAGTCAAACAAAGGTAGTTCTATTTCTTCTTCTTTGCTCTCATTTATTTTCACTTTTGTCTTGAAGATCCCTATTTCCTCAAATAAACAAAATAAATGAAAATATGTAGCACCCCATGTTACAATCCTTTGCCTTATGGTCTATCTTATTGCCTATCCCATTTTTTATAAAAAAAAAAAATGAAATGGAATGGTTTTGTTCGATAATTAATATTTGCTAAAACATAAAACAATGTTTGATAATCCAAATTTATTAAAGAAATCATGCTTTGCCTTTCATTATGCAATAAAAGAATATAATTTTTGAATGATGGTAGAGCAATGAATGAAGAACATTTATTGAAAATCACAAAATAATGTTGGCCTCAATTTTTAGTTACACTATGTTTGAAAGAGGTGAAAAGGAGAGGGAGGGAATAAAAGAGAAATGTGATTTTTTTTCTCTTGTTTAGTTTTGAATAACATGGAAGGAAAGAATGAAATTAATGTGTCCCATGCTTCTTGCCTTCTCATGAATTTAAGATTACATGGAGAGAGAAAAGTATCTTGTTATATTTAAAAGACCAAATTACACGTATTTCTATATTTTTCTATCAGAAATATTCATGTCAATATATTTTTCTAGAAATATGCATGTTTTTTTGTGTTAATCTTGAATTGCAACATCTATTTGAAAAATTAAATTAGTTGAAAGCTCATAAAGGATTTTATTTGAGCGGAGACTTTCAAGTTCATATGTTTTCAAAAAATATAGTTTGGAATAACCATATACATTCGAAGAATTTATTAAATATGAGTAAAATTAAGTGAAATTTGCCATCAAACAATAGCTTGAGGGTGACAAATGATAAACTTAATATAGCCTAAGTTGTTTAAAAGAACGAGCATGAAAGTAAGAGAACTTGTTTTTAGATATACAATAAAGTCTTACAACTTTTTCACAAGAAAAAAAACGTAGAATATGATCGATATGTGGTAAAAAGAAATAGAAAAAAAATAATGCTATGTAAAAGTTAAGAAAACTTACCTTTGCCTCCGAATTTTGTTTTAGTTCTCCAGTAAACAAATGAGAAAATTACAATCATCGCAATAACAGATGAAACAATACATGGGACCACAATGGCCACTTTCCTTGAACCACCTTTTTCATTTTGATTTGCTTGACAGAGAAATATTGAAATAACAGTCAACACAGTTGAAATAACAAAAGCAGAAAGAAAAAGCACATGAATCAGAATTAATTTAATACCTCTCTTGTAATTCTTATAAAATCTAATAAATTAATTTGCAAGAATTAAAAAGTTAATCAATTTATTTAACAGTATGATATTTGTCCTAAATTCATATGTTAATTTTCAAATTTTTTCAAATATTTTTATTGTCTTTAAATATTTTAATTTTTTATCAATAAATTTATATTTATGTTGCCTTTTTTATTATTATTTAAACATGTGAAGAAACCAAAAAAATGTTATCAAAATACTTTACATACGACACAAAGTTAGACTTTTAAAAAATCCAAGATATTAATGTATTTTTCTTATTATTTTTGAGAAAAATAGTTAATGCATAAAATATTCTAGCTTTGATATGATTGCTATAAAAAAATCAGTAAAATTTTTAATTTGATTATTGTGAAAAAAGACAAGAAAAGAGCATAAAACAAAATAAAATCCCATACCCATAATTTCGGTGATATGCACTCTAACATACAGATCTTGCCCTGCATCGGGAAGCAGTCTCAAGTCCAATAGATCACCAAACCAAAGGATACAACCATTTCCCTTTCCAAGGATGTCGGAGCTACCATAAGCCGTACACGAACAATTTTCCCAACACTTTTCCTTGCATTCCTCAAGTGTCATGCTTCTATTAATCCAAGACGTGTTAGTGTCTGGAACCTTCATGTTACTAAACTTGACGAAACCGTCTTTGTTTTTCTCCTTACACCTCCAACTTTTACTATTAGGCACACACCCTTCACTCCAATTCTTCGCACCCCAGTTTTGCGGCGATTTTGGCTCAAACCCACGCAAACACTCACACATAGAAGACACAGTGGCACTGCCACAGTACCCAAATGAGCCACAATGGTTATACCCATCACAACCATCCCTCGGAACAGTTAAACTCAACTCCCATTTGTTACTTTCCTCAACCCAAATGAAGCGCTGAAGAGCATAAAGGGTTCGGTTGAGAACAATTCTGGAAATCAACGAGCTATTCCGGGGGTAGAATTGGAAATAACACTCTTCCGTGTCGTACACGAAATTGTAAGTGAACAATGGATGGTGTTTCAACGAGGGTGTAGCGCTGAATCGAATACCATTCCAAGGGCCACTTCTATATAACATCGTTGAGCCATTCCATTGTTGTAATTCAGGAATGTTGCTTCTTGACACGCTATAAGTGAAGTTAGCAGAAGATGGGTCTTCCCAATTGTTCCATGCAGTGATGTAGCGATTAAGATGAAGACCCTTTGTTGTTACTTTCCAACCTATCTTCATTCCTGGTAAAATTGTATCTGAGGGATGGTCAAAGCTCTGCCACAAGTAGTTCTGAGAATTTATTTCTTTTTCATCTTGTAGGACCAAGTTTCCTGTGTCCAAGAGCTGTGCTACAACGTTGGTCGCTTTTGCTGTTGTTGTGTTTGCTGACCAAATAACGCTGTTGTTCTTGTTGAGAAGTGCAAGGTTTCCTTCTTTGGTTATGGTTAACTTGGTGGGAGTGGTGGTGGTGTTGATTGGGTTGTCGTGGTTGGCTACCCAAACGACGGTTTTTATAGGGATGTTTTTGAACCAGATTCCTAGGTAGCGGTTTGTGGAACTACCTGGGCTGAAGAAACCAACCTCAAAGGTTCCATCTTTGGAAACCAAGGTGGTTCCATCAGAAAGTGGCTGAAACTGGGTGATGGTGAGAGTGGTACTATCACAGGACAAAAATAGTAGAATAAAAATTACAAGCATGGTAAGAAGAATGGCCATTTTTGCATTATTCAACTGCATGTAGAAGTTGAAGATATAGAGATGGGTAAGTTTGATAAGGGTACTGTGTAAGTGTAACTGTTTTTTAGGGGACTTGGTCTCTTCTGTGTTGCATCAGGTGCAACCAAAGTCATACACGTCTTTCATATAATTAAAAAATAATCCGGGTCGAAGATCTGTCTGCATTTGTCTACTGTCTCTGCAAATTGGGGAAATATATATACAATATTGCCGGCGGATTTGGTCTATAAGCTGATGTTGCTGTTATTGTCACTTGAGAAAGTCGTTATTTTTATTTGTAAGGAGGCCAAGCCTCTCTCTCTCTCTCTCTCTCTCTCTCTCTCTCTCTCTCTATATATATATATATATATATATATATATATATATATATATATTAACAAATTGAGGCAAAGATACCCAATAAAATTCTGCTAAAGCATGTTCATACACCCCATGGGAGGGGAATACAAAATAAAAAATAAAAAAAATCGTCTTGAGAAGTTGTTATAGACACATGATATTATATTAAAGTCAAACAAAGGTAATTCTAGAATCTAGATTTTCTTATTTGCTCTCATTTAGTTTTACTTTCATTTGATGATTTCCATTTCCTCTCCAATTAAAAATTGACAACCAAATTACATAAATTTTTAGAGAGATTTAAAAAAATTACACATATTTTTTTCTCATTTTTAAAACTTATCAAATCTCCCTTAAGGTTTAAAAAAATATATGTCTTCCTTCAGTTTTTAAACTGACACAAATCATCTTAAACATTTGATAATGATAACTCATCCTGCATTTCAAATGACATTTAATAAATATTTTTCTCCAAAAATATCATTGTTTTCCTCCTTCAAGACAATTTGATTAAAAAAAGAAAGGTTACAGATAAACTCAATCAACATCACTTTAAGCAATAGAACCATTGAACTAAACTTATTACAACAAATCCATAAGTCAAATAAATAATTATAAGTTTCCTGAATCAAATAAAATTATCTCAATCAAGTCATCAATGATCCAACGCACAAGATCATCCGAACCAACTCCCTTATTTCAATGTAATAAACACAAATTAATCTAATCATTTGTATAATTTATCCTCAATTCACAAATATATTCTAATCCTAATGTCTTAGGTGAAAGAGCCTAAATTATATACATTAATTCTCAATGTCTTAGTATCTTCTCTGAATTGGAATAACACAAGTATTAATTGTATCTCATTAATTAAGCGTGAATAATGTCCCGCTTAAGGGAGACCGTCTAATTCCTTTCAAGGTATGTTTTGACTCTCCTCACTTAAACATGAATTGTGCCTTGCTTAAGCTAGGCGTTAAAAAATCTCTCCTTCTGTCTCTCCTCACTTAAGTGCATAACAATCCACACTTAAGCGAGTAGATCTCCACTTGTAATTTTTTACTTAATTTCTTGTAAAAAGTCCACAATAATATCAAGAAATCCTAAAATCTAACAAAACAATGATAACTCCTAGTCTATCCTAAAAGAAGACTCAATGTCTCCATATTGTTTTTTAATTATTATTATTGATTGATGATGATATCTATAGCGAATTTTTTATTTTGCGTAAATTTGTGGTTTCAATTTCAGTTTATAAGTCTTTGTTTTGGTTTTATTGTAATGTAGTACTGCGGTTTTCTGAAGGCTTTATTTTTATGCTTTGTGTAGATATTTTTGGGTTGATAATGATTAAAATAATTTAAATTGAGTTTCAATCAATTGGGTCTATCTAGTGGCAAACTATGAATGACTATGAAAGTTTTAATCTTTTTCATGTTGATAGTGTAAACGATTTTCTTAGAGAATTGAAATTAAATTCTAGATGTAAATGTAAAATCTCTGTTTTTACAATATGTAAACTCAACCAAGTGAAGACAGGGTTAATGCGTGAAGGGTTGTCGTTGTAGGCGAGCACTAATTAGTTGCACATTAATGCTATTACTGATCTGTGTTCATGGAGGAAGAGAGGAAGGTGCAAGTTACAAAAATAAGGGATGAATGAGAGACAAAAAAATTCTTTTTTTTTAATTTTTTATTTGTTTAATGATGTGTAAACTTTGGATTACATGTGTCGAAATCTGATATGTTGAGTGTGTGTATATCTAAGACTTTCTCAAAATAGAGAGGTTGTATTTTAGAAATATATTATTTAATAATGAGTGAAATTCACCTGAGATGCAATATATAGATCCTATTCTTTATATGGGGAAACTTAAAAAACTCAGTTTGAAAACAGTATATAAAAAATGTCTTACCGATTAATTGAACAAGGTTCATTGAAAAAAGACGAAGGAATTGAAAACAACATATAATTAAAATATAAGTTAGTTGAAAACTAATAAATGATTTTAGTTGAGCGCCGACCTTTCAGTTTCAAACTTTATTTTCTTAGAAGTCATAGTCTAGGATAAAACCAATCAAAGAAATTTATTAAACATTGAAATAGTGACCGATCCACACTTCAGGGAGTGCATTTTAAAAAGTTATATATAAATACTTTAAATATGTATATTTTGTTCCTCCTAATTTTATATAGTTGAACTTTCTTTTAATTTTTCTCTTCTTTTATGATAATAATTATTAATTTTTTTAAAAATAAATTATCCTCTTTAACTTAGAATCCTAAATTCATCACAGACCGAAACATATATATATATATATATAAAGTGAAATTTGATATATGGAACCAAACAATTAATAGCTTGAGGATGACAAATAGTAAACTCAATATAGCCTAATGGCTTTTTTGCATTTTCATTCCTTTAGTTGGAAGGCGAATCTACTTCTGTGAGTAAAATTCTTGTTCAAGTGCCTCGAATTTATTAAACACTGAAACAAGTGTAAAAAGTGAAATTTGATATATGGCACCAAACGACATAAAATGTCGCCAATTTTTTTTTTTTGGTTGATAAGCTTATGTTGCTGTTGTCACTTGAGAAGTCACTACTGACACATGCTATTACATTCTTTTGATGATCTCTTTTTCCTCTCAAATATAAACATGATTAATGAGAATATTTACACCCTAGCCGATATTACAAACCTTCCTCTATGTTGATCTATCTTAGTTAATTAGTTACATGATCTTCCAATGTGTCATGTGTGTTTTAACTAAACAATCAAATATGAGAATAGTCTACCGGTTTTTCATTAAAAAAAAATGAAATGGTTTTGTCCTATCATCTAGTTTTACTTTCCTTTGATTAATGATAATATATATTTTGCACCCTATATTACAAGCCTTTTCATTTGGTTGAAGGATGTGGTAGAGCAATGATTTGAAGGGAAAAAAATAATAGTTTGTATTTGATTTGAAAAAATATTTTTTATTTTTACCTTGCATTATAAAACATGACACAACTTTATTTATCTTTAATTAATGATGAGTACATGTAATTGTGAAAAAAATTTCTTTAATTGAATCAAAATGCAACAACCACCAAAACAAGCCACAATTTTGCACACTATCTCAGAGACAGAAAGAAAAAAAAAAGCAATTTCAGAAACCCGAACCCTCAATTTGAACACACATAGCACACGCAACAAGCCCACAATAGTTTCAAGCAACATAAACCCCCAATCAACACGAACAACACCAAAATGAACCTTTGAACAATCCCAAATACAGCTTTCCCCCAAATTAAAACAAACCCCAAAATGCTTAACAAAGTGAAAAAGGAGAGAAGAGGAGATGGAAGCTTATGACTATGAATTGGGAGGGCTTTTCCCACACTAAAATTGCTGATAGAGATGCAATACCAATGCCAAAGCGGTGCACACAAGCTATGATCGAAGTGTGAGAGTGACGAGTGGTGCAAGGGAGTAAATGTATCTTATTGGTATAGGTAGTAGCAATTAATTGCTTTTAAGTCTTCCTTAATTGTATAGTCTCACACCTGTACAATCTCTTTATCCGTCTCATTTTGGTATGATTTGATTTGGGTGTTACATGTGGTTCTGACCAAAGAGAAGGTTAGTGAAGTGTCATCGTGTAAAGTGTCATAGTGTAAAAGTCACTAAAAAGTTAACAATCATAGATATTACAAATGGTATCAGAGCAAACATTTCTTCCAGTATGGTGTAATTCAAGGACGAACCAAGTGGAAACTGGTGGGTATGTAACACCCAGATGAATCACACCAGAAAGAGAGAGATCTAAAGGTTGTGCAGGTATGAGATTGTACAATTGAGGATGACTTAAAGGAATTAATTGATACTACTTATACCAACAAAATGCATCTACTTTTCTGTAGCTCATCACTTAAGAACTTTACAATTAAGCGTTTTTTGCTTTGAGTAGTTACGGGATGGGTGACCTTCTGGGAAGTTTCCTAGAAAGCATGAGTGAGGAGAAACACGCTGAAAAGTCTTGCGTTGGTTTGTGGTGAAAGTCATTGCTCTTGAAACCAGATGAAATAGATTGTCGAGGTCTCGGGAAGGGCTACATACGGAGGGTTTTGACCAAAGGAGGTTAGTGAGATGTCATCGTGTGAAGTATCGTAGTGTGTGAGCTACCAAGAAGTCAACACTCAGGGATGTTACATTAGGAATGTGATTCCTGGGAAATCCTTTCACTACACCTCTTAATCACTATGATTCTTGCTTTGCTCGACAACTTGTAAATCAACACGTTGAACTCCGTATTCTCCCCCACAACATCATTAGCTTTGGGGTGGCCACTTTAGCCACAGTTGCATATGCCGCTAGGGAGACCTTCGCCACTGGTTATGAGACACAAGAACATCCTTCACCTCGCACAAGAATGAGGTACCTCTTATAATGCATTTGATTCTTCTAGCTTTAATGCTTCCTCCAACATCAACTCCCAATCCTTTTCTCTTAACTCACTCTTCAAATCTAACAAGAAAAAGGAGAAGAAAAAGGCGACAGGGGGAAAAAGTGTGGCAACCAAAAACCATTGTGGCAATGATTCACGATGTTGCTATTGTGGCTTTGATGAGGCACTATTAACTCCTCTTTACAACTATGAAGTTTATCAACAAGTGTACTGAGTCACACACGTAGTATAAAACAGTAAGATCGAGTATCGTATCCACAGGAAGTTTGTTTCATTCAGAAAAGCATTCATTCAATAAATAGACATTTGTATAACATCATGAAATGGAAATAAAAATAGGATATAGTTGTAATTCTAGAGATAACTACAAAATTAACTAAGTAAATGCGGGAAAAAATAGATGATTAAAACGTTGGGCCTTTCTACCGAGTTACTTGATGCAATTAAGGGTTTTTCTCTATCTAATGTTGTTTTTGTGTTCTATGCTGGGGACAATTATCCCAAATACCGATGTCTCGTGTGAATGGGCTAATTCTAGTTAAACTTCGTTCTCAAATCCCTCGTCGAACTTAGCCTAACCGAACAACATTAAGATCACAACATATCAAAAACTAGAGTCTCTGCACTCCGTGTCCAGACAATACAGTTATCTAGCCCTGCTCCATCTAGTTATAAGGATTCAAAACATTTCCCAATGCTAAAAATCCTAACTTTACACACAAATGGATGATAAGACCAAAAACATGCAAGAATTAAGTGCAGATAGAAGCAATGAACACATCAAAACAACACTAAATAGATAGTAAAGAATATTTCATCAAGGCTCAGCAGAAATTCCCAACAAAGAAACTTAGTCTTCCATCACAAGGCAGCATCTTTCAACTACAAGATGAGGGTTTTTGAAGAAAATTACAGATTACACAGTGGTAGGGATGTCTCCTCCACCTCTAGGAACCTAGAAATTACTCCTAAACCTAGAATCCTTTTGAAAGCTGAGGTTTTTGGCTTCCTTGCTCTATTTTGCGCCTCTATTTTGCTCTCTACACTCCTCTTTTTCTGCTATCTTTCCAACTTCAACCTTTAAAAGGGATTTCTGACCTCGAAGGGTCGCTTATCGCCATTTTCGCGCTAAACGCGAGTTAGTGAATTTTGGCTTAGCGCGTTAGGTGCGCTAAGTGCCAGAAGAGACAAACGACTTGTTGGGCGCGTGCATGCGTGGCAGATTCTCTTGACTCGCTAAGCGAACTGATGTCTCGCTTAGCGGATGTTACTCACTAAGCGCATATGCCTCGCTTGGCGAGACACCAACTGCAACAAGCTTCTATTTCTTCATCTTTTCACCTGAAACTGAAGTTGAAAACTCATTAATTCACAATAATGGGCAATTCTACTGAGCAAAATTAAACTAAACCTTAAAATATGTACAAACCTACAAAAGGAACCATAAATTGGGGAAATGACATGATTTTCATAAAGCTTTTCAACACAAAAGTTAGTCGTAAATGACGACTAACAACTCCCCCAAATTTACAGTTTTGCTTGTCCTCAAGCAAAGAAAGAACAATTCACTTCTCCTCAAGTGACAAGCTCACAGTGGCTATTCAAAATTGTGTTTGTTTCCAAGCATTCAATCATGTAGAAGCAAGCTTCATGATGATGAATCAAGTATGAATCAAGTAGTTTTGATGATGACAAAAATCCCAAAAGAATGATTTCAAGATTGAGTCAACAAGTTCAAGATCAAGATTAATTTCAAGATTCAAGAAAAGACATCAAGAAGAATCAAGATTTAAGAGAAGATGAATTCAAGATTCAAGAGAAGTAACAAGTCAAGACTTCACAAGGGAAGTATTGAAAAGGATTTTTCAAAAACCAAACATAGCACAATTTTGTTTTACAAAAGAGTTTTCTCAAATTTTTCTAAGTTACCAGAGTATTTACTCTCTAGTAATCGACTACCAGTTTCCTGTAATCGATTACCAGTGATCAAATTTGATTTCAAAAAGTTTTTAACTGAATTAGCAACGTTCCAAATGATTTTTAAATGGTGTAATGGATTACAATATATTGGTAATCGATTATCAGTGTATCTGAACGTTGAAATTCAAATTCAATTGTGAAGAGTCACATTTTTTCATAAAATGCATTGTGTAATCGATTACATGGTTATGGTAATCGATTACCAGTGGCAAGTTTTGAATAAAAGCTCAAGAGATGTAACTCTTGACATGATTTTCTCAAGGTTATAACTCTTGTAATGGTTTTCTTGACCAGACATGAATAGTCTATAAAAGCAAGACCTTGACTTGCATTCAAAAAACTTCTTGAACAACTTTTGAAAAACCTTGAAACCTTTACAATTCTTTAAGAATTATTTCCTACTCATCTTTCTTCTTCTTCCTTTGCCAAAAAGCTTTCTAAGTTTTCTGTTTTCCAAACTGTGTTCTTCTGCAAGTGAAAATTCTGCAGAAAACAAAAGTGTGCTATATCTTTTCATTCTCTTCTCCCTTTGCCAAAAAGAATTCAACAAGGACTAATCGCCTGAATTCTTTTTGTGTCTCTCTTCTCCCTTTTCCAAAAGAACGAAGGACTAACCGTTTGAATTCTTTTGTGTCTCCCTTCCCCTTTTCCAAGAGAATTCAAAGGACTAACCGCCTTAGAATTCTTTTGATTCTTTCCTATCCCTTAAACAAAAGATCTCAAAGGACTAACCGCCTGAGATATTTTTTGTTTCCCCTTACAAAGATTCAAAGGACTAACTGCCTGAGAATTCTCTGTCTTAACACATTGGAGGGTACATCCTTTGTGGTACAAGTAGAGGGTACATCTACTTGAGTTGTTGTAACTGAGAACAAGAGAGGGTACATCTCTTGTGGATCAGTTCAAGTGAAGGGTACATCCACTTGGTTGTTCAAAGAGAACAAGGGAGGGTACATCCCTTGTGGATCTTTGCTTGTAAAGGATTTTACAAGGTTGAAAGAAATCTTAAGAACCGGTGGTTGCTTGGGGACTGGATGTAGGCACGGGTTGTTGCCGAACCAATATAAAATTCTTGTGTTTGTCTTCTTCTTCCCTACACTCTTTAATTTTCGTTGTGTACTTTACTTTTACGCTTTACTTTTGTTTAAGTTACATAACTTAGTAGTAAAGCCTAATTGAATCTAGTAATATTAAGAAGGATAAGTTTTAATTAGTCAAGGTACATTAATAATTAATTCAACCCCCCCTTCTTAATTATTCTGAGGCCACTTGATCCAACAAATCAAATGACACAAGTGGCATACAATGCTTTAACCAACAACTTTTCATAAGATATGTAGATTTTCAAAGATATGAACATGATTATTAAGCAACACAAGTGAAATAAGCTAGCAAGCAAGACAAATATCAAGGAAGGATCATCAAGGAAAATCCTCACGGTTATGTTTCACTCAAGCACAAGTGTTTAGGCAATTCTCAATCAACAACCAACATAAGTCTCAACTTTTGCATTTCATCTCATGCCATACAGCCACAAACACACAAATTGAATCTGAAGGACTTTTCTTGGCTTGTAATGAGGTTGGGCTGCAAACAAATCATGGTTTTTCTAGGATGCAAAAGCTTAAGTTCTAGGAGAGCATTCATCCTTAGATCAACTCCTTTTCTATTTTATTCCAACTCTATTACTTGCCTTTCAATATTTATATCACTTTGCTTCAATAACAGCACACACTCAACTTTTATTTTTGAAATTGCTCTTTTTTTTTTAATTTTAGCAGCTCTTACTTGCTGCTTTTTTACATTATTATGCGTGCTGTTATTTGTCTTACCACTCTTATCTTCACCCAATAATCTCCCCCAAATTTGGAACAAATTTGCTTTGAACCACAATGCTCTCCTACAACCTAAGAAAAGGTAGATGGAGCTTACAATTTACAAGCTTAGGGTTCAAGTCAATCAATCAATTTTTAGCTCAACATGGGTGCCAGGGATAAATCATTCATGAACAGGGTAAGCTCTTTGGCTAAGTGGTTATTCCAATCAATCATGGCCTGCATCATCTTCAAACTCATGCATTCATTCAGTAATAAGAGATTCATGCAAAAATCGATACCCAATGCTAGTCATTCTCACATAGTTAAAGATCACATACTCACTGGGTTGTGGCTAATGATTACCTTCATAATTTATCTGTCAAACCAACTAAAATTTTTAGTCATATCCCTAATTCATGTTCTTTCTCTTCTAATTACTGCATACTCATTCAAAGCAAGTGATCAACGCATCACAATTCACTCAATCCATGCAATCGATCGGTTCAAATCATTCAACAACACAAAATTTTCAAATCAAACAACCACTGCATAATCAATCAAAATTGTAAACTGTTCACAAGCTATAAAGTTTACTAAATAATTAAATAACTATACTAAATTTGAAATTAAAAACTGAATATAAATGGCAGAAATAAAAGTAAAGCCCTGTCTTCAGTCATTCTGGGCTGGTGTTTGCTCACCATAAGGTAAAGAAGGAGTATCCTGGGTTGGTGTAGGTGTCTCCTATGCAGTTGTAGGCCAGGGATCCCAAGTACTCTGCGCCGCCTGTAAATCTGCTACATAGTCTGTGTCCTCGGTGCCATCTTCATCCTCAGAGACCTCCACAATAGGTGAAGTAGCAGGTGAAATCTGTGGAGTCATCTCTGGTGAGGCCTCGTGTGCGACCTTCGACTGAGGCTACGGCTCTAGCTGAGGCTCATGGGCTGCGTAAGCCTCACCTCCCCCCAAAGGAGAAGGCTAGACTCCTGGCCAGGCCACCTGTGCCATGAAATCCTTCATGCTAATGATGGGTTGATACTGAGTCAAGTCGTGAATACTCTGCTTCACCAGGCATAAGCCATGGTGGAGGCTCTACAGCATCGGCACCATAAGATCTGAGCTTTGAGTGAAGGTGCCGGCAGGTGCTGGAACTGATGGTGATGGAAGAGAAGTAGGGGGAACTGATGTTGGAGAAGGAGCAGAAGAAGGGGCTGCTGTGGACGCCTCTGATGGTCCCCTAGCCCTAGCCTTGCGGGTCCCTGAAAATACGATCGTAGGATCGTCCAGGTTGCAATAGTTCTTCTTTATATAAGCCAAATTAACGGCAGGGCTGAGGGACTCAAAGGTTAGAGAATCAGATATGACTCCTCTGGCTATGCACAAAGTTGTAATCAATGCAGGAAAGCCAAGCTGAGAGGAGTTGGACTGGGCCATCTATGATATCTGGCCTGAAATGAAGAAGCCTACATCCATATCCATTCTCATGACCAACCCATAGACTAACCTCGCCCTGTCCATATTCAAATCGGACGTATGAGAAGTAGGGGCGAGGTTGGAGTATGATAACACACTCCATGTCTGGGCTAGTGCCGTCAAGTCCTTCTTCAGGAGCTTCTAGGGCGCTCTTTCAACATTTAAAACAAACCCGTGCCCTGGAATACAAAGAGTAAGAGGTGTACTGCTCCCCTGGCTGGAAAACCAGTGGCGTCTCCAGGAAAACATTCAGCGATGCAGCATTAAACTTAATCAACTTTCCTCTGACTCAAACCTGTTTTGGAGATTTATCTTCTGGATCATACAGGTTCGAGTAGAACTCCTTGACCAAGGCCACATCAATGTGCCCGTCCATATGCTGGGTCAAGGCCTTCTGCCAGTTCTTCCTGATCAGCTCTCGGCGGAATTCATCATACTCAGTGACAAAAAGGTTAGAATGTTCTGTGAATAACGTTTCCAGGCTCCCTCAAAAGTGAATATTGTGGTATCATAGGGCTCATGGGGTCAGGATGTTGTGGCTTTCCTCTTCCTAGAGGCCATCTGCATCAAAAATAGTCACAGTATTCAAGTTAGATAGGTTTTATTTCAACTGAAAGCAAAAAAATAAAATTGAAAAACAAATTGGGCACTTAACGAGACTGACTCGCTCAGCGCACCTTATGAAAATAATAGCATTCGCTTAGCGCGTGAATTGCGCTCAGCGCGACAACACAAAAACACACACTCTGGCTAAGCGAGACACACTCGCTTAGCTTGACACACCATATTGGCTAAGCGAGAATGGCTCGCTAAGCCTTATTCTCTCACAGAGAGCTAATTGCACTTAGTGAGACTGACTCGCTTAGCGTGACACACTAAACAGGCTTAGTGCTAGCAGGCGCTTAGCCCAAAATGACTACTGGAACGTAATTGGCTTAGCGAGCAGGCTCGCTAAGCCCAATTCCAAAATAAAACAAAACATAGAAGAAATTGCGCTTAGCGAAACTAACTCGCTTAGCGCATGAACAAAAACTCAGAAAACTAAAATGCTTTGGGCTTAGCGAGACTAACTTGCTTAGCCACCAACAGAAGACAAAAAGCCTCTTAAACTATGACTCAAGCAACACAACTCGTTAAGTGTGGCATGCTGGCTTAACAAGTTCATACTAACACACAAACAAAACTGGAAATTTAAACACTCGTTAAGCCGAAGTGCAGTGGCTTAGCGAGTTCATACAGAAACTCATATATTCAAACAAAATTGATGAACACACTTAGCGGGATAGGACCGGCTTAGCGAGTTCATCCAAAAACCCATAAATTCAATAAAAACTGATGAACTCACTTAGCGCACAGGCACGCTTAGCGAGCACATCGAATTGGGGCTTTTCAGCTCCCTACCATAGGCCTCTATTAGGCCTCAAAACTTAATCAAAACACAACAAAAGAACATACATTGTGTGTGAAAATAAACCCCTAACAGCATGCTTACTAATGACTAACCTAACAACAACAGAATCAATCACAAAATCAAAGCTTCAAAACCATTACAGTAAGTCTTCTAACCTAAGGTTCAAAAGAAAAATTTAAAATGCATAGTTAGGAAACACTAACTTGGATTACAAAGAAAATGAGCAAGACGAAAGTAAGAGAAGCAGAGAGATAGTGTGAGCACAATGCAGAAATGGTAGATGCTGAGAGAAAATGTTTTAATTTTGCACAAAAGTAACTGCCCAAGGCAGTTAAGCCTTATTTTTGGTAGTTTCAACTGCCTCGCTTAACGCGGTTCACTCGCTAAGCGAGCACTCAATGACGTTTGAGTTTTCAGAATTCAAACTCACGTGCTTAGCAGGCCGACTCGCTTAGTTTAATTCAAAAATTAGAAAATCTAGAGAAGGATTTGGGCTTAGCGCGAAAGGTTCGCGCTTAGCGAGTTCTGCAGCTCTGATTGGTCTGCAACTCTCGCTTAGCAGGCCATGGGCCGGCTTAGCGAATAAAATTCTTCCTGATGCAATAGTGGGGCTCACTTAGCGAGTGACTCTCGCTTAGTGCAATTCCAAACCCGACAGGGATTTGGGCTTAGCGGGCTAACCCGCTGGGCACAATTCTCAGAAATGTTCAAATAGAGGGGAAATTGCACTTAGCGCACTAGGGCGCTTGTAGAAGCAAGTTTCATGATGAATCAAGATTGATTCAAGGAGTTTTGATGATAACAAAGATGATGACAAAAAGCTCAAAAGTCAACAACACTTCATGTTAACAAAGATGATGACTTCAAGAATCAAAGAATGAGTTCAAGATTGAATCAAGAACACTTCAAGGTTCAAAAGGAAATTTGATTTCAAGAATCAAGAATCAAGTTTCAAGATTCAAGTTCCAAGAATCAAGATCAAGATTCAAGACTCAAGATTCAAGAATCCAGAGAAGACTCAATCAAGATAAGTATTAAAAAGTTTTTTCAAAAACTGAGTAGCACATGAATTTTTCTCAAAACCTTTTACCAAAGAGTTTTTACTCTCTGGTAATCGATTACCAAATTATTGTAATCGATTACTAGTAGCAAAATGGTTTTCAAAAAGCTTTCAACTGAATTTACAACGTTCCAATTGATTTCAAAATGGTGTAATCGATTACAATATATTGGTAATCGATTACTAGTGTGTTTGAACGCTGGAATTCAAATTAAATTGTGAAGAGTCACATCCTTTCACAAAAAAGCTTTGTGTAATCGATTACATTGATTTGGTAATCGATTACCAGTGATAGTTTCTGAACAAAATCAAAAGATGTAACTCTTCCAATAGTTTTCAAGTTTTTCTAAAAGTTGTAACTTTTCCAAATGGTTTTTAAGCTTTTTTAAAGGTTATAACTCTTTTAATGGTTTTCTTGACCAGACATGAAGAGTCTATAAAAGCAAGTCCTTTACTTGCATTTTAAAGACAATTGATTACAATCTTTTACATCCTTTGAATCTCTTTGAACATCCTCTTGAATTTCTTCTTCTTCTTCCTTTGTAAAAGCTTTCTCAAGTTTTCTGGTTTTCCAAACCTTGAAAACAAACTTGTGCTATTCATCTTTTTCATTCCCATCTCCTTTTGCCAAAAAGAATTCGCCAAGGACTAACCGCCTGAATTCTTTTTGTGTGTCTCTGCTCCCTTTTCCAAAAGAACAAAGGACTAACCGCTTGAATTCTTTTGTGTCTCCCTTCTCCCTTGTCAAAGAATTCAAAACGACACAGTCTGAGAATTCTTTTGATTCTTCCTTTTCCCATATAGAAAATATTTCAAAGGACTAACCGCCTGAGAATTCTTTTGTATCCCCATTCACAAAGTTTGAAAGGTTTAACCGCCTGAGAACTTTGTCTTAACACATTGGAGGGTACATCCTTTGTGGTACAAGTAGAGGATACATCTACTTGGGTTGTTAACTGAGAACAAGAGAGGGTACATCTCTTGTGGATCAGTTCTAATGGAGGGTACATCCACTAGGTTGTTCAAAGAGAACAAGGGAGGGTGCATCCCTTGTGGATCTTTGCTTGTAAAGGAATTTTACAAGGTTGAAAAGAAATCTCAAGGACCACAGGTCGCTTGGGGATTGGATGTAGGCACGGGTTGTTGCCGAACCAGTATAAAAACTCTTGTGTGTTTGTCTCCTTCTTCCCTACTCTTTTAATTTCCGCTGTGCACTTTAATTCCCGCTTTTACTTTTGGTTAAGTTTTTTTTCTATTCTTCATTTACTTAACAACATAGTAAAAGCCTTAGAAGAGTAAATTTTTAATTAGTAAAAGTTTAGGAATAATTAATTCAACCCCCCCCCTTCTTAATTATTCTGAGGCCACTTGATCCAACAGCGCTTAGCCCAATTCCAAAAGATGAAATTCTAGATAAGTTTGTAGGCTTAGCACAAGGGCTCGCTCAACGAGGCCCTTTCAGCCAATGAGTAGGGGTTGATGCGTTTAGCGCGAGAAGTGACTCGCTCAGCACGTGAACAAAGATTCGCTTAGCACACAGGGCGCGCTGAGCAATTGGATGGCTGAAAATTTTCTAAGTTATTTTTCCATCCACAACTTCAGAGAAGCTTAATCAACCCCATATCAAAATGCAAAACATGCTGATGATTCATTCAAGCAATCACAAACAAGTCAATCCTGACTATATGCAAAAGAAAACAGAAAATAATGATTAAGAAACTAAAGGAAAAGTGGGGTTGCCTCCCAATAAGCGCTTCTTTAATGTCATTAGCTTGACAAATCAAATGCCTTCAAGGTGGCATGAAGGTCACATAGAACACGTCTTCCTTGCATTTTCGCCTTTTAGCTAGAAACTCCATGAAGCTCATGTATTTTGGGAGTACCTTCCAAATCATTGCATGAGAGGTGTTAGTGATCAAGGAAAGAATGACACTTAAGGCTTTCTCATATTCTCCATGCCTTTCTTCCTTTACAATCAGTTGATGATGAGATATATTGACTTGGAGCATACTTTCTTGTTGATTTTCTATTGTTGAGTACTTCTCCCATTGTTGTGCTTCCTCTTCAATTTCCTCTTCATCTTTTTCTTTTGAATCATGCTCTTTTACAGGGCTTTCCTCTTGAGCTTCAACCTCTACAAAGTTTTCTTCTCTCCTGGCCACAAATTTAGTCACTTCTTCTGCCAGCTTACCAACCTGAATTTCTACACTTTTAAATGTTTATTGAGTCGATTCAATTGTTTCCTTGAATTGCATCAACAAATTATCCAGATTGGAACCTTTTTCTTCTTCATTTTGATTGTAGGGTTATAACTCCTATCCCCCTTGATAATTTTCCATGGAATAGCTCTTGCCAAATTGAATTTACTGATTTTGCACTGAGTTTTGATTGGCTTTAGAGCTAGCATGGTATGCCATGAATTCTTCAAACACACTTTCAAGATTAGGAGTTCTTTCTTCTTCATATTTCTTGTAAGGGCTTAACTCCTGTCCCCACCCAAAGTTATTCATGGAGTAGAGATGACAATTGTCATTGTAATGCTCTCCTCCACAAAAATCACAATTTATCAGTAGTGGTTGGCTGACCCTTGATCGTGCGTTGTCAAGATGATCAGTCCACCTCTTAAAAAGGTCTTCCATTTCTAAAATTTAGTCATGGAATAAGTTCTTCTGAAATTCCACCCTGCAAGGATAGACTCTCAAGAAAGAAAAAGTTAAACAAAATAGTCAAGAAAAATAAAAACACGAGTTAAAAGACAAAACTTATTGTGTTAAATTTTAATTAGTTCCCTCGAAACTTAGTGGTGTTGTCCTGTCCTACAAGATTTTTCTTCTTCTCTTTGCGTTGTTCCTCCTACAAATGGCTTCAATCTCCAAATCCAATGGAGCTAAATCACCTACAAAAGATTTACCTCGCATACAAGCACTAACAAGAGCAGCAGTCAACCAATTCCAAGAGAAAAATAAATTTTGAACTAACTAACTATTCACACAAAAATTAATAAAAGAATAAAGAATCAATGCTTACAAACTAAACTAAACTTTCCTAAATGGGAATAAACTCCCCGGCAACGGTGCCAAAATACTTGTTAACTCCTCTTTACAACTGCAAAGTTTATTAGCAAGTGTATTGAGTTACACAAGTAGTATAAAACGGTAAGACCGAGTATCGTATCCACAGAGAGTTTGTTTCATTTAGAAAAACATTCATTCAATAAATAGACATTTGTATAACATCATGAAATGGAAATAAAAACAGAATATAGTTGCAATTCTAGAGATAACTACAAAATTAACTAAGTAAATGCGAGAATAAATAGATGATTAAAACATTGGGCCTTTCTACCGAGTGACTTGATGCAATTAAGGGTTTTTCTCTATCTAATTTTTTTTCCTGTGTTCTATGCCGAGGACAATTATCCCAAATATTGATGTCTCGCATGAATGGGCTAATTCTAATTAAACTTCATTCTCGGATCCCTCGTCGAACTTAGCCTAACCGAACAACATTAAGATCACAACATATTAAAAACTAGATTCCCTGCACTCCGTGTCCAAACAATACAGTTATCTAGCCCTGCTCTATCCAGTTCTAAGGATTCAAAACATTTCCCAATGCTAAAAATCCTTACTTTACACACAAATGGATGATAAAACCAAAAGCATGCAAGAATTAAGTGCAGATATAAGCAATGAACACATCAAAACAACATTAAATATATAGTAAAGAATATTTACATCAAGGCTCAGCTGAAATTCCCAACAAAGAAACTTAGCCTTCCATCGCAAGGCAGCACCTTTCAGCTACAAGATGAGGGCTTTTGAAGAAAATTACATATTACACAGTGGTGGGGATGTCTCCTCCACCTCTAGGAACCTAGAAATTACTCCTAAACCTAGAATCCTTTTGAAAGCTGAGGTTTTTGGCTTCCTTGCTCTGTTATGCACCTTTATTTTGTTCTCTGTGCTCCTCTTTTTCTGCTATCTTTCCAACTTCAGCCTTTAAAAGGGTTTTCTGACCTCGAAGTGTCGCTTAGCGCCATTTTTGCGCTAAGCGCAAGTTAGTGAATTTTGGATTAGCGTGTCAGGTGCACTAAGCGCCAGAAGAGACAAACAACTCGTTGGGCAAGCTGGTGGCACACTGGGCACGTGTATGCGTGATAGATTCTCTTCTAGATTTCCTTGACTCACTAAGAGAGCTGATGTCTCGCTTAGTGGATGTTACTCGCTAAGCGTATATGCCTTGCTTAGTGAGACACCAGCTACAACAACCTTCTATTTCTTCATCTTTTCACTTGAAACTGAAGTTGAAACTCATTAATTCACAATAATAGGCAATTCTACTGAGCAAAACTAAACTAAACCTAAAAATATGTACAAACCTACAAAAAGATCCATAAATTGGGGGAAAAGACATGATTTTCATAAAGCTTTTCAACACAAAAGTTAGTTGTAAATGATGACTAACAGGCACGCCTCTTCAAGGCTTATGGAGCACCAAACATAATGATGACATCAATGGTGGCCTCGATGAATGTGACACTCTCTATCCCGACATACATATAATTAAGAAAAACACATAAAAATGGAATTTAATTAAATCAATTTTATTCAAATCAGATAAACAATGGTGGCATTCCCCGCTCGCATACTTGTCTCAGTCATATGCCTATTGTTGTTAACACAAAGTAAATTATGTATGAATTTAAAACAATAAGTTAGGTAATTAACAATAATCTAAATTAACTTATAGAATTCACAACTGTATGACAGAAATGCTGAGACATTGACCACCGTGTGCTATTTCAGACAAATCTTCATGCTTTATGTACCAGGTGAAGTTGGTCCACTGAGTATTTGGGGAGCTTTGGCCTAAAAACAAGGTATAGGATAACTATTGTGATGGCAATAACAATTATCAAAATTATTAATATGCTAAGTGTCCAACACATGAACCTGTAGCAATAGCTTCTTCTTCTCTTAGGTGGCTTTGAATGCATCACAAGAAAAGTGAGATGAGGAATACCCTTATCATAAGATTTTGCAATGTTTTGAGGCACCAATGGTCCGTGTGGTGCCTCCACATCATGAACATGATGAATTCTTTGATGTTTTGCAGCCATCATGTTTAATTTTTTGGTGGTTTCAAAATATGAAGAAGAAATTAATTGATCATATACTATATATGTGATAATTGCATAAATATGGTAGACATTATAAGACAAAAGCTCTTGATGATATGATATATTCCTTATTTTCCTCTCTTTTTGTTTTTCTCTATGTATATCTAATATATAACATATTATAGGTGGATGAATTAGGGTGGGAACATGAACACGTTTAGGAGCAGGTAATGGAGACACTATGTGTAGAGATGACTACTTAGGCATGAGTGTATAATTTATGTTGCCCTTGGCCATTGAGTAATAGTTCTGTAGCTACATTTTCAGAGTCTTAAGATTGCTTCTGGTGTTGAACTTGAGGAGAATGCTTCAATTGAAATCATAGAAGCAAGAAGTGAAAGAGTTAATTTCAAGTTTGAGTCCATTCCAACTACTCAATCTTCTAAGTCACCACCTAGACATGCCTTGCCAAATATGGGGGAGGGGCTGCCACTAGAGCCTTTTGAATAGAAAATAATAACATACTTTGATGGTATAAATAATGGAGGGAGTCTGCTTGGTGAAAATGCAGGTGGACACATTGATCAGAACACATCCTTAAAGATCAAAACCAAAAAGAAACCCTCAGAGAGAAAGCATGGAAAAGCATACAAATCAATTAGTCTTGATGTTTTGCAACATTACTTCACAGGAAGCCTTAAGGATGCTGCAAAGAGCCTTGGTGGTATGTTATGTTTCATTCTATGATTAAACAGTTAAAAGGAAATGTTTTTTGTTATCTCTACCAAGGTGCTAGTTTGATCTACAATAGTAAAGTGTTCATGAAATATAGTAACTACCAACAATTTTGCCATTATCATATCTAACTTTGCTACTTCTTAGAAACATATAGTTATCAAAAAATATATTAATCATTAAAAAAAACACACAAAATTGGCCATTGTCTATTACTAGTAGCTCAAGTGTGTTATTGAATCATTCCATGGTGCTGAAGGAGCACTTGGTTTGAATTCTCTAAGTACTATTTCACTTGCCATTGCTGCCGGTTCCTTTTCTGAGTTGTCCACTTCAAACAAGTTCAACCGCCAAACATCATTGACCATTAGGCCATCGGAACCTAAGATCAATGAAAAGGATTTTGATGCGTCTGGAGCATAAGAAACAAAAAGGCAGGTTGCAATGGAAGATCAATTCCTTGGACTTCAAGCAAGGACACAAAGTCCTGACAAAGTGATAAATGATAAAGGAGTGGCCACTCAGGAGATTGTCACTTAAGGCACAAACAAGTTTAGAACTGGAAGTGGCTCAAGTGAAAGCAATGGAAATCCTATTCCTCATGGTTCATGCCATGCTAGTTCCCCAAACGAAATCTTACCTCCTAAATATATATTTGTAACAGGAAACAATGACCAACTAGTACACCAAATGGCATAACTGCATACCCTATGCCTCACATTGAACCACACTCTATCTATAACAGATGGTTAAGCTAGCCTTCACAAATCCAGATTTCGTGCCTTGGTCTATCTATAATAGATGGTTAAGCTAGCAGTACATTACTAATCTTAGTGAAGCTAGCAGTTTCCTTTGCTCAAGCTAGCAGTACAATACTAATTTAGTGCTTCAAGTAGTTTCAAAGAAATCCAATTAGACTTACCGTGCACTGCTTGGTTAATGGTCTGCTAAAACAAACTAAAGTTGAGATTTTCCTATCTCATCATTAGTATCAACAAAAGCCTTCTATCAAACAACAAAACTCATTAGTATTAGACTCTTATGTGCTGGATAAGTGGATAGTGGAATTTTTTGTGCTACAGCTCAGTTTTCCCTCTTTAATGAAATTCCTTTTGCCTCTAAAAAAAGGATCAATGACTGCATCCCAGTGCCTACATCCTCAGCTAAGGCCCATAACTTATATATTACTCATCAGGTCAATGGATCAATTCCTACCGAATAGCCTTATTCAACTTTTTGGATGGAATTAAGAAGGTATTGTGAATTATGAAAAAAAATAAGCCTCTACCATTTTTTTTAATACAGAGAGCAACACAGACACAATCTTTCTTGATAAGAAAACATACATTCATGGATAGGAGAGTTAAAAATTAAAACTAATGGTTTAAAGCATGAAAATAACAAATATCAATGTCGTTTTCATAAAACTCGAGTCTTCATAGATATATAATGACAAGAAAATATTATTACCATTTACCAAACCAGAAATCACACATTTCTACTCTAAAACAAATTTCCGAAGTGAGTATACCTTTGTTGCTACCTCTCCTAGATTTCCTGAAATTGCAAAGTGGTTTTGAATCACACGAAAAGAATGATCTTTTAGTCCTCTTGCTACAGCCTGTTCGAATGCCAAACACAGAAAATTATACAATCATATATAAATCGACTATTAAGCCATCCATGTAGCACTCATCCGAAGTTAATAGAAGGAAAAAGGTCGCCAGAAAATGGCATTCATCCGAAGTTAATGATTATTCATTCCATGTTATTTTAAATCATTCCATATCTGTTGCATAATGATGTCAAGCAATTGCAAGAAGGTGATAGGGGAAGCAATAAAGAGAGGTCTCTATATCATTGACTAAGACTATTTAGGTGGACTAAAGTACTCACAAAGAAACCTAACTGAACAACATTCCCAACCACGCACCTCAACGGAATGTATCTTCAAGTAAGTGATGAAGATGATGCTTAGAAGAGTTTTCAGAAGTCCAAGATGCTCACAATTTGAAAAGAAGCAGCCACATACCTCAATGAATGCTCGCAAGACATGAGGGAAGTATACGTAATGCTCAAAATCAAGAAAGATTAAGCAACCATGTACCTCAATCTCACGGTAGTAGTGATGAACCCCAACTCGCGGACCAGTTATAGGTTCACTGGCATTGATGGTGACACGAAACGACCTGGAATGCTTAAAATGCAGTGTCGTGGAGGAGGGAGACGACAATGAGGGAGAAAGGGTTTGCGAAATTGAGTGCGTGGGGGGAAAAGAATTTGGTGTTTTAAAACCGATGTGAATTAACTAAATTTATTACCACCATGCTCATGTTAACATTGATTTTTTGAAAAACCAATGTTAGCCACCATGTTTTTGTTAACATTGGTTTTATCAAAAACCGATGTTAACTTAACAATGTTAAATCTGCATTTTGTAGTAGTGCAAAGTCATCATCCTAACCATTTGCTCCCACGAACATAAGATTCGAGATCATCACAAGATTCAAACACAAACAACACACAAGGAGTGAGTTATTACATTCCTAAACAAGTAGAGATAAACAAAATCACATATATCTTATACAAGTATAACAAACTCAACTTAGCACAATTTGCATTATCTTACCACTCATTGCATAACATCACTTGTCCCATAGATTTAATCACACAATCACATTCCACACCTTCACATTAATCACATGTTCAAAATAATACATCTCAAGTAAAACATAATATCTCACACTCACATAATTTATTACCCACCATCATGTAACGAGTCACAATAGTCATTACACAGGCGTTATGCAGCAAATACACTAAGACTTAATCCTATATACAATGTTGTACTGTGTTAGTGAAAAACCTTGTCGAGGTCCTAGGAGTACATGACAAGTCAGACCACACACTGGTAAGTCAGGTCACTCTCACTAGGTAAAATCATAAGGAGATCGATTAGGGTCACTCTGTTTTGTGAGAGTGCTCCAACCATATGGGATCAACATAGGCTTCAATGAACATTCAAACCGAGTGTATTTACCCCCAAGACCTACACTCCGAAGAGTCTGTTAGGGCCTCTCCCTCCTGATTTAGGTCCAACCTAGAAAACATTTTAGCATGTAGACTCTATCTATGAACTGTACAAAACATAGAACTCCTTAATTGTTCTCAAAATAATTTTAACTCGTCGTGCCTCAAAGTGATTAAACCTATCGGGTTCCAACAGTGGATCCCATCATAATACTCATTGTGCATTAACTCGCCGCCCTTAAAGGTTCTTATAGTCGTGTGGTTGTACAGTTCATACCTCACAACTCAATGCATGCAACATCTCAATACACATGTGTGATCTCACAATTTAACACATACTAAACTTGTCCCTTACACATAGTTCATCACACTTCTATAATCCCAAGACCACATTTTATCATGCCTCATGCATTATATACATGTCACACAATAATAATATTAATAATTTATGTTCATATGATTAAACCTATCAAACAATTTTACCTAATTATATCAAAATCAAAGGAATCAAAATCATAGGTCAAAAAAATGAAAACACCAAGAACATTCAATTTTATCAACCAATTCGCATTAGGGCATCAATTGGCCTGTCAAGCACAACAATCTCATAATTATAATCATAAAGGAAGAATCAAAATATAGTAGACATCCCAAAATAAATCCCAATTTGATCCTCTAAGGATCCATACACATGTTCATTCTAATCCAAATTGCGATAAACTCATCCCTTACATCTAAGCGGGCTCACATGTGTAGTCCAGCAGTGATAGCGGCATCTCTAGAGGTTCCCTAAGATTCCTTAGCTTTTCTTTTGGTCACTCTACTTGGATTTCCAAGCGTTAGAGAGAATGAGAAGGAATTGGAAGCTCCATTTCACTGTCTCCGAGCGGGAGATATTTCTCTCACCACACACATTATTTCACAAATCCCAACGGTGGGGATGTGTGGAAATGAGTTCCTAACCTAGTGTTCAAAATTTCACGTCAACGAGTCCAAGATCGTATTTTTACTAGGACATGGTTGGGTGTATGTGAGAAAAAGAAAGCTCTCTACGAGGGACATTTATATCACCGAAGACATTATTTCACAAATCCCAACGGTGGGGATGTGTGACAATGGGTTTCCAACCTATTGTTCAAATTTCACGATAGTCCAATGGTTAATGAGTCTGAGATCATAGTTTTACTAGGATGAACTTGAGTGTCTATAGGAAACAGAAAATGTTTTGGGAGAGTGAGAGGGGAAAACGAATTTGAGAAGAAGAGAGAACATAAAGACATGTTGTAAATGTAAAATATGACCTAATATGTCTTTATTTATAACTATGGTACTGTTAGCCTATTATTTACTCTATTTTTTCTTTATTTTATAAAAGGAACCATATTTTACTCTTTATTAAATGAATAAATAAAACATTTTATTTTCATTTCCTAAAAAAACACATATTTATTTTATTTACCTTTAAAATATTATTTTAATTAATAAAAAATTCTCCTTATTTATTTAATTACAAAACCTAATTATTTTGTCTAAAACTCTATTTAATTTTAAATAAAACCATTTTAAATTTATTCTACAAAAAATAGGGTAATATGATGAAGATAAATTGGGGTTTGAATTTGGATATGGGATTGTGTTTTGGATTTGAGATGGATTTAGGATTCGAGAGTCTAATTTGTGATTTGGATACTAATTTCCTTCAACTTGTAGGTTTGGTTTTGGATGGTGGTTGTCCAAATTGATGGTGTTCATTGAAGGTTTTAGAATCTACTAAATCAATTTTGGGGTTTCCAATAGCCAGAAAATGGTTAATGTCATTTAAAACGCTTTAACCAAGCATTTTTGGTGGTTTATGACTATCGGGAAATAAAAACCATCACAAATATTTTAATACAATAAAAAATAAGTGTCAACTTAGCATATAATAGAGATTTTAAATGGTAAATACCAAAAGAAAAAATGGAGATAAAAATTAGCGACTAAGATTGGTCAATATTTTGTTTAGGGACTAAAAGTGAAAACTAAAAAAAGTTTAGGATTTTTTTAGAAACATAATTAACCCTTAATTTATACCTTTCCTTTCCTTACTTTTTTGTCTTATTTGCATATTTGAGCATGTAATATGAAGGAGTGCTCTCCTTAGCTTCATTTATTGTTAAATTTTTTTTAGTGGGAGAATTCAAAACCGTGATCTTTCCCTTTTTCTCTTCTCTATTCATCACTAGAACAACTTTATATTTCATCATTTATCAAAGGTTGACACTACCCATTAAGACTAAAAGAGTCATATATCTTTCCCTAGTCAAAGGGGTGTTATGTCTAAAACTTTTTTTTTCATTTAACAATTAATATTCTTTGGTCATATCCTTTTGGAGATTGAAGGGGTTTGTTATCCTTCCCTTCCAAAACAAGACCCCTCAATAGTTATAATTAATAAGCATATTACATGTAGAGTAGGAATATAACAGTTATAGCATTTAATGCACATTTAGTTCATCAAACTCTCACATTCCATTGTCAAGGTATCGACACACCCATGCTTCGTGAATCATGATCGTGCTTGAATTTGAGTCGTCTATTTGAAAGCCTTGGATGGCCTTGCTTCACTTACTAAGAAAACTTTAAGGGAGTGTTTGATAGGAGAGAATTTTTTTCATGCCCAACAATTAGAAATCATGTTTCTTAGGAACAAATAAAATCCGTTTGGTTGATCATAAAAAATATTTAGATAAGTTTTTGAGGAGTAAAAGAGTTACGTGATATTTTTACCAATAAATTTAATTATTTACAACATTAATAAGAGTGACATGATATTTTTATTGTGGTACAAGAAAATTAAAGTTGGAAAATTAAGATTCTGACCTCCCTCATGGAAAAGTTTTCATGGGAAACTTGTTAAAAAATATTCCCGAAAAAACATTGTCTTCCAGGAATCTTATTTTCTCAATACAGATACCAAACATGACAATCTAAGATTCTCAATCCATGATTTCCAGGAAACTTAAAACTTCTACTTAGGTTTGATTAGTAAGGAGAAAAGAAATAGATGAGGAATATAGCAAATGAAAAATAGATAAGGTGAACGCAAATAGATAAAAAAAACAATAGAGTCGTATGCCTCACACCATTTTATTTCTCTTCTCACTGAGGATGACAAAGTGTACCCTAATCTTACGACACTTGTAAAAATATCTGCAAATGGGTAAGATAATTACCCGCTCATTAGGAATGGATCTGGGATGGATATTTACCCTCAAAAATTGAATGGGGATGAGTGCGGGTTGATGCACAAATAAATATGTCATGCCTTAAAGTGAGTTATGGATCAATGCATTATTATAGATAGGATTAGGTTTTGTCTAGGATCATTTCTATTATTATAGTAGTACACAAAATATCATGTGAATTTGCTCACAATATGTATTTTTTATTGCTTCAAATTTAAAATCAAGATAAATCATTTTTTTATGATTTGATTTTCTTTATTTTGTTATTAGTGAGTGAATTTGTAGTTAAAAATTAATCTTAATCTGTTAGTCATCATAATTTTTTATTTTTTAATAGCTAGATAAACTATGCATATAAAATTTAGTATATAAAATTAAACTATAGATAAAAAATTTAATATATAAAATTTAAGCACAACTATACGTACAGAAAATATAGTATAAGTTGAACCTAAAAAAAATTAGTATAAGCCATATCAAAACATAAATAGACCAAAATATATATGTATTTTTACACACATGTATAATTCTCATTGACCAAGTTCCACATTCTAAATGAGTTGTTTATCTAAAATTTGTAAGTCTTACAATGTCACATAAGTTTAAAAACTTTATACCAAAATTACTCCATTACTAAAGTTGCTAGAGTGTGTTCTGAACTTGAACCACATTAAATTTTGTAATTAAAAAATGATTCATTAATCGATAAATTTGAATTAAGCAATAATTGTTTATATAAGCAACTCACTTAAGCAATGCAGCGCCAAATCATTTGCTCAAATAGTAAAATTTTGTTAAGTAACTTCACTTAATTTTAGGCAACCCATGAAGCACCCGCATTAGAGATGATCTTATAAGTTAAATAATTTGAACATTATTTTTTGAAGGTCTTAAAGAATACCATCACATGATGTCCAAGCTTTTAATTGTTTGTTAAATCATAAATGATAAAAACATTACGTTTAAGAATGATTTGTTAGATAATTATGTTTATAATACTGTCTTTTAGGACTTGTGTTTGAATTACTTTGGGTTATATTCAAATGTTTTGATGATTTAAGAGTGAATTTTTAGTTTAGCTGCAGTATTTTTTTAAAACAATACTTCATTCACTACTACAAAAGAGGTTCAAAGACGGTTATAACACCCTTTCCATGACGGTTTTGAACCGTCTTTGAAATCACTGTCGTGGCAAATAAACACTTTTCACGATGATTTTTAAATCGTCTTAGAATCTTGAATTTTATATTAGTTTTCATAGAAACCATTTTTTAATGTCTTTTTTTTTAATTTCCTTTAAAAATGTAAAAAAAAATAAAGGATTTGAAGACAGATGTCTAAAAAATTGTCTTAGAAAGTCACTTTCTAGGACAGTTTTCTAGAGAACCGTCTTAGAAAGTAAAGTTTTTAAGATGGTTATTTGGAAAACCGTATTAGAAACTCTACTTTATAAGACGAGTTTTTGATAAAATCGTCTTAGAAAATGTTATTTTTCTAATTTGTTGTATGTATGTAAAGGTTTCTGATCTATTGTAGGCAGGTACATATGTGCACATGACATTCCTTGATATTAAATAAACATTGTTTGGCTTATAGCAAAAGCTGATATCTATATGCTCTCTTTTGGCTTTATTACATCTAATGGACATGATTAAGTGAGCAAATTCTTGATTTTCTACAAAGTGATGATATAGGATATAGGCTGCATTTTTAATTTTGTTCATGACCATAATCATTTAATTTTGTTGCCTTTTGTGAATAAGGAGTTGCATCCAAACTTCAAGCCTCTAACTCTTTTACTCAATTTTTTGGGAGGGGGGTGTGGAGTAGAAATTAAAATTAATAGGAAAACATATAATAGTTTAAACTTCAAAATGACATTAACTAAACCCAAAATAGCAATGCTAGCAAGTCTTACATATTGTAAGATTATCCGATTTCAATCAATCTAGCCTAGAAGATCCACAAAACCATAATCATTTCTTATTATTGTTCTCTTTTCTTCCTATATTTCTATTTCCCTGACATTAACTTGAGTTTTTTAAGCCATTTAACAGGTTGATTTAGCCTAAAATTATAGGTAATGGGTCAAACCTCATTTTACAAAATGAATATAAAGAAATAGAAATAGAAAACTAAAAAAGTTTGTTGCTGAATCCATCAAAGATTGTCCACAAGAAAAAGAAGCTTAGAATAACATATAATTGATTACTGGGTTTGGTTTGCGTATAATGATTATCAAATTTAAAATTCAGACATTTGATTTCGATATTAAAGTTTTCTATAATTTTCCAAAGACATGATATAATTTTGGTAAAGAATAAGGAAGAAAGAGTAAAATAATACCTTCTTTAAAATTGCTAACATGGATTTTACATAAAATTGATGTTAACAAAAATTCCATGGCAATCTCGTAAATAACACGAGTTTGTTAACATTGGTTTTTTGTAAAACCGATGTTAACACTAGTTCGTTAATATTGGTTTTTAAAAAACCAATGTTAACATGAGTTCATTAACATCAGTTTTTTAAAAAATCGATGTTAACCAACTTTGATAACATCCATTTTACCAAAAACTGATGTCACTAAAAAACATAGAGAAAACTCGACATTGAAAAACTAATGTTGAGTTACTTCATTAACATCGTTTTTTTTTATAAAAAAATGAGGTTGTGGGATCTTTTTTTAAAAAAAAAAAAACAATGTTATATATATAGTGTTTACAACAAATTTGACGAAATGTGCATGTGTATGTGTGGATGACAATCTGTATGTGTAATGGGTTTATGAAGCAATAGATTTTGCTTATTGATTCTTGGACCACAAACTAGTTTATGGTTAGGATTGAATGTTGTTGATTTATGAATCCTTTGAGGCAACATGAATATATGTTTGATGCATTTTGTTTCAAGTTACGATGCATTTTCTGAAATTGGATGCAGGTGCTATTCATTAGGCATTAATTAAAACTAGATGCATTTTCAAGTTATGGTGTATCTATATGTATATATGTTTATGGGAATGATGATTGATGCAGATGGTGATTGAGCTGTTTGTTGGATTGTTGCCTTATTTTTGGATTGTGCTGACTGCACTGGGGAAGTTTATATCCATACACCCTCACTCTGAGGAGAAGAGGTAACTAACTTAATGCTACGATGTTGTAACTTGTAACTGTAATGAGATGAATATGAACTGAAGAAAAATTGTCTATGAATTAGCATATCTTCATTCAATGTGGTGTACTTGTTTGGTGTTAAGGTGGTCAATGGTATTCTATATCATTTTGATTGGTTGAACATTATTTTAGGTAAATGAAACCATTGGATCTTAGACCCTGTGTCAAGTAAATTATGCTTATTTGCTCACAAATTTAAATGGAATTAACATTTAAATTTATTATAATTTTCACTTATAATATTGAATTCCATGCCTAATTCTTGAATTTCCAATAATTTTTATTTCAACTGAGTTCATAGAGTGACTCAATCTTCCCAAAATTGGATTTGACTCAAGGCATCCAGTAATATAAAGTTCAACATTTACAATAACATTATCAGGTTAGCTAGAATAGAGCATATTGGAAACAAAAAATAGTTTTAGAATCACTATAAATTAGCTACTATATATATAGACAAACAAGGGTCTCAAAAGCAGGTATACTTTTTTGTTAATCTTGTAGCTGACATTATTTAGTAGGATAAAATTTCATTGGTTGTTGGTTAGTGGTCATGAAGTTATTGCTTAAGAGTTGTTAGTTAAAGATGTGTAATCTTCAATGTTCAATGTAATTTGTAGGCACTTTTGGTTTTCCTGCTTGCATCGTGATCACGACATTCGTTGTTGGACATTATAGTGATCATCATCACAGGTACAAATGTTTTTCATACAGTTTTGATGTTCTTGTTTGTGATTAATGCTTTTATTACCTGTTTACTATGATTAATGAGTATTAATTTATATACAAGTTATGCTCACGATGAGTGAACCGTAGATTCCCATTTGAGATTGAATACAATGATTCTTGCGGACAATTTGCATTAATTGTTGTATTGAATCTTGAATTGTCCATTTGGATAGTTTGGGAAGAGTCATATTTTTATAGTACATTCATACGTAAAGGTTAACTTTATTTTCTTAAATTTGATGAAATTTCAGTACAATGCATTTCTCTTTGTTCTATGAGTGCATACTTGATTGTCATGGAATTAATCCCACTACTTTCATGTCATGTACTTGGAGACCAATGCAAAATATTCTAGAAATTTCATCAAATTTTAAAATAAAGACTTAAGCTTGACGTATGAATGTACTATATGTCTTCTTGAATGGGATAGGGCTACACCTTTAAGAAAAAATGTGAGGTTTCCATGCATAAAATAACTTTGTGACTATCACAGAGTTATCAATTACATGGATTGAAGTTGGATGAATGTAAGTCACATGAGCCCTATATATGAGGAAGGTGTTGAGTAGTTCTTAGAATTCACCTCCGAAAGAAGTCGACCGAATGAGGATGAAAAATATTTTTGTCCTTGTATAAACTGTTTTAATGGGAGACGACAAGAACTCGATGACATACAAGAACATATACTGTGTGATGGGATTAAGAAGAATTATACGACATGGATATGGCATGGTGAATTGATAGACATGCAGAGGGAGTCCCAATCTGAATCGGTTGAAGTACAAATGGGAGACATGCCCAAAAGATTTATGATCTTGGACAACAATCTTTTTAGCAAGTACATGCCCCTATGTATGATACATTGCAAAGTGATTCGAAGAAGCCTTTGTATCTAGGCTGCAAAAAGTCTTTGACACTATTGTTAGCGGTGTTAAGTCTGGTTAATGTTAAGGCCAGATATGGGTGGAGTAACAAAAGCTTCACTTTCTTGGTTTAGGTAGTGCAAGATATGTTTCTAAAGAGAAATATGTTGCTAAAAAGTTACTATCAGGTGAAGAAGATATTTTTTCCGATGGGTATGGAGTACCAAAAGATTCATGCATGCCCTAATAATTACATATTGTATAGAAGTGAGTTTGAAGAAATGCAGAAGTGCCCCAAGTGTAGGGTATCACGGTACAAAGTGAAGGATGATGATGAATGTAGTAGTGATGAAAGCACCAACAAAGGCCCCTTGGTGAAGGTGTTATGGTATCTTGCAATCATTCCAAGGTGTAAGCATCTGTTTGCTAATGAAGATGAGGCAAATGACCTTACATGGGATGTAGATGAGAGAAATTGTGATGGAATGCTCCTCCATCCAGCTGATTGCTCTCAGTGGAAGAAGATTCCTCTTAGGCTTGGACTTTCTAGTGATGGAATGAATTCGTATGGCAGTTTAACACTTAGCACAGTTCGTGGATTATTTTGCTAATAATTTACAACTTTCCTCCTTGGTTATGCATGAAGTGAAAAATACATGATGTTGTTTATGATGATATCAGGCCCAAAACAATCAAGAAATGACATTGATGTTTATCTTAGTCCCTTGATTGAAGACTTGACAAAGTTATGGGATGAGGGGGTTATTGTGTTTGATCGGTATCAAAATGTGACATTCATGTTGTGTTCAAAGCTATTTTGTACCATTAATTACTTTCCAGCATATGAGAATTTGAGTGGATACAGTGTTAAGGGCCATTGTGCATGACCTATCTATGAAGAAGACACAAGGTACGTACAACCGAAACATGGAAAAAAATAGTATACGTTTTCTGAAAGCTTATCACCCTTATCGGCGATTGAAAAAAGCTTCAAGAAACATTCAAGGTTAAGCAAACAGAGATTGCTTCAAGATTAATTCAAGGTCAAGCGAATAAGATCAAATAAATCTAAGATAAGAACTTAGTAAGTTTGTTTAAAGAATCTCAATTTGATTGCTTTAGTTTGGCATTAACATATTTAGTATTAGACACTCTTTTATCAAAGGCTAAATCAGTTCAAAAAGATATTTTTGAACTGATAATTGATTACTAGACCGTGTAATTAATTACCAGCGAATTTGTGAAGATGTTTTTGACTAACGACACAAAACTATTTGAATTTTGATCTGTGTAATTGATGTGTCATTATTTTATCCTATTTCGTAACCCTTTTTGCACCATTTTAATTACTGATTAGTTCTAATTGTCAAATTAATTAGGCAGTTTTATTATTTGGGCTCATTCAGCTAATTTTATGTTTTTAATCTAATTTCAGGAATTAATGAAGCATTGGGCTTGAATCTAGAATTGGGCTTGGACTTGAAGAGAGCGGACTATTTTATTCTACCAAATTTTATCTTATCTAGATATTATTTAGATTTGATCTCATCTAGATATTATTTCATCTAGATCTTATCTTATCTAGATTTTATTTTATTAATGGGCTTGGATTTAAAACAGATTTGTAAGTTTTGGGGCTGAAAAATATATAACAGCGCCAAGGTTCTAGTTTAACTCTTCTCTTCTCTCTCTCCTCTCCTCTCTCTCTCTTTTTCGTTTTAGTTTTAGAGTGCTACTCTCAATTCGTTTTAGTTTCTTTTTCGTTTTGGAGAATAATTCTAGTTTTCTTCGTTTCTACTACAATTTCGTTTTCTATTAATTAATGGAAGGCTAAGTCTCTCGCATTGTTTTCTCTTGAGGATCAAGCACAACTCTCTTTGAGGTTCTATTATTACTATTAAATTCTGATAAGTTTTTCCTCTTCACCAATTACTCTGTATTTGTTGCTATTAACTCATGCATGCTTAGTGCTTGATTAATTATCTCTGCGCTTAATTTACGTTCATGCTTAATGATCATTCATGATTAATTGGTGTATGTGTTGCTTAATCACATAATGAATGCCTTATGTTAAATTTTGCTTAGTAATTTAATTTAGGGTTGGATTAAGTGGTTGAACTGATAAAGGATAAACTCTCGTAACCTAGGATAAGAGACTTGCTTGTGAATCAAGGGGAAGCAACGTGTTTTAATTCTGATATTTTCCAATTCACATCTATTTGTTGTTTAATTTACAAAAGCAAATAACCCCCCCCCCCAATTCGTTACTATTTTCCTACTATCTGTTATGAACGTTTGGTTGACCATTTCTCGTTGGGAGACGACCTAGGATCACTTCCTAGATACTGCATTTTTAATGTTTATTTGATTCGGGTACGGCCTCGATCAAATTTGGCGCCATTGCCGGAGAGCAGTGTCCAAAGGTTCATAATAGCTAGTGATTCGTGTTTTATGTTTAGTTGTTTTATGCTTTCGTGTGTTGTGTTAGTGTTGTTTAGTGTCTTGTTATTTTGTTTAGTGTGGTGTTTTGTTTTAGTTTTTCTGTTCAGCGCTTTCCCTGCTTCAGTTTTTGTGTTTTGCTGTGAATAGTGCTTTGCGACAGATTTAGCAACCACTTTTGCTGATCTGGAAAATAGAGTAGTAGTGTAAATCCCTTAGCGACTGAATTAGTGACTGCTGCTGACAATTTAATTGATGATTTTTGTTTTGAAAGTTAGGGTTGTTATTTTTGGCTGAATTTTGGTGTGGTAGGTTCTTTTGACTCATATTTTGTGTGAAAAATACCAGGAACACTTGTTGTAGCCAGATTTGAGAGATTCAAAACAATTTGAGAACTTGTGTTTACCAAAACTTCAAATGGCCATAACTTTTTCTCCGGGTATCAGAATGACTATTATTATATATGTATTTGGGGTAGAAAAAAAATTCCTATACTGTGGTAGCCCGCCAAAGGCAGGCTGAGGTCTCTAGCTATCCAAATTCGCCTGTTTACTAGTTTTTTTTCAAGTTTTATTGTTTTATTTTTCTAAACTTTCCTTAGGTAGTTTCCATAGTTAGACTTTGAATTTTTGCCTAAAAGTTTTTGTGCCATCTTTTCATGATTTTAGGGTGTTGCTCACAAAATTTCAAGTCATTTGGATATCATTTGAGGGTAGTTGTAGTTCAAACCTACACTGTTACTTGCATAAGAAGGCAACTAGTTGTGCATGCTGAATGTAGTGTATGACTAGAGGCAATCCATCTGACTTACAACCCTTTGATCCTGAGATAGATAGGACATTTCATAGATTAGTTAGGCATCATTTTGTACCTTTTGAGCATTCTGTTATTGGTGAGTCTGAACATTTTGTGGTTGGTAATTTTGAACATCCTGATTTTGAGCATTATAGTTTTGAACATTCTGAGAACATGACACAACCTCCACCTTGTGAGAGGACTCTAAGGGAAATGGTTGCACCTGATTTCACCTATGAAAGCTTGTGCATCCAATACCCTAATGAGGATGTCCCATATGTTCTTAAAACTGGACTAATCCATTTGCTTCCAAAGTTTCATGGCCTTGCAGGTGAAGACCCGCACAAACATCTGAAATAATTTCGTATTGTCTGCTCCACCATGAAATCCCCAGATGTCCAGGAGGATCACATATTTTTGAAGGCTTTTCCTCATTCTTTAGAGGGAGTGGCAAAGGACTGGCTATATTACCTTGCTCCAAGGTCCATCACGAGCTGGGATGATCTCAAGAGAGTATTCTTAGAAAAAAATTTCCCTGCTTCCAGGACCACGACCATCAGAAAGGATATTTCAGGCATTAGGCAACTCAGTGGAGAGAGCGTATATGAATACTGGAAGAGATTTAAAAAACTATGTGCTAGTTGCTCTCACCACCAGATTTCTGAGCAGCTTCTTCTCCAATATTTTTATGAAGGACTCAGTAACATGGAGAGAAGTATGATAGATGATGCCAGTGGTGGAGCCCTTGGAGACATCTACTGAAGCCAGGAATTTAATTGAGAAGATGGCTTCCAACTCCCAGCAATTTAGTGTCAGAAATGATGCTATTGTCATTAGAGGAGTGCATGAAGTAGCCACAAATTTATCTTCATCAGCCGAGACTAAGAAGCTTGAAGGTAAACTAGATGCCTTGGTTAACCTGGTAACCCAACTGGCCATGAATAAAAAATATGCACCTGTCGCCAGACTCTGTGGTTTATGCTCCTCTGCTGACCACCACACAGACCTTTGCCCTTCTGTGCAACAATCTGAAGCAATTGAACAGCCTGAAGCTTATGCTGCAAACATCTACAATAGACCTCCTCAACCTTAGCAGCAAAATCAGCCACAACAGAACAATTATGACCTCTCCAGCAACAGGTACAATCCCGGGTGGAGGAATCATCCCAACCTTAGATGGTTGAATCCTTCACAATAGCAGCAACAGCAACAACAACAACAACCCCAGAAACAACAAATAGTTGAGGCTCCTCCACAACCTTCCCTTGAAGAACTTATGAGGCAAATGACGATGCAAAACATGCAGTTTTTCAACAAGAGACCAGAGCCTCCATTCAGAGCTTAACTAATCAGATGGGACAATTGGCTACACAGTTAAATCAACAACAGTCCCAAAATTCTGACAGATTACCTTCTCAATCTGTCCAGAATCCCAAACATGTGAGTGCCATTACATTGAGGTCGGGAAAGAAGTGTCAAGGACCTCAACTAGTAGCATTTTCCTCATCCGCAAATGAACCTGCCCAACCTCACTCTACTCCAGAAAAAGATGATGACAAAAATTTAAAGAGTAAGTTACCTAACAATTTCTATGTAGGTGAATCTTTCACTGGTAATTCTGATTTACAGAAGCAGCATATCCCTCTTCCATTCCCCCAAAGATCAATTTCCAACAAAAAAATGGAAGAGGCAGAGAAGGAGATATTGGAAACATTTAGAAAAGTAGAGGTAAACATACCTCTGCTGGATGCAATAAAGCAAATTCCAAGATATGCTAAATTCTTGAAGGAGCTGTGCACTAATAAGCGGAAGCTTAAAGGAAGTGAAAGAATTAACATGGGCAGAAATGTCTCCGCATTGATTGATAAATATCTTCCCCAAATCCTTGAAAAATGTAAAGATCCAGGTACATTCAATATACCTTGTATTATAGGGAATAGTAAGTTTGACAATGTCATGCTAGATTTAGGAGCTTTTGTTAGTGTTATGCCTCTGTCTATTTTTAATTCTCTATCTCTTGGTCCTTTGCAGTCAACTGATGTGGTAATTCATTTAGCTAATAGAAGTGTTGCCTATCCTGCTGGTTTCGTAGAGGATGTCTTAGTTAGAGTTGGTGAACTGATTTTCCCTGTTGATTTTTATATTTTAAATATGGAGGAAAGATTTTCTCAAGGATCAGTTCCCATCATTCTAGGCAGACCTTTTATGAAAACTGCTAGAACTAAGATAATGCAGGCACACTATCTATGGAGTTTGGTGATATAACTGTTCATTTTAATATTCTTGATGCTATGAAACACCCATCTAAAGATCTTTCTGTATTTCGTGCTGAAATAATTGACCATATTGTTGATGAATACATGACTCATCTTCATTCTAATATGCATGCTTGTCACTCTTCATGCATTGAATCTGAATTTGTACTTGATCATATGTCTAAATTTGATGCTAAGAGTGAATCTGAAATTGATATTGATTACATGTCTGGTGATGTTTTACCTCTTGAGATTGATTTTCTAGAGTCAGATAGAACTAACCATATTTCAAGAAGTACACATACCTCTAACTTTCTTTATGAGGTGCAGGCTGAGAAACCATCTCTTTCTACCATTATCTAGCCGCCCACACCAGAATTGAAGCCTCTGCCATCAAATTTAAAATATGCTTACTTGGATGATAACAAAAGTTTTCCAGTAATTATATCTGCCTCCCTTGTTGATGAGCAAGAGGAGAAGCTGTTATCAGTTCTCAAGAAGCATAAGAAGGCTATAGGCTGGACCCTGGCGGACATTCCTAGTATTAGCCCATCCACATGTATGCATCGGATAAATTTAGAGGATGGGGCTAAACCAGTAAGACAGCCACAGAGAAGACTGAACCCGATGATTCTTGATGTAGTAAAGAAAGAGGTAACCAAGCTTTTGCAAGCTGAAATCATTTATCCTATCTCCGGCAGCCAATGGGTGAGTCTCGTCCAGGTAGTCCCGAAGAAAATCGGTCTCACCGTCATCAAAAATGAGGAGGAACTGATTTCTACTCGGGTGCAGAACAGTTGGAGAGTCTGCATCGACTATAGAAGGCTGAACCAGGTTACCAAAAAGGACCATTTTCCACTGTCATTCATTGACAAAATGCTTGAACGCCTGACAGGTAAATCTCACTACTGTTTTCTTGATGGTTTTTCTGGTTATATGCAAATCACTATTGCACCTGAGGATCAGGAAAAAAACCACATTCACTAGCCCCTTCGACACTTTTGCCTATGGGAGGATGCCTTTCTGCCTGTGCAATGCCCCTGGTATCTTCCAGCGGTGCATGATCAGTATTTTTAGTGATTTTTTAGAAAATTGCATAGAGGTGTTTATGGATGATTTCACTGTATATGGATCCTCTTTTGATATTTGTTTGGATAGTCTAGAAAAGGTTTTGAATAGATGCACTGAAACTAACCTTGTTCTAAATTTTGAAAAATTTCATTTTATGGTTGAGCAAGGTATAGTTTTAGGCCACATTATTTCCAATAAGGGCATTAAAGTAGACCCTGCAAAAATTTCTGTTATTTCACAATTTCCTTACCCCTCTTGCGTGCGAGAGGTGCGATCTTTTCTTGGTCATGCAGGATTCTACATACGCTTTATAAGAGATTTTAGCAAAGTAGCCCTTCCACTATCCAACTTGTTGCAAAAGGAGGTGGAGTTTGACTTTAATGATAAATGCAAAAAGGCTTTTGATTGCCTCAAAAGAGCACTGACTACCACCCCCATCATCCAAGCACCCAACTGGACAACCTCTTTTGAGCTTATGTGTGATTCATCAAATTATGCATTGGGGGCTGTCCTTGCTCAAAAAATTGATAAATTGCCCAAGATGATATATTATGCTTCTAGGACTTTAGATGCTGCCCAAGCGAATTATACTACTACTGAGAAAGAGCTACTAGCCATAGTTTTTGCTCTTGAAAAATTTCGTTCTTATTTGCTTGGTACTCGCATTATTGTTTATACCGACCATGCAGCTCTAAAGTACTTGTTGAAGAAGGCTGATTCAAAGCCTAGGTTGATCTGATGGATGCTCTTGCTTCAAGAGTTTGGCTTGGAGATCCGTGATAGGAGCGGAGCACAAAATTTAGTTGCTGATCATTTGAGTCGGATCGAACGTGTGTCTGATGAGGACTCACCCATTCGGGATGATTTCCCGAATGATCATTTATATATATTGTATAGTATTTCTGATTCTCTTTATACTCCCTGGTTTGCTAACATTGTCAATTATTTAGTTGCTTCTGTTTTTCCTCCTTTAGCATCTAAGGCTAAAAAAGATAAGATTAAAGGTGATGTTAAGCATTTTATTTGGGATGACCCCTACTTGTGGAAATTATGCAGTGATCAGGTCATTAGATGATGCATTCCAGATCATGAGAATGACTCAGTCCTGCAGTTCTGTCATTCTTCCGCATCGGGAGGTCATCTGGGTGTTCAAAGGACAGCTCGCAAAGTGCTTGACTGTGGCTTTTATTGGCCCACCATCTTTAAAGATGCGTGGAATATTTGTAGCACTTGTGAGCAGTGTCAGAGAGCAGGAAGTGCACTTACATGGCGACAACAAATGCCTCAGCAACCTATGCTATTCTGTGAGGTGTTTGATGTCGGGGGCATATATTTCATGGGTCATTTTCCTGTCTCTTTTGGTTATGTTTACATTCTCCTTGCAGTTGATTATGTTTCAAAATGGGTGGAAGCCAAGCCCACTAGAACTAATGATGCTAAGGTTGTTGCAGATTTTGTCAGATCTAATCTGTTTTGCAGGTTTGGAGTACCTAAAGCAATCATTGGTGAGGAAAGAAAATTGCAACTGAGTGAGTTAGATGAGATCCGCCTAGAGGCCTACGAGAATGCCAAGTTCTACAAAGAAAAGACCAAGAAGTTCCATGATAGCATGATAATTAAGAAGGACTTCATAGTTGGGCAAAAAGTGTTATTGTATAATTCTAGGCTTGGAATCATGAGTGGTAAATTGAGGTCTAAGTGGATTGATCTTTTTGTTGTTACTAACGTTTTTCCTTATGGTACAGTTGAGATCAAAAGTGACTCCACAAACAAGAGCTTCAAGGTCAATGGACATCGACTTAAGCCATTCCTCACAAACCCTTCTTTAGTGAACGTAGTGGTGGAAGAGACTTCCTTACTCCACCCTACTCTTCCTCCACCATGACTTAGGGAGTTCTTCTTTTCTTATCTCCTTCTTTGCTTTTATTACACTTGTCCGATTCTATTTGATGGTTTAATTGCTTTTAATCTTTTAATTGTGCTACATTGAGGACAATGTGTTGTTTAAGTATGGGGGGGGGGTGTTCTTTGGTTTTGCTATTTTTGTTGGTTTTGTTAATTTTGTTAGTTATGTTAATTTGTTAAT
The DNA here is from genome assembly GCF_004193775.1 of Glycine soja. Taxonomy (NCBI): domain Eukaryota; kingdom Viridiplantae; phylum Streptophyta; class Magnoliopsida; order Fabales; family Fabaceae; genus Glycine; species Glycine soja. Next base: position 41,233,356 of record NC_041007.1, read on the forward strand.
TTTGTTAGTTTTGTTGGGTTCCTAGTTTAATATTTTAGGTCAATTTTGTTTGCATGTACAACTTTGCATGTTTTTCTTTGAATTATAGGATATGTTCAAGAAATGGGTAATTGTTTTGAAAATAAAAGTCTCTTGACATTTTGTGATTTGAAGTCCTTGTTTTTCCTCTACATGTCATGATAGTTTTGAAAGCTTAATTTGGAAGTGATAAGTTTACCTTTGTGAGAATTTGAGCCATCCATCATCATAATCATTTGGTGTGTTTTGCCCCATTGATTGCTTGCACAATAGCCTTGGCTTGATTCTTGTTGATGCTTCCTAATTCACATGCATATTTGGAAATGATTGAGGCAATTTTGTTCTTATAAGCTTCTAGCCAAATGGACTTACCTTGAATTAGTTCCTTTGATAGCCCCTTTGAGCCTATGTTCCCCTTTCTTTGTTTTGAAGCTCATTACAAGCCTTAAGTGAAAAACCATGATCTCACCTTAACCTTAAGGAATTTTGGAGCTTTGGAATTATTTTGGGAATAAGTGTGTGTGTGTGGGGGGGGGGGGGTTTGTTGGATAACATGTTTTGTTGACTATGCTTCATGATGTATTTTTGGGCCATATTGATATACATTGTATATGGGTTAAATGTTGGACATGTTGCTGAATGTTATGCTAGTTCTCAAATGCTACTATTAAAAAAAATTGCAAAATAAAAATCGAGTTGAATCAATCAGAAAAAGAAAAAGAAAAGCAATAAAGTTGAGTGAATAAGTTCTTTAAAAAAAAGAATGATAAGACTCTTGGATCTACTCTTTATGTTTAAATTTTATCTTTAGGTTTTCTTATTTTTTTCTTAATATGCACTTATTCCCCATTGCTCCTCTATTCCTTTGGGATTTAGCTACTTATTCCATATTTTTCCCTACCTTGTCCTTGGCCCCATTACAATCTTAAAAGACCTTTTGATCCTCATGTTCTTGTGTTTATGGGTTGATTGTCAATTTTAGAATCTTGCCAAGTTTATGTGGTGTTGGTTTTCATGGGTGCTTTGAGGGTAAATAGTAGCCTAGACACTTGAGAGATAGAGTGCATATCTTGTGAGGCTTTATCACTTTTCATTCTTGAGCTGATTAACTATTTTGCCATGATTGGGTTGCTTGGATGATTTTCACGAATGTCTTGACTCTTTGGATCTCTTCATGTTAGATGTTACCCATTCCTTTCATTCCTTGATGTTCATTGAGAAATATGTGAATGTTTTTGTTTATCTCTCTTTGATATCCTTGGATTTTGTTCTTTGTTTCATTTTGCCCAGGAGTGCAAAAGGCTAAGTATGGGAGGTTTTGATGTGCCATTATTTTCTCCTATTTCTTAACCCTTTTTGTACCATTTTAATTACTGATTAGTCCTAATTGTCAAATTAATTAGGCAGTTTTATTATTTGGGCTCATTAAGCTAATTTGATGTTTTTAATCTAATTTCAGGAATTAATGAAGCATTGGGCTTGAATTCTGAATTGGGCTTGAACTTGAAGAGAGCAGACTATTTTATTCTACCAAATTTTATCTTATCTAGATTTTATCTTGTCTAGATATTATTTAGATTTGATCTCATATAGATATTATTTCATCTAGATCTTATCTTATCTAGATTTAATTTTATTAATGGGCTTGGATTTAAAAACAGATTTGTAAGCTTTGGGGCTGAAAAATATATAATAGCACCAAGGTTCTAGTTTAGCTCTTTTCTTCTCTCTCTCCTCTTCTCTCTCTTTTGTTTTAGTTTTAGAGTGCTACTCTCAATTCATTTTAGTTTCTTTTTCATTTTGGAGAATAATTCTAGTTTTCTTCGTTACTACTACAATTTCATTTTCTATTGATTAATGGAAGGCTAAGTCTCCAATGTTGTTTTCTCTTGGGGATCAAGCACAACTCTCTTTGAGGTTCTATTATTACTATTAAATTCTGATCAGTTTTTCCTCTTCACCAATTACTCTGTATTTGTTGCTATTAATTCTGATAACTGTTAAATATTAGTTATTTTGATAATAAAAATATATTGAAAATATCTTTAAAAATATTTATTTAACAGTTATCTTTGGCTTAAATATTAAGATTTGATATTTTTCTTATTTATGGCTTGCAGATATGAAAAGGAGAGATTAAAGGAGAAAAAGATCGAGAAAATGTCCAAAATATTAGGAAGTTTCCGGAAGATATGATTACAAGCAAAACAATTCTAAAAGATATCAAAAATATCAAAAAGGAAGATTTTTAGCATCAGGCCCAAGTCCACTACAACGACTATAGAAAGGGAGTCAAGCCAAGCAGAAGAAAACACAACACAAAACCCTCTCTCCTAGGGGTTTCAATTACTTTCTTTCACCCTTCTTATCCCTTCAGTTTTTATACTATATCCATTGTAAAGCCCTCAATGGCCATGAGTGCCTAAACCCCTAGTTAGGGTCTAGCAGGCCTAGAAGTCAAGCGATATATGATGTACTCACTATATGTCAATGCAAAGGTGTTTTCTATTCTATTATCTTTTTTGCTTTTATCTTGCATTATTCATCTTTCTATTCTGTTAGGGGTTAGACGCTCGGGAGAGGGTAACTTCTAAATAAGATTTAAAGAAGGTATGCATGCATTGGTTTTAGGGGTTAGACGCTCGGAAGAGGATAACTTCTAATAGAACAAAAAGAAAGGATTTCATAAGAAAATCATTGCTAGGAATAGAATGATAATTTTATGCCCATGCATTCTTGCAAACATCTAGAATTCATACTTCATGCATTTTATTTATTGAGTCTTTGCAAAAGAATTTGGAAGATAGATAAATAAAATAGACTTGTCATCATGAGGAATTAGGGGCAAGTAATTGAATTGATGTGGGTAGAATAGAATCACCTAAATTGATAAAGAAAAATCATAAACTCATATATCCTAGGCAAACAAGACAGACCAGGTCCCAACCTTATCAAATTCTGATTTTATTTTATTTTTATCTTTTATTTTTCTTATCTTATCTTTATCTTAATCTTTTATTTTTCTTATCTTCTACTTTTATTTTCTTATTTTCTTTATCTTCTATCTTTATCATCTTTTAATTTTCATCTTTAAATCTTTATCTTATCTACTATATTTTCTTTTCTTTATTTTAAATTCTTTATCTATTACTTTTAAATTGGGTTTATATTAATCTAAGTACAAACAAAGTCCCTGTGGATTCGACACTCGGACTTCCAAGTACTTTACTACTTGTGACAAATTTGGAACACTTGCCAACGAGTCAACAAATTCATGCATGCTTAGTGCTTGATTAATTGTCTCTGCGCTTAATTTACGTTCATGCTTAATGATCGTTCATGATTAATTGGTGTATGTGTTTCTTAATCACATAATGAATGCCTTATGTTAAATTTCGCTTAGTAATTTAATTTAGGGTTGGATTAAGTGGTTGAACTGATAAAGGATAAAGTCTCGTAACCTAGGATAAGAGACTTGCTTGTGAATCAAGGGGAAGCAACGCGTTTTAATTATGATATTTTCTAATTCACATTTATTCGTTGTTTAATTTACAAAAAGCAAACAACCCCTCCCCCCCCCCCCAATTCGTTAATACTTTCCTATTATCTGTTATGAACGTTTGGTTGACCCTTGCTCGTCGGGAGACGACCTAGGATCACTTCCTAGATACTGCATTTTTAATGTTTATTTGATTCGGGTACGGCCTCGATCAGTAATTGATTACTAGAATCCTGTAATCGATTACCATTGAAGAGATTTAAAAAAAAACCTTTGAAAAGTCATAACTCTTCAAAAATATAACTATGTAATCAATTACTAGAATCCTATAATCGATTACCAGTGAGAAAATTTCAGAAAAGCTTTTTGAAAAGACACATCTCTTCAAACCATATGCGCCTATATATATGTGTGTGTCTAACTTCAAAAAGCAAGAGAGAGATTTTAAAAGAGAACTTAATTGTCAAATGCTCTCTAAACAACTATTGGCCAAACACTTAATTGTCAAATGCTCTCTAAAAAACTATCATCTCTAAAAGAGAGAAATTCGTATGTATATTCTAAAAGCATTATTATGATCAAGAGATTGTTTGTCTCTTGACTTGTGATAATCATGAACACAAGGGTGAGGGATCCCAAGGTGTGTTCAAAGACTATAAAGGATTTACAGATCAAGATAGTGGAAAATCTCAAGTGGGTTGCTTGAGGACTAGACGTAGGCACGGGAAGTGACCAAACCAGTATAAATTGAGTTTCATTTCTCTCTTTCCTTATCTCAGTTATTTTATTGCAGATTACTTTGTCTTGCGCATTTAAAAGAACATTTTTAAATGATTGCTTCTTCTTCTTCTTCTTCTTTTGCATTCTGAGCCTATCATATATCATTTAAAAAAGGGTTAAAGTTTGTTAGTGGGAAAATTTTGAAACTTAATTCACCCCCCTCTTAAGTTATTGATGCCACTTGTTCAACACTATTTGTAAAGAAGACACAATATATGTACAATTGAAACATGGAAGAAAAATAGTATACACTCATCATCGACATTTTCTGAAAGCTTACCACCCTTATCGATGATTGAAAAAAGCTTTTAATGGAAGTCAAGAGCATGATAATGCACCGATATTGTTAACTGGTCAACAGGTTCTTGAGCGGGTTGAGGCCATCAATATTGTATTTGGAAAGACCTAAAAGAAGGAAAAAAAGTAAAACTTTCATATGGAAGAAGAGGTTGATGTTGTTTGATCTTCTATACTGGTCCGATCTAGATGTCATACATTGCATTGGTTTAAAGATATAATCTTCGGTGATCATAGTGCATCTAAAATGTTAAGTAAGTTAGCATATGGGCCTAAAATAAATGCTATAACTTGGCAAGGATACAATATCAACAAGTATTTGTTCTACACGATATCATAAGACGACAAGAGTACAATGCAAAATAATGGTGTTAGTCTAAGGGTTGAATCTTAACACTTTGCTACTGTACATGATGACAATCCCTGTGTAGCTTCTATGCCTTACTTTGGAGTCATTGAAGAAATTATGTAAAATTTAGTGTTTGTGTTTTCAAGTATAAGTGGGTAGATAGTAATATTGGTGTGCGAACTGATGATTTCGGATTTACTTTGGTAGATCTGAAGAAGCTTACTTATCAGAATGAGTCTGGAAAAACAAGCTAAACATGCATTTTGTGTTGAAGATCCTTGTGATGAAAGATGGTCAGTAATTTTACACTGAAAAACAATTGGTGTTAATTTTAAAGATGATGATTCAACCCTTGATATTTGTCCCACTCTTTTCTCCACACAAATGTCGACTAACGTCAACGGAGAAGAAGAAGTTGATGACATCCTCACAAATCATGATGATCATGATGAAGAACAATTAATTAAGATCGAATAATTTAATTTATTTTATATTTATTTGCTTTGTTAATTTCAATTACACAACTTAATATAGTTTTCATACACTGTTTAATTAATGTTGTTTTTTAACAAGCACATGGCTACACCACTTAACTCCCCTCCTCCTCCTCGTGAGTCAGCAACACCTTTTTCACCATCTACGTCGAAGAAGACAAGAAAAGCAAGAAGGGCGAGGATGACAAAGCATGTGAGAAGTACGACATAAGTAAAGAGAAGTGGACCTAGTTTTGTTAGAGCTATAGAGACCCTTCATGGGAGGTTAGTCGATTTTCATTGTCTTTTAAACTTCATATTTATGTAATATTGCCAACTGTATTAACTTACCGTTATGTGTTATTGTCATAGGATGTTCGAAACAAGGAGCATGCCATTCAGAAACAAAACATTGTCCTTTACGTGTTGTCTCGTGGGGTTATGATTTTCTAAAATAAAAGTAGATGGAGGGGAAGCAAAGGAAACAATTGGACGAAGCAGCTCAATCCAAGAGCACTAACATAGTCATTGATCCTCCATCTCCCATTACATGACACATGAAGTGGAAGATGACCTGCACGAAAAGATTAGGTCAAATGACGTATGAGGCAAAAAAGGAAATTACAGACAAGGTTGTAAATCACTATCATTTGTTAGTGGTTAATTTTTATAATAATTTTTGGATGAGTAAACCAAATTTGTTTAATCTCTTGTCTACAGGATTCCCTGGAAGAGCAGGCCTCACAGGAAAACTTTGTTGTCCATGGACGTCAGGATGTACTAACTATTGCCCTTGGGCAACCAGAACACCTTCAAGGGGCTCCCGCACCTCTTCAAGGAAACTAAAAAATCAACAAAAATATGTTCTTATTTCTCAATAATCCTTAGAATAACAAGGAATGAGAGAATTGGCATTCAGAGGTAGTTGAATCTCCATAGCAAAAAGAGACATTCCCTTTGACAAGTGAAATTTCACGATCTACAAAATAAGTTAAATAATTTAAAGTCGGGAAAATAAAGGGAAATTTCTTTTGAGGAAAAGAAATTTACTTTCCAAAAACAGGCGGGAAAAATAGCTTTGACATCATGAGTAAGTATTGACGATAGTTTCCATTTTACAATTTACAAGTAAGAACTAGTAAGCAGTATCTTTCTTTCTAGTTCATACCTTAAATGGCCTGCTCCAAATGCATTTGCAAAGTATATGAGATCATCAATGCTTTCAATTTCAAATCCAGCTACAAGACAACGTCTATAAGCCATTGCTTGCTCCGTCCAGAGTAGTGCTATTCGAGACTCCAACAATAAACGATGTCAGGAAACCCTAATCATTATAGCAATTCAAAGTGTTAGGACTTAGGAATGGTTTCTAATGAACTAGAAAAACATAATAAATTACATTTCATCAACAAACAATAGCAACCATCAAAGAGGGAAGAGAAAGTTACTTTGAGTTTTCCTCTTCTCTATTGTCAGCAACTTCAAGTACATCATTTAATTGAAACAAAGACAAAATGTAAATTATGAAGGCTTAAATATGTTTTTTTATCTCTAATAAATACTTTATTTTTGTGTTTCCTCTTTCCTAAATTTTTATTTTACGTTAAATTCCTAATAAAATAACACTTATTTTTTTTCCTTGATATTTTGTCTTATTTCCTAATAAATTAATTAAAAAATTTTGTGTTTGCTTCCTAATAAATTAACAAATTTTATTTTAATCAGTATTAATAACAAATAAAAAATATTTATCATTAAGCAAATATAAAATTGACTAGTGACAGGTCATCCTAATACACAATGAAATTTTAGTAAAATAATTAGGTTCACTCAAGCAACTCATGATTAGGTAAAGGAATATATGCACAATTTTAATTCATTGATTCATGGTGACTTAATAAGTACTGTTGTAGGAATTTAATTCTAGCACCTAACACTTAGCAGTTCATAGGGATAAAAAATATATGCACAATTTTAATTCATTGATTCATGGTGACTTAATAAGTACTGTTGTAGGAATTTAATTCTAGCACCTAACACTTAGCAGTTCATAGGGATAAAAAATACAGAAGATTCTGAGTTTTTGATAATTTCCTCAGATTCTTACCTTTAACTGAATCCTAGTGCTAACCACTCCCAGCCCCCAAAAAACCATTATTCTCTAAAATCTATAAAACCACGTAAAGCAAATCCAAAATTAAATCATGAGTAAACTAATCATCAAGAGCAGAAACTTCTAGATCAATCCACTGATTTGACACTGCCATGTACTTTAATTAAAGAAATTGATGCGCTGTGAAATAATTATTAGTAGGGACCAAAAAAAAGTAACCTCCAAAGCAATCTAAATAGCAAATAATTATTATCATTCACGGTTCAGAGGTCCGTGAAGAGATATCCTTGGTAGTAATATCAGTAGAAAACGGTATCTCTTATACTAATTGTGTGAAAAAATTTCGAAAGTTATTCAGATACCATTATTAAGGTTATTGATTCAGGGGCTCTCCAAATTTGATTTGAGAACACATAAGAAAGTTCTTGAGATCAAAGAAGAGATGAAGAATAACCATTAAGAGGCCGAAGAGGTAAAGTCAAAATGAGCAAAAGTAGCGAAGACCTCTCGAATGTGGCTCTGTGAACCAGAAGGCACCGTTGTTGGGAGGCAGAAAAGAGACCATACCAACCATACCAACTTTCATGATAATGCTACAATTTTGAAAAGCTTTTTTATCATAATAGAGACAGAGAGTCTCAACTCTCAAGTAACGCAACAGACTTATAATCTATAAGGTGTAACTTGATTACTAAAGTTTTAATGAAATTCAGCTGTACGTGAAACACATAGAGCTATTCGCATATCGTTGAAACTTCTTATGGCTTCTTATATGATAGAATTGCACGAACAAGCGTACTCAAAGAATGGGAACCAGACGGAAATTATAGAAATATAAAAAAAAAAAATATTCATCACTTATTCTTTTTGTTCAACTAGACAAGTCCAAAGCAAGTATAAAAGTCAAAATAAACCATGTTTTCCTTCTTTTGGTAAGAAAATAAACCAACTTTTCCTACCATTCTATTAGACTCAACATCAGAATTAAGAGCAAATTAAAGTGAGACATTTATCATTGATCGATGAATTCCATCTCAAGGAATTAGTAAACGGCTTTGAGTTTTTCCTCATTGCAGAGACAGTGGATTTGAGATTTTTGCCAAATTTCTACACACCATTTGCCCCGGTCATTTTCCATTTACTATAGTATTTCAATGCGAAGACGCAATTGACAATACTAGATTATATTCCTCCCTAAAATATAACCAATAATTCAGTAGAAAATCAAACAGCACATTATTAAACTTTAGAGTTTACAATTAAGTGCTGACTACCAGGTGTTATTAACAATTGAATTGAATTCACCCTGATACAAATTGGTTACTTAAATAAAAACAGTAACAAGTATCTAATGCTTTATTTGTATTTACTTGTTTCAGATCAGATGTCTCAAAGGAAGGAAGGAAGGAAGGAAGTCCAATTTCTTGGACAGATGCACCAGGAAATTCCTCATATTTTCAAAATACTGATATGTCGTTAATGGTGCTCCATCATGGTTCAGTGCAGAATCAACGGGACTCCACCACCTTAAAAGATAATACATTGTAACATACAATAACGAAATAACCAAAACTGGAGCCAATAAAATTGCAAATTAAATTAAATTGATCTAACTCACCTTGGGTACAGCTCCATATTGAAATTTATTAATAACATTTCAGAGAATGACCCTACTTCTCAAGCCAAGCCTAAACTCTTCCTCTGTTCCCTGAGGGCTAAGCTAGCAAATCTTTAGAACCACCCTACTACTTCATATCATGTTGCATAGCGACTCGACGGGTCGATGGGGGAATGAGGGAAAAACGAACCACAACCAGGCCACGCGCAAGCTTCCACGAAAGGAAGCTTCAATGGCAATGCTAGACAGCTTCGACAGAGACATGAGTGAGAGAGGATGCAAAGAGACTCTGGTGTGAGCTAGTGAGACAAAGTGAGGCATCGAGAAAAGAAGAGTCTAAAAGCCAAAACACTTGACCTTCAAAAAATCGTCTTTGAATTAGATTTCAATGATGTTCTCCAAAGAACCTTCTTTGCTTTGATATTGTTTTTTTTAAGGTTTAAATATATTTTTTATTCTTAATAAATATCTAATTTTTATGTTTGTTCGCAAATAAGTTTTTGTTTTGTATTGAACCTCTAATAAAATAACACTTTTACTTTTTATCCTTGATATTTTGTTTTAGTCCCCGATAATTTAGAAAATTTTGTATTTGTTTTCTAATAAATTAACAAATTTTATTTTAATTTGTATTAATAACAAATGTGGAATATTTATCATGGAAAAATCACAAAATTTGATAATTTATTAGGGACTTAAATTAAGTGTCAAAAATAAAAAATAAAATTGTTGTTTTATTTAGAGACTCGTCGTAAAAGAAAAATTTACTAGGAAACTAATACAAAATCATATATTTATTAGGAATAAAAACATATGTAAGCCTTTTTTAATAACTGTCGTTATAATTTTAGTAATATTTACAAAAATATCACCGAATCTGTAACAATCACGGTTTTGATAAAATCATTATTGATTTACTGTCGTTGAATCTTGTGATTTTAGTAGTGTTTTTATTGATTTGTTGACTTTATAAATAAATAAAGCGCGGATAACAAGTGTTGATATTAGTATATGAGTACCCAAGGGGTGCATAGATGCAGATTAAAGTTATTATTCACACAATTATGAGATTGGATCAAGTATTTTTTTTCAAACGGAGGTATGAGAATGAGTAATATAATATCATACCCTCTAGAGCTACTTCTTGTCATCTCACTCCTCGCTCATAATTTTCTTCAACCTACTTTACCTTTTATTTACTTTTTTTTTCTTTTCTTCCTATTATTTTATTTCAACCAGACAAAGAGTAAGAAAGATGAAGATGAGCGATATAACAGTAACCTAATGGTTGGAGAAGAGTGAAAGGACAAGAGAGATGAGAGAGGTTGTAGATTTAAATTTTCCCAATTAACATTTCTAATTAACAAAATTAATAAATAATTATTTGTGAATAAAAAAATGAAAATGAGTGTAATTTTTCCTAATGCAAGGAAAGAAATTACGCTCTATAATGATTCTTTATTTTCTGTTTCCAAATCGAGCATAATAAAGCTCAATAACTGAGAGATTTTTATTATTTTCAATAGAAATACTGGAGCCGCCAGAGAAAAATGGCTTAAAACTTTAAATCATCCACATTACATTTTCTTCCGATTTTCCTTTCTTGAGTTTACGATAACGGTTGTTCCACGTGCTTGGACCTTAATTGACACAATGACACACCTATTGGAAATTACGAAGAACTTGCTTTTGTAGATTTGTTCGAGACTTGGAGTCAACTGATGTAAGAAACATTGAAGAGACCAAGTCAGAAGTGAGTGGTTGTACCTTTCGTCTTCATATTATTACTCCAACAGACTGCACCAAAGCGTCTATTTCCTCTACAATTCTATGTTTCTGCGAATTAATCAACACAAAAATGACCATTCCACTACCGTTCATGCTTGTCATGATCATAGCCAACCTGCTTTTCCTCTCATCCAAAATTTCTTCAGAAACCAACACCATCTCCCAGCTCCAGCCACTCCCCGATGGAACTACCTTGGTTTCCGAAGATGGAACCTTTGAGCTGGGTTTATTCAGCCCAGGTAGTTCCACAAACCGCTACCTAGGAATCTGGTTCAAAACCATCAAACCAAAAACCGTAGTTTGGGTTGCCAACCGCGACAACCCAATCAACAACACCAATTCCACCACTAAGTTAACCATAACAAAAGAAGGAAACCTCGTACTTCTCAACCAAAACAACAACATTAGTTGGTCAACAAACACAACAACAAAAGCCACCAACGTTGTGGCACAGCTCTTGGACACAGGCAACTTGGTCCTAAGAGACGAGGAAGACAACAATCCTCCAAAATTCTTGTGGCAGAGCTTCGACCATCCTTCGGATACGCTTTTACCAGGAATGAAACTAGGTTGGGAAAAAGTAACAACAAAGGGTAGTCTTAATCTTAACAGGTACCTCACTGCATGGAACAATTGGGAAGACCCATCTTCTGGTCACTTCACTTACGGCTTCAGCAGAAGCACCATTCCCGAAAAGCAAATGTGGAACGGGTCGTCGTTGTTCTTCCGAAACGGCCCTTGGAACGGAATTCGCTTCAGCGGCACACCCTCGTTGAAACACCGTCCGTTATTCGGTCTCACTTTCGTGTACAACGCGGACGAGTGCTATTTCCAGTTCTACCCCAAGAACAGTTCGTTAATTTCCAGAATTGTCCTCAACCAAACCGATTACGCTCTTCGGCGTTTCGTGTGGGTCGAGGAAAGTCAAAAGTGGAAGCTGTACATGACTGTTCCCGGAGAATATTGCGACGAGTATAACCACTGTGGCTCTTTTGGGTACTGTGCGATGTTGGGTAAGTTTCCAGAGTTTTATTCTTTTTTTTTTCACCGAAAAATGCTAATTTTATTAGAGAGAGAATCAAAGTTGTGACTTTTTTCTTCTTTGTTCAACTCATTTTATATCTTAGGTAAGTTCCCATCGTGCAAGTGTTTGCTTGGATTTGAGCCAAAATCGCCGCAAAACTGGGTCGCAAGTAACTGGAGTCAAGGGTGTGTGCTGAGTAGTAAAAGATGGAGGTGTAGGGAGAAAGATAAAGATGGTTTTGCATTGTTTAGTAACATGAAGGTTCCAGACACCAACACATCTTGGATTAGTAGATATAGTAATATGACACTTGAGAAATGCAAGGAAAAGTGTTGGGAGAATTGTTCGTGTACGGCTTATGGTAGCTCTGACATCACTGGAAAGGGAAGTGGTTGTATCCTGTGGTTCGGTGATCTATTGGACTTGAGACTGCTTCCTAATGCAGGGCAAGATATTTACGTTAGAGTGGATATCTCCCAAATAGGTATGGGATATATTTTATCTGATTTTATGTGGGTGCATTCGGTTATATACTAGTAATGAATTGATAAAGCAAGTAATTTTATTTATTGGCAAGAAAATTAATTAACTGTCATATTATGTAGGCATGGATGATAAATTATAGACATGATTAAATATTACTATAGTTAATTTGCTCATCAATGATTTAAATCTCAACATTACCTTAATTCAATTCATTGTGAAAAGGAAGTGATTAAAATATTAAATTAATTCCGCTTTTTCTCTTCTTTTTTTCATTTCTTCTGTATCATTGACTTTTTGCTCTCTTTCAATCAAATCAAGGTGCAAAAGGTGGTTCTACTTCTAGGAAAGTGCTTGTTGTGGTCACAGGCATTGTTTCATCTATTATTGCTATTCTTGTGATATTCGTGCTCGTTTACTGCAACAAGTTTAGAAGCAAAGGTAACCTTCCTTAACTTAATTTACAGCTATACCTTTTTCTTCAAATTTCTAGTTATTATATTACATATCCTATTTTATATATTTTTTTCTTACAATTAAAAAATTATAAGACTTTATTTGTTTATAAATTAAAATAATTCCTCTTGCTGATTATTTTTCTATTTCTGTTGAATAACTTGGGCTATATTGAGTTTATTTTGAGTTTACAACGTTACCCTCAAGCAAGTGTTTGGTGGCATATATCAAATTTTAATTTTTTTCATATATCAAATTTTAATTTTTTTTACACGCGTTCAATAGAATTCCTTGTGTGTGGTCTTATATCCCAAACTATGATTTTTGAAAACCATTTGAAATTGAAGGTCTCCGGTAAACCAAAATCATTTATGATTTGCAACTAATTCCTTGAGTAGTATTTTCTTGATTCCAAAATAACTTTCATCGTATATTATTTTAGACACAAGCTAATAAATAAATAAAAGAGAATAATAGTGATCTTACAAAACCAATATTAGTATTAACATTGTATTAAAAAAACTAAAATGATATTTATTAGGGTTATTACTAAAAAAAACTAATTAATATTATGATATTTATTTTCATTTTTTTTCCAATTATAACACTTATTTTTTACACAAATTATTTTTCCAAATAGGATATTTATTTTAAGATAAAAGGAATAATAATTTCCTTTTAATTAAATGTTTTATTCAAGATTTTCGAGTGTCAAATTAAATGTTGTTTTCAATTTCTTGGTTTTTTTTTTTTTTGCACAGAGCTTATTCATTTAGTAACATTTTTTATTCATTATATTCAAACTCTCTCTCTCTCTCTCTCTCTCTCTCTCTCTCTCTCTCTCTCTCTCTCTATATATATATATATATATATATATATATATATATATATATATATATAATTGCACTCTTTCAAAACTTGTTGACTGAGTTTTCGAAATTCCACGAAATAAATAATATATAGGATCTGTTATGTTATGGTTATTAGGTGAATTTCACTCATTAATAATAGGGTTTTTTATTATCATTTTATTGGTAAGAAATATATATCGATATTATTAATAATTAATTTTAATTAGAAAACCTTGTTAACCTCCTTTTGATGATATTTTCCTTTTAAATTACATTTTTTATTCACAAGACTCAGATCTTATTTTAGGAAAATGAGTCTAGCTAATATCTTAATTCCACTCGAATCAACTATTTTTTGTTTAATAATAGGTTATATTGGTCAATAGGTTTGTGTATTTTGAATTTTTTTTAAAATAGTTCTCTATACACAATTTATTTTGTATATTCTGAATTTAAATTTTATTTTTAACTAAAATATTTGATCATGTCACCCAGATTGATGGGTTAATTTGAAATTCATCACTTTTCATTTAATAAAATTTATACTAATTGTTACATTAATAATAAAAAAAAAATATTACACTAATCGTTTTCATAGTTTAATATACACATTGCACTGTGTTAGAAATTTTTTGTATCATCCATTGAAATCATAAGTTTTGAAATACTAATGGAACTTTCATCCAAGTCGTCTCCCAAAGGAATATATTTTTCTATACATTCTAATCAAACAACTAACATTTTGTAAAAGTATTTTCTCAAAGGTTTGTTTGGAACAATTTCAAGACCAACCAACACTGAAATAAAAAAATAAAAAATAATTGTGATAATAATAGTAATGTGAAATGAAGTAGAAAAATCGATCATAGTGTTGTTGTGAGAATTGAGAGGTTTGAACAATCAGGTTGAACTTGGTTTCCCTTATTTCAATGTAATAATCACAATTATTCTAATCATTCATGTAATTTATTCTCAATTCACATATATATTCTAACCCTAATATCATAGGTGAAAGAGCCTAAATTATTTATATTAATTTTCAATGTTTTGGCAATTTAATCTAAATATTCAACATTATTGAGTAAGAATTAGTGGAGTCTAATTGGTATTGACCTATGTCTAATGACAATCTCAACTAGGTACTCTTCTTGGTTTCATGAAACAAAAGAGTCTTTGTCAACTAAATTAATGATTCCTATGATCAAGCAATAAGTGATTAGTCTAAAACAAACATTAATTTGATGAGTCTAAAACAAACATTAATAATAGACAAAAATTGCATTTGTCAAATTAAATAATATTTTTTCATCCTTGTTGAGAAGCAAAGCATTGTTTCTTTTAAAAATTGCATTTTTTTCATGTTTTATTTCTCTCCAATATTTATTAGACCAAACCATTCCATTCTTCTTGTTTTTTTAAAAAGAAAATCGGTAGACAATTTTCATTTTCATTTGATTTTTTAGTTATAACACATTAGAAAAACATTTAACTTAAGATAGAGCATATGATAAGGCTTGTAACATGGGATGCTAAATATTTTGATTAAATCTTATTCATTTGGAGTGGGAACAGATGTCATGAAGACAAAAGTAAAAATAAATGATAGCAATGAAGAAGAATTGGAACTACCTTTGTTTGACTTTGATACAATAGCATTTGCTACTAATGATTTTTCAAGTGACAACAAGCTTGGCCAAGGTGGTTTTGGTCCTGTATATAAAGTAAGTATGCAACATATTGCCTTGTAAATTGTAATTAATACAGTAATTAATAATATATGACATAGCTTATCCTTTCCATTTAACTATGTGAATGTGATTTTTTCGAAGGGCACATTACCAGATGGACAAGATATTGCAGTCAAAAGGCTTTCACAAACATCTACACAAGGATTAACAGAATTTAAGAATGAAGTTATATTTTGTTCAAAACTTCAACATCGAAATCTTGTTAAAGTTCTTGGTTGTTGCATCAATGAGCAGGAGAAATTACTCATCTATGAGTACATGCCGAACAAAAGCCTAGACTTCTTTCTTTTTGGTTAGTGTTGCTACAATTTTTTCTTTTGAAATTTCATTTCATTATTATATTTGTTGATTACTAACTATAACACAAATATATAATTTTATAGATTCTTCTCAAAGCAAACTTTTAGATTGGTCCAAGCGATTGAACATAATAAATGGAATTGCTCGAGGACTTCTTTATCTTCACCAAGATTCTAGATTGAGGATCATACACAGAGATTTAAAAGCAAGTAATATTTTGCTAGATAATGACATGAATCCTAAAATTTCTGATTTTGGGTTAGCACGAATGTGCAGAGGTGATCAAAATGAAGGCAATACAAGTAGAGTTGTTGGTACATAGTAAGTATCTTTAGTTTTATAAAGTTAAAGTTGTACACAAATCAAACCTCAAAATAATTTACATGTAAATAATGGCTTCTTTCAGTGGTTATATGGCACCTGAATATGCAATTGATGGAGTATTCTCCATCAAATCTGATGTCTATAGCTTTGGCATTTTACTACTAGAGGCTTTAAGCGGAAAGAAAAATAAAGGGATTTCCTACTCAAATAGCAGCTACAATCTTATTGGACATGTAAGTAACAACATTTACTTCAATTTCTAAATATGGTTGTTACACTAGATATGGTTGTTAATATTCATTATGAATTCTTGTAGCTCTAGATATGGTTGTTAACAATTGTTATGAATTATTGTAGGCATGGAGGTTATGGAAAGAGTGCACCCCAAAGGAATTCATTGATACTTGTTTGGGGGATTCATACGTTATATCTGAAGCCTTGCGATGCATTCATATTGGTCTTTTATGTGTGCAACATCTACCTGATGACAGACCAAATATGACATCTGTGGTTGTAATGTTGTCTAGTGAAAGTGTTTTACCACAACCAAAAGAGCCTGTTTTCTTAACAGAAAAAGTTTCAGTTGAGGAACATTTTGGGCAAAAGATGTACTATTCAACCAATGAAGTAACTATCTCAAAGTTGGAACCAAGATAAAGAAATAGTTTAATTTCTTTCCTTGCTTGTTAATGCTGAGAGGTTGGGTTGTATCCTACTACTAAATTCATGTATATATTTTTTTTCATAAGTTTGTTCTATTTAAAACCTTCATTTCAACATCCAATCTTGTTGTTGTGTATCGTGTAACTTCTAAAATAACTATAGTCGTTTTAGGATCAGCCTTTTACTCACATGCAAAATGTTGGAATACATGTGAAAGTGAAGTTCCACATTTGATAAAAATGGGAAAGTTAAGCATGATATAATTGAAAAAATCCATAAACCTAATACCTTAAAATTTTGGGTTAAAATATAATGTCAGTTTGCTTATGTGGTATGTTCTTGATCTGTTAGTTAAAATTTCTCCATATTTAACCAGATTGGGGTGTTGCTTTGTGTTATTAATTAATGAATAGATAAACACAATTTTTTGAACATTTTAGTTGTTTTTATTAATTAAAATTATCTACCTAGCTCGTACTTTTCTACAATTGCATGTTGAAATAATGTGTTTATTCTTTATGAACTTTTTTTTATTAACTCTATTCTTTATGAACTTAATTTGTATACTTTGTAATTTAGTATTCCTTTATTATTACTCTTTGACTTATAAATATAATATTAATTCATTTTTCCATGCTTAATAGTTTGGTGCATATGGTTTCCTATGCATCTACCAACCAACTTACAAATATATTATTACCTAATCTTTTCCTCCTCCTGCCAACTCATGACCAGTCTAAGCTTGAAAGCAATGTTATGAAATCCAGTGCAGTCATTGATTTGATCAAGGTGATGTGGCAGTGGATCAGTAATTGATCCAATTTGATCCAATCTATATTAAAAAATTCAAAATTATATACGTATCTATTATATATAAGTAAAAAAAATTATTAAGAAAAGTTCATACATAGTTTTATATTCGAAATAACAATTATTGAAGTATTAAAGTTGATAACACAAGTGAAGTGTATTAGTAATAAAAGAGAGTGTAAATATCAACTACCTAAGTTAAAACACAAGTCCAAATTTTAATAAACAAAATGAACCAAAATCTCAGTTTTCCAATAAACAAAAAGAGTGCGGATAAATTTTCTGCACTTCCCATTTTATAATGAAAAGTCTATTAAGAAATGCAATTAGCCCATTTCAGAATGCAACATGGAAAGTGCATGAAGCAATAAAAGGAATACTGGAAGTAACATCCTAAGGGTACATGAATCAGACCAGATTAAGCCCAAAATAGAAGCTTTCAATTTGAGAATAAGCAAAAATCCTAATCCCCAATATATATAACCCTCTCCTAGTTTTTACACTTTGCTACAATGTTACACCTCATTTTCTCACTTCGAAACCATAACACCCCTATTTCTCTTCAATCATCACCGCTTCACAATGACATTGAAGTTTGACCCCTCCAAGGTCTTTGACGTCTTCGTCCGCATTACCAGCGCTGAGGTTAGCACAACAAGTTTTCTCGCAGTGTGATGGTGGCAACGACAAGTTGTAGTGTGACGGTGGTTGAGTCGAGCATGAAGATGAAGAGAAGGGTCGAGACACGAGCGTGAAGATGAGCCACTGAGGTTTTAGGGTTGATTCAAAATGACATCATTCTCAAGTGTGTATCTAAATTTAATTAAGGAAGAAGTTTTAGGTTACTTAATTAGCTTTTTTTTTTTAATTAGCAAAAGTATTTATAGTGCTTATAAAGCATACTTTGCTTCCACCCTTTAATTAAGTGTTGTATCTAATGTAGATTTGCATGTCATAACTAACTTCGGGTATCAAATATCAACCTTTGCCACAAAATTAGGAGTTCAGAACATTACTTTCCTTAGTTCTAGAATTTTGCCAGTGAACTATATTATTTTTGTTTTAGCAGCAATTTGTATGCCTCAGGTGAATATAAACTTGCATAATGTGCCGATCACTTACATGAAATTCTTTATCCATGACAGGCTTTGATTCTTGATTTATATAATTATAATATTAATCATATATGTGAACTTCTTTCTTTTTTATGATGTGAACTACCATGCTAAGAAAGTTTTTGATCTAATTCTAAAATTGATATATGAACCTTTTTATCTCTATTGGATTTTTAGTGATTCACTTAATTATTTAATAGATTTCATTACATGATGCAAATGCTACCAAATCATAATTCAAATATAATTGAAAATGTCTAAATTACTACAAGAAAAATGACATATACCTACAGACAAAAATTGTCACTATAAATAAAAATTCTGTAGGTAAAAGTATGATAGACTTTGTCCTACGGACATTTCTTCCGTCAACTTTGAGGGGGCGTATAATGACAGCTAATTGTCTGTCACTATAGGGTTTACCTACTATTTATAGTGTGTAGGTAAAAGTCATTAACTTCTACCTACATATTCTAAGTGTAGGTAAAAGTCTTTAATTGGTACCTATCATCTTTAATTGTAGGTAAAAGTCTTTAATTTGTACCTATCATCTTTAACTGTGGGTAAAAACCGTATAATAATAATAATAATAATAATAATAATAATAATAATAATAATAATAATAACAACAACAACAACATAGGATCCCAAGTTAGACAAATCAAGAACCTAGAATGACAACTCAGATGATCCTGTAGCAAACATAAGTCTTCCAGTAGCCCACTTGCCCACTTTATTACAGATCAAAAGTTGCACTCCTCCAACTTGCAACCTAGACAAGACAAAAAGAAAACAATGAATGATAAGTACTATCACACAAATTCCACAAAGGGAAAGTTATACTTAATACGTGTTTGGAAACACACATCTAGAGAACATATTTGGAGTTTTTGATGCTGTTCCAAACATGCTCTTAGCTGTTACCCAAAGTAGTTTTTGAAGCCCAACCACAAACTATAATTTTTTCTTGACATTACTATGATTTTTTACATTAGTTGTCTCTGCTTCCTATAAAAGACATTATTTTATGGAAAACACTAAAAATAAATTTTATTGTTTTTAGTTGTCTCTGCTTCCTATAAAAAAATTTAAAAATACAAAATAAAATAAAATAAAAAGTAAAGTAATATTTTATAATTAAATATAAAACAGAAAAATATTCATTAGAGAAAGGAATTTGACATGCATTGCAAGGAATAGGAAGCATTTGTTTCTTTTGCAAGTCTAGAAACAAGAATCCCAATTCCTTGACCCCTACTGCGCAAAACCTGTTAATTATATTATATCCATAATGTTAACAAGTTAATTGATAAACATATGCAGGTGAAAATGAAATATATAGAATAGCAATATATATACTTTTAACTAACTAACTAGCAAGCTAGGCGTGGCAGCATTTGTTACCCTAAAAGCATCCTCATCAGTTCAATCATCACCAATATAGATTGGAAATATATCATTCAAATTCTTGTACCCTAGAAATATGCAAATAGTATTATTATAGTGAATCAGAACAAATATATGACTTATATATGTAGCATAGGTAGGTGAGATATCAAAGTAAGGCTATTTTTGCATGAATTAATATATATAGTTATCTACTCACCTAATGATTCTAACAAAAATTCAAGAGCCTTGCCCTTGTCCCATTTGATGGTTGGACGGATCTCTAGCACTTTTCTCCCTTGGGTTAGCCTGAGTTGTGGATACTCATTGAGCACCAATCTAACTTTCTCCCCCAACGCTGCCCAACTCTAAGGAAAAAACAGAGTAAATTTTTTTTTTTAAAAAAAATGGTTACCGAACAATTTAAGTTTTTTGGCGTGTGTGTGGGTTTGGTAATTCTATTGATTCAGCAATTACATGGTAAGTTGACTGGTACCTTTTCGTCAACACAACGAAAGTGCAAGGACAAACAAAACTTATTGTTCTCAACCTTAGGGCCCCTGGGACAGTCTTCGTTTTTTCTAACAAGATCTTGTACACCTGAAAAATTATTTTTTGATAACGTACGACGCTGTTAATATTTGATGTGCTGCCACAGGCCAATTTGGGAGGAAATGAATTAGAGGTTTGCATTTAGATAAAAGAAAAAAGAGAAAATGAACCTCATCGATCATTGGCAGGAATTGACTCGTGGATTGGAACAGCACTGCTTTATTATTATTATTACCTTGAAAGAAAGCAACAAATGGCAAAACCAAAAAGAAACAAAAGATAGAATCTTCAACACACTGATTAGTTTCAGAAACTCTCTCTCACTTGCTTTTGGACTTTTTGTTGGACCAGTGATGTCCATGCCAAGTTCTGCCAATTTTACAAAGTTATATACCTGGGAAAAAAAATTAGAATGAACTCCAATTAAATCTCTCTAGAGAAGAAAAATAAAGAATCATTTAATCACTTCCATGTCACTTTTTGTACTTATTTTTCTTTGAAGAAAATGTATCTTGTCTCTGCACCTTCCGGTCACGATTGCTGTGGGAAAATGTCTTGCTATACCCTTTAGTGTTGCTCTCATCTAATTTGAGAAAACAAAGTCTCGGATTAATCACAAACATAGGCTTTATTCAATGGATATGAGTACAAGAGAAAAATGGGAACAAAAGGAAAACCTTTCTAGTCATGAAAGCCTTATCTGGATCTGCAACAATTGGAGAGAGAGTTCCATCGTAGTCAAGAAAAACTACAATTTGCTTTCCTTTGGCACTATATACTATTTACTAATGTGGTTACACTCATATTGGGTTACAGACTTACACACTTGTGGAAAGACTAACACCTAACTGAGTGCAGCAAAATTTGGACCTGATAAATCTTTAATCTTATAAATTATGTAATTCTAATCACTTAACATGAGAAGTCTCACAATCACAAGCTGAAAATAGAAATTTGCCAGAGAGACAACTACCTTCATAAAAAATATGTTGGAATGAGTCATAAATAAAGAACAAAGAACAGAGAACACAAACATCAAGAGAACATAATAAATTCACCTATTAGTGTGAATGAGTCATAAATAAGATAACCTGGTATCGATTTCCTTATTATAATTATAATCTAATAAGCCTATAAAGATTAATAAGATTAATAATTTTATTTAGAGGAATTAGTTGCTTAATAAGATTAATAAGAAAACGTTTTGACTTTTGAGTACCTTTATCCTTGTGTTGCAGTGCTAGTTTACAGATTCAGCCCTTAACTATTCAAAACAACACTTAAAATCCCTGTTTCACAGAATTAGTTGACACCTTAGATAAAATCATTATTTTTTGAGACCAATAATAAGTTTCACTTTATAGGTAGATAAAAGAGAAAAATACATAACAATTACAAGATATGGCACGACAGTTTTGAAGACTTTGAAGCTTAGAAAATCTTTAGAATGCATGATTTATAGAACTCAAGTGACTATGTACATTTACTTTTTCAGTTGTTCTTACTTCTGAGGGAAATTCTAGTATTCTACTGGTTGTTCAGAATGCTTCACGATTGTAGTATGTTACTGAGAACCTTAGAACATTTGTTCATGGCTCCCTCGGAGGCAAGAGGCTTTGAAATGTAAGGTTTTATATTTATGACCAATGAGAACAAAACCATTGGAATCAACAAAACTATTAGTCACCTAAAACCGCAATCATGAAAATTAAGAAACTAATCATGCATTGTACTGCAACGGGTATCAAAATTCAAAACAGGGGAACCAAAGGTATGAAAAAATCTACTTAAAGTTATCCAGAACATCTCCCAATTCAGAATTTGAGCTCATACAATTCATTGAATCTATAACAAAACATGTAGGAACAGTGGAACATAACAAGATGATGAAAAGAAAAAAAAAAGGCTTTTAAAGGTGGCAAAGAAACATAAAAAAGAAAAAGCTTTTATGCATAAGAAGGACTTGGGAATTCCCAGAAGGCAAAATGGAATACCCGTTAAAAAAAAAAAAGCAAAAACAGAATTGAGCAAACACCAAAAACAAGAGAGAAAAAAACACTTGCCTTGGAAAAACAACAAGAAGTTCCACTGATAAGAATGGAGAAAGGAGCAGAAAATAATTTCAAAAAAGAGAACTTCTTTGTATTGGAGAGGTGCTTAAACATGATAAGCCATTTTCGTTACCCCATTTTTCTCTTAAACATCAAGAGAACTTCTGCAGAATGAAGACAACGGTATCACTTTACGATCTTGAGATAAGGCTAAATATAACTAGCAAATGTATTACAAATTCACACATTCGTTTTTGCAATCTCTGGAATCTTCCCCTTCATCTTTTGCAAAGCTTCAGTCACTAGCCTTCAATTATATAAAAGTACCAAGTAAGACATAGTATAAAGAATTAAATGAAAAATAAAAAGGATTACCATGCCATAAACAAAGAAATATCAGCCCTTAATGTCTTGTTGTAGGAACATACTTAGCTTTTTCCTCTTTAGCAATCTCATGACGTCTCATCTTTTCCCATAGACGTGCAAGCTCCTATTCAAAATTAAATTAAATTAAAATTAAATACCACCTGGTGAATTCCCAACCATCAAGGTTACAACACTCTATTCAACTGATGAAAGAACAAACAATAAATAAAAAATAATGTCTCACTTGCTCAAGAGTGAAATGTCGCTTTCTCTTCTTTTTTCTAGCATCTACTAGTTCCTGATACGAAACAATCATAATCTCATCTAATCAATCAAAACAAATAATCTCCAAATGCCTCAACAATTAATTAATTGGCATAAAACAAAAAAAGAAATTGCAAAAAGCCTGGAATGATCCAAAGCGAAATCGTAGATATTCTAATTATTTAGGAGAGAAACCTCGGAATGAAGACGACCTTCTCGGCCGGTAAGAGGAGTCGTCTTCTTGTTCTTGTTGTCTTTAGCAACGGAGTCTAGTTTGTGCTTCTTTGAGGCAACGAGCTTCGAAGCCTTGGGATCTTCGGAGTCTATTTTTTACTGTTGAAATCTTGCAAGTTAATACAAGAAAGGGAAAAATAAAAAAACAGCCAAAACATTTCCAACAATTATATTCAACACCTACACAGTATCCCAACCTCTCTTTCATCTCATTTTTCTTTCTCCCACTCTCTTCATTTTCTTTTTTCTTTCTATTTCTCTCTTCCTTCCACTTTCTACACCCAAAATTGGGGTGTACATCTAACATTTTTCAAACTTAATAATGTGTGATCCTTTGCAAACTTCCTAATTGTATTATTGTTACGTTATGAAGATATTGAAAACAAATATATGACCTTCTTTTCAGCTTCTTCCTTGGCAAATCTTTCATGAGAAATATATACACCATTCTTTTCCCTTGCTGCTCGAATATCTGCAATATTCATATTATACAAAAGATAAGATACAAAATCTTCTCTACATTCCAAAACTAATAGTGGTGGTGAGTGTACCTTCTTTCATCCTATCAATTTCCATGTACAAGTCCTTCAACAAAACAACCTTTGAAACCTTTTGGTTTGCCTATTAAAAAACACACAAAGCTTTAAAACTGCTTTTAGAAGAATTGTAACTTGTAAGGAACAATAGCAATGGTAACTGACCTCAGGCTTATTCTTTATGCTTTTTGCATGGCTAGCATAGTCTAATGTAGTAAGTGTTTCTTCCATACAATAAGCAGACGGGGAAATAGTAGCAATTATACATGTTTTTGTTTTCCCTCCCAAGGAGTCTCGCAAAATCCTTGTAAGCTTACTATCTCTGAAACAACACAACCGATTGGCATGAATCTTAAGGCTCATGTCTTTCAAATTCTAAATAAACAATGATGATTCAACATGATGTTAGCATGAACCTGTAAGGCACATGAGGAGAATGTTCCACAAGCGCATTTATGACACATCCCAGGGTGAGTAAGCTAACATCTCTCTCTCGATCTGGAGTGATAATGAAAGATTAAGAAATTAAACAGCAAAGAAAAATGGCCTCTGAATATGCTTTTTCTGCTGATTCGCTTTGTATTGGATGTCTCTCAACTATTAAGTCCTTCTCTATGTATAGTTGTATACTCCATTTGTAGCTTTGTGCAGTCATTTCATATTAAAGTCTGCCTTGCTGGTATGTGTGGCCCCCTTAGAAAAGATAAATAATAAATAATTGAATTCTTTAACTCTAATTTGCAACGTTATCATATTTGAATGCATCATCATCTCGATAAAGATAGTATCATCTCATCTATATTAAAAGGGCAATTTAATATCCTGTGTTTTTCCATTTTCCATGATAAAATAATGTACATTCTGCAAATATATTATTAGTCGGCTCAACTGATGACATATATTAATCGTAAGAATACACAAAACTCCTCCACACAGTAAGGTTTTTATAATCAAAATCTAGAAACGGGAAAAAAAATTATAGCAACCGGAAACCCTAAAAGCAGAAGTTCATATAGCAGAGTGTCCAAAAAGGGAACATTAGATCAGAGAGAAAACCTCAAATTTTATTTGGGGGTAGGGGTGCCGAGGAAGCTGGCTTACTGGAGCTCGAGGTCATTGAGCTGCTGCTCACGGTCCATCTTGACAATGAGAGGAACAACGAGGAAGAGGAAGGTGGTGTCGGTGATCCACGCGACCTTGCCGGTGCTGCGGAGGAGCTTCTTGGCGATGAATGCGGCGTCGCTGGCGGCTTCCTTGCCGCGGGTGACGATGGAGGAGCATGAGATATTCGTGAGGACGGAGCTTGAGTTCTTGCTAGGTCTGTCTGGGAGTGAGACTCCACCTCTTCGGGACGCCATTGGAATGAAAATGAATCAATCAATCAATTAGGGTTCTTGGCGATTTTCTTCTGTTCTTCTCACCCTAATTCTATAGAACTCACTAGTCACTACTCTTCACTTCTCCTTATGCCCTTCTTTTACACTATAGTAACGTGGATACTACTACTATTACCGTGCGATTTCATGCCAAAAAATATATCGCTGCACTATTTCAATCGTTTAATCAAATATTTGGGGCATGTTAGATAACATTTATATTTAAACAAAAATATTTATTTTAATATGTATTTATTTTATGATATTTTACCTACACTTTGTATTTGTAAGTTTTAATTTTTTAAATTTTATGAGATTTACCTACACTTTGTATTCGTAAGTAGAAATTATTTTGAGTTTTACCTACATCAAATAATAGTAGGTACAAATTTTAAAATTTTACCTATGATAAACAAGTGTAGGTATAAGTATTTTTTTTACTTTTACCTACAATAATTCATGTCTGTAGGCAAAAGCCTTTGTAGGTATATGTCATTTTTCTTGTAGTGAAACTCCTAGGTTTAATCCTCTTTCGATTATATACTTGTGTATAATGTAATTGATGTGTTGGTATTTTTAATATTTAAAAAAAAACACATTCTAACACGGTTTTGTGATAAATCATCCTAGAAAGTCTACCTTTTAAGATAGCTTTTCAGAAAATCTTCTTAAAATCCTTACTTTTTTTAGTTTTTTTTATTTAAAAAATACATTTTAAAATGGTTTTCACGTGAAAATCTTCTTAGAATCCTCAACGTTTTTTGTTTTTTTTATTTAAAAAAATACATTATAAAATGATTTTCATGTAATAACCATCTTAGAAAGTTACACTTCCGTCTTAGAATGGTAATGTTTTAAAGATAGTTTCTCACAAAATCGATGTTGAATCTCTCATTCTAGGACGGTTAAGGAACCATCGTAAAAAGTGTTGACTTTTCACGACGTTGGCTTCAAAGACAGTTCAAAGCCTTTGTTGAATGTCTACAAGAATCATCGTCAAATATGTTTTCCTAGTAGTGTATATTAATATAGAGAAGCACAAGATGTGCATAAGATACACAAAGTTAGTTGATAAAGGTAAATACAAATTGTAGTGCAACGGTGAGGTCAACACAATGAGTTTCCTTGCAGTGCGATGACATCATATCTTGAGTTATAATTGTCCATTTAAGGTGTTTTTGTGTCATTAGAAAGCTTGCTGAAAAAGATACAATTTACTTATACATTTTAGAAATCTAAATCAGCTTCTATCTTAGAGAAAATCAACTGCAAAGTAGACCACTTAATCATGAAAAATGCTATAAGTCCCACATTGGACAAAATAACCTCAAGAACCCCCTTTTCCCCCTTATATGCACCAAAGAATTAAGTGGGCTTAGCATTATGTGCAGAGCTCCTCAATCAATATTTCTATGTTTCCCTTTGAGTTTCAAAATTGGGAAATTTAGACAACTTAAGATTGTGTTTTAAATTACAACCAAGTTTTTGTCATAAGAGTTTCCGTAGAGATCTTTATGGACAAAGCCATTGGGTCAATGCATTCATGGGAGTGATCAAGAGATCGCCTTCCTTTTCCTTGTTGAGGAATTACTTCATTTGAGGTTAGGGGGAGTGGGTTCTCTCTTTTACTTTTGTTGTATAAGTGATAATGAACACAAATAGATTGTATGGCCTTAAGTTTATAATTATGGTAAGTTTATTTTCTTGGGTATGTTGTGAATACCCTTAAGCACTTTATTTTTGTTGTGATTTGGGCGAATTTTATTATTTTATGTTTTGATGTTTTATCATTTTGATGTTCGTCAAATTGAATTTGATAATTGATGTTGGATGCACATGCTAATTTCTGATAAAAAAACATTAAGTTAGAACACCAAAACGTGTACTTAAATGATAGAATTATACTTTGTGATATTCATAAGTGTTATAGCCCTGGATGTTATCTAGTTAATGGATTTTATTTCACTAAAAAAGGATATATACAACTCTAGATATTTCAATTTTAGGGAGTAAAGGTTAAGTTGTAAGAATTATGTGCTTAGTTTGTATATTTCCTAATTTTAGATTTCTAAATGATTGAAAGGGAATTTGAGGTCAATAAAGAAGTTGTAGATAACTGTCCTATTTTTCTAACAAGATAGGGACCAACTTAATAGGAATAGTATAACTCTAGGAATGATTATTATACTCTGAAAAGTCATAGTAATGTAGCAAGAAAAATGAGTGTGTAATATCGATATCATAATGAGTGGTAGTATGATGTATGATGTTTGTGCTTATGATTTGACGAATAAAGTGATGTGATGATATTATTGTGTAAATGAGTGAATGTTCCCATGATTGATATTATGAATGAATGCATGTTGGTCACAAGTATATGTGAAAGTAATATGCCATGTTATGTATCTATGTTGCGAAAAATATTAGGAGAACCTATCCCCGCGGTGTAGGAATCTACAAGGGAATTCAAAAATAAACAATGTGCATATTGTCTATGAACTATGCATCATGTTGTGCATATGTGTTTTGAAGTGAAGGATGTTTATGAACCTAACTGGGGAGGTCATGAATGAGTTGACGTATGACTCTAAACTTGGGGATGCAACAGTTAGGAATCTCCTTTAAGTTCATGTTAATCGCATGTGTTGAAGTATCCTTGCAAGGTCAAAACACCATAATGCGCTACCGACGATGTCATCTCGGTGAGAGTGATAGCATCGAGTTTCGCATTGTGTGACAATATTCATCGACTACATGGACTCCCGGGTTACATTCACAGTGTTTTACAAAATGGCAACACACGGTTACATGTCTATGGGTCTAATTGCATTTTGTGTTTGAATTTGTATATGGAATGTTTGATTTGGATGAGGCATGTTTATGTTGTGGAACAAAATTGTTTATAAACGTATATTATATCTTGATGGCTTCCTTAATGTTTTAAATTTATTGTGAGATATATCTCACTCCCCATCTATTTGTCTTGTTTGTGTTTGGGTTAAATGTCACCCTTGCAAGTGGGTCTCCACTTTATATTACTATTAATTTTAGGGTTATGAATGTTTTGAAACAATGTAACTTTGGGACACAAGTTTTATTTATTTATCTAAGGATTAAATTAATAAGTAGTTTTACATCATATTTTATTTAATATGGTTTATGGACCTCAGAGCACCAAGATTTGTTTAACATGGAGTTACATTATTCATTGATTTTTTTTAAGTTTATAAACATTTGACATGTAATACTCTTATTGCAAAATAATTGTTGTTTTTTTAAAAAAAAAGTCAATGCATTCTTTTAATTGAATTCTGCTATGGACGTATTTAGAAAATATTACAAGTGTATGCATCTTATGGTAGAAGGGTGTTACACTATATATCAACTCACACCACACATATCAAAAGCCTCTATAAATTCCTATCTTATGAACACAACGAGTATAAATAAAAACTCATTAGGGTCAGCTTAGTGGCAAAGGATTTGAATATTTTGCAAGATGTCCTAAGTTCAAATTTCATTGTTACCATGATATAAAGAAGAACAAAACAACTAGTACAAAAAAAAACTCTTGTGTACCAAAAATGTTATTTCATAGTTATCACTGACACTTTTTTCTTTCTTGTTCCAACCAAGTGAAATGACTAACTACCAAAATAAAATTAGAAATTGCGAGTGTTAGTCAGAAAGTGGTCACATTCAAACCAAACTTCTGGTGGGTCATCCTACTACACCTAAACCATGAAAAAAATATTAAATGATACATTCACTTAAACATGTTCTTCAACCAGAGCCCCCCCCCCCCAGGAACCCTTCTTTCTTGGTCATTCACTAAAGCACACACAAGAGAACCAAGAAAGTTAATGAGAGTGAATTAAATTGAAAGGATAAGGAAACAAGTGGCATACCATATGCAACAACAACAATGCCCTTGCGACAATGAGGGCTTCAATGGTGATGGAGTGAGGGTGAGAGAATTAAATAGAGCTTCTATGAAAGAGCGAGGGTGAGCGGTGGCAGCTTCAATGGTGTGAGAGCTAGGGCACAGGAGACACTTCGACAATGGCACTGAGAGAGGCAGAGACAAAGACAAAGTGCAAAGAGAGGCTAAGGATTGAGTGAGACGTTATGAAAGAGGGTGCGAGCTGAGAATCAAAACTAAAATTTGTCACATTCAAAGATGATTTTGAAAAACCGTCTTTGAATACTCAATTTCAATGACATGTTTGCTAAAATCTGTTGTTGATTTGTAGTTTCAATGAAGTTTTCGCAAAAGCTATCATTGAAATGTTACTTCTATTTACAAAAAAAATCACTGTATTTTTAACAACAATGGTTTTGGGAGAACTGTTGTTGAATGAGCATTGTTAAAACTTGTTTTTGTGGTAGTGATGATAGCATGGTGAGGACAATAATACCCAAAATTGAAGAGGAATCACAATCGCATGAAACTGTACTAAAGCATTTGATACATGAACCTTGAAAAACACTTAATCCAAAATCTTCATGTATGAGGAACAGTTAGTGCAAAAAAGGTATCCTAAATAGTTCTTAGAAGAGACATGCCAATGTAATCACTCATTCATAATATAAAGGACGATTTAGGGAAGCAATACCTATAAATAGAAATATGACTGTTGATAACAGATGGGTGGTTACTTATAACCCTTGGTTGTTGTTGAAGTATTATTGTCTTCTAAATCTTGAAGTATGCAGTAGCATCAAGAGCATTAAATATTTGTATAAATATGTCTACAAAGCCCATGATTGAATAGTAATAGAGGTTCATAAAACATCACATGTAGATAAGGTTCAACATTGTATTGATGCAAGATGGATTTGTGCTCCAAAACCTTTGTGGAAGATATTTAGATTTACCCTTTATAGAATATATCTATGTGTTAGGAGATTACAAATCCATTTACCACATCGTCATCAAGTGCGTATAGACATCAAAGAATCACATATGTACTAAACGATGACCGTAACTCCAAAACCATGTTGACATAATTTTTTTCTCTAAATTGTAGAGATCCACAAGCTAGGAACTATTTGTATAGAGAGATTCTAGAGCATTATTGTTGGCACAGAGACAATAAGGAATGGAACCAAAGAAAGTCAAACAAAAAATACGTGGTGCGATCTATAGAGTATCTCCTTCAGAAGAGGAGAAATTCTGCATGTGTTTTGTTATCTCATATAAGAGGTCCAACCAATTGAAAATACCTACTTACACCCAGTGAAACATGTTTTCCCATATTCAAAAAATTGGTTGAGCATTGGGGCTTTTTGAAAGTGACAACAATTTTTGCAAATGCTTAGTTGAAGTATCAAGCCTACCGAAGTACCAATGCCTTATGCTTTAAGGAGCTCGTTTGTTATCATATTAAATTTTTGTAAACCAACTAATGTTAGGATTCTCTGGGATGAGTTTTACATCTACATGATAGAAGATTATCTTTGACATGAGTTTTACATCAACCTTGACTAATGTGTTATTGAGGAATTTGAATGACCTTTTGATTCAACATGGAAAACAAATAACAAATTATGATTTGCCAACTTTATCACTAGATGACACTGAAACATTAAATTCATAGGGTTATACAAGAAGAATTATTGGTCCAAGTACCCAATGAAGATGTGAAATGTGTTCAAAGTTAAATAATAACTAATTAACTACTTTTAATACTATTATGGATGTTATCTACAATTAACAAAGTCAAGTTTTCTTTGTGGATGGTCTAGGAGGAACAAGTAAAATATTCCTCTATCACACTATAATTGAAAATTAGATAAGTGAGGGTCAAATTGTCTTAGTAATTGCCTCATCTAGGATATTTGCGACATTATTACCCGGTGGTCGAATTGCACATTCTCAATTTAAGATACCTACTAATGTAGAGGCAAATCCATTTTGCTCAATAAGTAAACAATATGATCTGGCAAAGCTAAATAAAGAAACAACAAAAATCATTTGGGATGAAACACCCATGACAAATAGATATGCTTTGGAAGCATTGGATCATTCATTAAAGGATATTTTAGATTGTGATGTTCCATTTGGAGGGAAAGTGATGGTATTAGGAGGGAATTTTTGTCAAGTACATCTTATTGTTCAAAAAGGTACTAAGACACAAATGATTTTTGCATGTATTGTTAAGTCTCCTTCATGAGCTATAAAAAAGGTCCTACATTTGCAAGAAACATGCAATCATTCCAGGATCATAAGTTTGCCAAATATCTCATGCATATTGAAGATGGTATTGAACCTACCAAGGATGATGATATTGTCAAAATTCCCTACAAACTTGCAATAACATAGGAATGAGAAAGTTCAATACAAAAGCTTATACAAGAAACATTTCCCCAATTAGAATCTCATACATGGTACAAAGAGCCATACTGACACCAAAACAATAAGGATGTTCAAAAATTAATGACATAATTATTTGTCATTTCCTTGGAGAAAACATAATTTGTTATTATCTGATGAGGTCGGAAGAGATACACACAACTTATATCAACAGCAGTAGTTGCCCCCCATGGTGATCTGCCTCCACGTATGTTAAAATTTTTTTAAAAAAAATCACCCTTGATGTTCTTGCAAAACACAGACCCTAAATTTGGCCTTGTAATGGGACAAGACTATTGTGTTGTGGATTTTTAATGAAAATGTTGGACATTGAAATCCAAATAGGGTGCCATGCTAAAAAAAGAGCTTTCTTGCCTAGAATTAAACATAAGACAAAGAGTGTGGGACTTCTTTTTGTTCTTCTCAGAAGTAATTTCTTGTCAAACTAAGTTTTGCAATTACCATTAATAATAAGTCACAAAGACAAATTATACCCAATGTTGAAATTTATCTTCCACAACATGTTTTTAACCTTGGTTAATTATATGTTTCTTTGTCAAGAGATGTTTCTCAAACATCCACAAAAAAATCCTTATTAAAGAAGGACAACTTGAAGGGGAGGATGAAAACTTCACAAAAATGGTTTTAAAGAAATTTTAGTATCTCAAACTTAGGTATTGCCTCTTTCCATAATAGTATTGAATGATATACTTACTTATTTATTTTATTATTGGAATATAAATTAAGAATCATTTTAATAGACAAAAAAATTACATTGATTATGTATATATTCTTGGTTCTAAAGGAAAATTAAGATTCAATTATATCTTTCAATTATGCGAAAATTTGAAAACAAAACATTTGGATTTGTAGTTTTGATAAACATGTAAGTGGTAAAATATTTGCCTCTTTCTTTGCTTTTTTTCACAAATATTCAACATAATTAATTATCTTTTTTAGGCTGAAAAAATTGAAAAGCTATGCAATATTTGGAAGGATGAATATTCACTTGAAACAATTTGTCCAATTGACAACAAGTTTAGATCAAATTTGTTACTAACAACCTTCATAATATGTCATTTTCAATCAATCAACTCAATTTTTAATTTTCTTTAACATCGGTTCACTCTCAAAAAAATTATTCTATTTGGTGGGGTTTTAAGTGATAACAGATAAAACTCAACTTTGAAAAATGGTAAAAAGTGAATTATTGTCTCAAAGGATAGAAAGATACTATAGTGAGTTTATTTTAAAATGTTTACGTACGCTAATTTAATACATGCATATATTTAATTTTAAATTTTCTTAGTTCTAATCAATTCTAACTCATATTTTTCTCTATATTAGGAGACTTATACGATACCAAGTGATACATGGCATATTAACAACTTTCATGCAAAACAAAATGACTCGATTCTTGAGATTGTAATCAGTTTTAACTACTAATTACATGAAAAACCACCACCCAACATATACATGATATTGTGTGACCAATTTTCTAGTTTTTCCAAAGGCAAAAAACTATGAATAATGTGTTCTATAAAGAATGAAGAAGAATGCATCAAGTTAAATAATTATTCAAATTTAATATTTATTTTTTCATTCACATGTTTTCTTATAGGTTAAATAAAAATAATCATTAAATTGACATTTATTTTCATAAATCACATGGAAGCTAAAGATCATCCTGAAGTACATGTATCATTGGATTTGTCAATTAAGGAAGATCTATGATGTCCAATTGTTGTAGTATTGTACGTAAATAATATTTTTCCTTTGACTTTTGTGAATTTAATATCTATAAATTTTTTTCCTTTGTATGTAATTCAATTTATGGTTAAAATATGTTTACAATCTCTAATAAATATCTTAATTTTATATTTTCTCCTTAATAAATTTTATCTTTGATTTTGCTCCCTGATAAAACAACAATTTTATTTTTGGTCCCTTGCACTTTTTTTAGTTCATGATAAATTAGTGAATTTGTGTTTGTTTCGTGATAGATATTTTTCATTTATTATTAGTCTGTTTGAAA
The DNA here is from genome assembly GCF_004193775.1 of Glycine soja. Taxonomy (NCBI): domain Eukaryota; kingdom Viridiplantae; phylum Streptophyta; class Magnoliopsida; order Fabales; family Fabaceae; genus Glycine; species Glycine soja. Next base: position 41,267,220 of record NC_041007.1, read on the forward strand.
AATAATAATAGCAAATGATTTTTTTTATAAGGGAACCAACACAAAATTTGCTAATTTATCAAAGACTAAAAAAGTGAGAATGACCAAAAACAAAATTGTTGGTTTATTAGGAATTTAATGAAAAGAAAAAATTATTAGGGAGTAAACACATAATTTGGATATTTACTATGGATCAAAACATATTTAAACACACAAGTGTGACAACGCTTGTGTTTTTGCTAGTAATAATAATAATAGCTAAATTTTTAACTTTTTTTACACTGGTCATTAACATTTTATTGCTCCAAATGGTGGACCATCTCTGGCATGTCTTCACAGTAGAATCGTCTTATTTCTTGACATGACTTTGTGCTTTTGTTGTGGTCGAGAATTTTATATTTTATCACTTTTTTCATAGCCTTAAAAACTTCCCCACGTATCACATTTGGTAATTGGATGAATCAACTTTTGCATTAAAAATAAAATTAAAGAAGTAATACTTTAATATTTGTAATCCCACCTATACAATACTATAAAAATGAAATTTAGCAACCGAAATTAGAGACCGAAAAACTTTGGTCTCTGTTAGTGACCGAAGTAGCGACCACACAATTAATGGTGCAATTCACAACTAAATTTGTGACCGAATTTGATAATAATGGCCAACTTGTGTGAGTGACTGAATTAGCGACCGAAACTAAAGGTCGTTGAAGGCTTCGATGGCTATTTCGGTTGTTGTACATGTAAAAAAACAAAAGTACTTTAGCCACCGAAGTAGCGACCGATATGTAGCTGAAGATAGCCACCGAAGAGATTTCGGTCGCAATAACAAGATTTTAGCGACTGAATATAATTTGGTCGCTATATTTATTTCTATTTTGAGATTAGCGACCAAATTAGCGACTGAACTCTCATTTCTCTATATAAGTGAAGTAACAAAAAATTTATTTATTATAAATCATAATAAATATATAATATACTTAAATATATTTTATACTACAAAAATATTGAAATTAATATATTAGTAATATTTTTCAATTAAGAAAATAATATTTAGATTATTTGATTAAGATCAATAAGCCATGTTTATCATTGGTCTTTTAATTTGTTTTTTTTTACAAAATAAATATTTAAAAATGATAATGAATACCCTTTATATTATGAAAATATATGATAATCAAAATTTTTAAAATTAAGTAATTCAAAATATAAGGTATAAGTGTAACACCAATTATTTAGTAATTAAGTTTAAATATGACATAAGTAAAATTTATGCATTGATGAAGACTCAATTTGACTTTAGTACAACATGTGCATTAAGCAAGCCCAATAAGATGCAATGTGTAACATATGCATTCACTAAAATCCCAAATTTACTTTAATTTAAGGCTTAATTGCAAAATACGTCCCCCTATTTTACCTATTTCACCAAATTAGTTTTCCTATTTTTTTAAAAGAAAAAACTATATTTATTTTTAAATTTAAGTGTTTCTTTAAAAACTAGGCCCGTGAGGCGAGTGCGGACCAATGTATTAAGTTCGTATAAGAGTGTAAGAGTACGTGACAGACTGATCTGTCTGCTACACGGGTCGAGTCGGTCTACTTACCCACTCCTAATTTTAACCGTTGATGCTAAAATTTCAGACATTGATTATAATAAAAAGTTGACTAACATTTTTCTTAAAAAAATAAAAACTTTAAAAATGCTTGAAGAAGGACAAGAACCATGATGTTTAGAATGAGAAACACATTCCTTTATGACGACATCTAAGTGCTCATTTGAATATTTAGTGCAAAATATAATATTAATAAAAATTTGATGCAAAAATAGTTCAAATTCAATTTAATTTAATTATTTTATATATTATATTTATCTTTTAAAATAATGTTTCTGATTTAGTGACAACATTTTTTATCTATATTAAAAAATTCATGTTATTTATTGTAAATAGATAAAAGTACTGTCAATAAATTACAGAAATAAATATTTTAAAAATAGAAAATATTCTCATTTTATTTAAGTACAGTTAATTACTACATAATTTAATTCTTTAAAAAAATTAACCACTTGATTAAATAAAGTTAAATATAAATAAAAAATACTATTTTAATAAATAATAAAAATATCTTAAACTTAATATATGCAAGAAATACTATTCACATAAATTAGAATATGTATATTTATATAATTTTTTTATTTTATATATTATATTTATCTTTTAAATAATGTTTCTGATTTAGTGACAACATTTTTTATCTATATTAAAAAATTCATGTTATTTATTGTAATATAGATTAAAAAAATAGTGTCAACAAATTACATAAATAAATATTTTAAAAATAGAAAATATTTTGGTTTTATTTAAGTACATTTATTTACTATATAATTTAATTCTATTAAAAAATAACCACTTGATTAAATAAAGTTAAAGATAAATAAAAAATAATATTCTAATTAATAATAAAAATATCATAATCTTAATTCGGGTTCTTCTATTGTTCTTTTTAATATGAGCAAGGGTTGTGATGACTGAGAACATTCCTCGATTTTTATAAGGACCAAAGCAAGTTGTTTGGTCTGTGATGGCAATTTTGTGCGTGTTTGAGCCTCTAAAATCTCCTTTCAACTCATCTTTAAGTGTTAGAACTTAGAACTCATTGCACATCTTTGCTATAAACGATTTAAGTTCATTTATTTCTTGAATGTTTTTTTTTCCTGATATGCATTGTAAGCTGATTGATACAGTGCAACCCTTCTACAAGGAGAAGACAATTGAAAAGCAAATTAAAAAAGAATTTGACAAATCCAGTGACTCTTGAAAAAACATAACTTTATTGTTGCAGATAATCATGATGCTTTAACAATTGTTAGTGTGTGGACTCCTGTGGTTGTTGTATAAGTGCAGTGTCATTGTTTGTTTATCTCCTTCCTCCTTCTTCAAATATGTTATCATAAAAGGAGGACATCGTGTTCCTTTTTAATCTTTCTTTCTCTATAGGAAAAAAATGTATGACAAGAAGTCCTTAAAGTTTGGTGTGAAGTGGCAGGGTTGTTAATATAGCATGTTTCTGTTATGTAGTCTCATAGTGTGTTTGGATTAGCTTTATTTGCATTCAATATAAGTTTTTCAGCCAAAAATTATTTCTTGAGCAGTTTTAAAATGACATCTTCACGTGTTTGAAAATATTATATACTCATCTCTTGTAATTTGAAATATTATATCTTTACAAGTTGCTGAAAAAAATGAAAAATCTAATAAATGAAAAAAAATTATATTTACAGCGGGTAATTATTAAACAAGTTAAAATCTAATAAATGAAAAAATCTATTAAATCTTAGTCTTAAAAATTATATTTACGGCGGGTAATTATTAAACAGGTTAAAATCTAATAAATGAAAAAAATAATGCCATATTTTCTTTGAACAATTGAGTTGTTTTTCAATTTATTTTAAATTTAAAAATTAATTATTAAACTAGACCAAAAACATTTCAAATACATTTTAGAATGTAAAATTAGCGACCGAATTAGCAACTGAAATTATTATTATATTTTAAAACTTTATTATTTAGTAGTCACCAAATTAGTGAATGACCTTTTAATTCACTTTACAATTAAAATTATTTAGTTTTTTTATTAGCGACCGAATTAGTAACCGCATCTTATTTTAATTTATTTTATATTTAAAATTTAATTAATTATTAGCAACCGAATTAGCTACCCCAAACTTTGGTTGCTAATTTGGTCCCAACCAAAATAGCAACCAAATATCTAGCGACCGAATTTTGTGTGCTTGTGACTCAGTAGTTCGATGGTGAAATAGCAACTGAATAGAAATTTGGTCGTTGAGGGTTTAGCGACTTGGGTTTTTCCGACGTACATAATTCGGTTGCTATTTCGGTGGCTAAGAGGTTTAGCGACCGAATTTAGGGATTTAGCGACCGACATATTCGGTCGCTAAAACATGCTTTTTTTGTAGTGATATATCTAGAGTCACTTTGTTAGTTACTTTCAAACAAGAATTGTCTTTAGGAGATACATTAGCTATGAATTTTGAACTACATTATTTTCAAAGAAACATGTTGCAAAGGGATTATATAGTACATGATGCATTTTGTAATACATAATTTTTATTTGGCTTCATTAAGTTTTTCATACCTGAAATGTATGTCATTTTCAAATTACTCCCCAACATCACCTCTGTTGTGAGCTCATGGACAACTCATAGATCCTAACCCAAAAGAGGTTGTCATTGAGATCTACCTCTCTAGGTTTTTGATCTCTTTCCATCTCTTGAAGCACAATGATCCCCCGATTGAAATTCCATGGGCTTCTGCTCAAAACCTCCTCCCTATCCACCATATCGACAAAAAAGGAAACATGAATAGGATTTTCCCCACCTCCCGAATCTCGATCCCCTTCTTCACCTTCTAGATTTGGGCCATAATTGTCATGAAAGCTTTACTATTGAAAGATTCTTGAGTTAGAATCCTTCCAGCCAACCATGCTTCATTATCCTCCACCACTTCTTCCACTGGTACTTGTAGAATCGTCTCTTTCTCTTCCTCCATGAACTCAATGTTCCTCCATCATTTCATCCTACGATTACTATTAAGTCAAAAGACATTTATATCTTAAAGACGAATTAAGACTCTTAATTATTTATATTAGATTCAAATAAAAAAAAGTGGTAAAAGGGTATATTTGATATGCTATCAAATCATGGTCTATATTTTTGCATATGAGTTTTCAGACGATACATCCATAAAAAATGATTTGACATAACACTTAGTAATGCACTTAAGACCTTCATTTAATACTTTGTGTCCGAGATTCATTCTTGCAAAAAATATTCTCCTATAATCTATTGAAGACCTACAAAGAATAAATGAAGTCAATAGCCTGGGGGTGTTGATCTTCATCAAAAGGTGCGCTCTACTAGTCTAGACTTGCTATGATGGAAGAAGTAACTTTCCTACCGAAGTGTAAGACATGCCAACCTATTTGCATGGATTTTGCATGAAGAAAGGGCATGCATTTAATGCAAGTAATAAATGCTCCAACTACCTTAAGACTCTAGACGAAGAAAAAAGTGAAGAATCCACCCATAGAGGAAACTTTGAATAAACAAGACATGAATTATCTTACGTGAAAACACTCTTTCATTCTTTCTTGTAAAGCTTTTTAATTGTTAATCTTTATATAGATACTAAGCTCTCCAAAATACCTTATAAACCTTGAGAGAAAAAATTAAAGTGTTGAGAGATATATCTGCTTGTAAGATGACTTGATATTAGTCAATATGCAGATTCCAACAAATTTTGTTGAGTTAAGTCGAGCTTGGGGTATATCTTCCTTTTGTAAAAGCCAAAAGTGGAAGTGAAGAATACTTGTAACTTTGAGATAAGTTAATGGAAATTTGATAGGTTGTCAAGAACTGAACATAGTTTCAGTATAGAGACAAAGCAATATAACTTTCTATGTGTCATTCTTTACTTCTCTTCTTTGTGTTAACTGGCAAAGGGTTCAAAGGTGAATGGGATTTGCAAGATTGAAGAGGAGGAGAATGGAGAAAGAAACCATGTGGAGTTGATAATGAAAATATCTCTTGGGGGTATAATAGATATCTCACAAATAATAATAATAATAATAATAATAATAATAATAATAATAAACTTTTTAACTTTATTTTTTTACATTGTTCATCAATATTTTACTGCTCCAATGGTGGAGAATGTGCATCATGTCTTCACAGTAGAATCATCCTATTTGTTGACATGACTTGTGTTTTTGTCATGGTTAGGAATTGGTATTTTATCACTATTTTTATACCCTTAAAAAGCTTCACCATGCATCACATTTGGTAATTGAATATTGAACCTACTTTTGCATAGATGAAAATTATAAAATTAAGTTTTCCATACTTGGAATATAGATCGTTTTCAGATTACTATTTAACATTTTTTTTCAACCAAGTACTTGAAAAAAATTGAGTTTCATTTTACTATGTATATGTCATTTGTCATCTTTTTTTAAATGATGACACGGTAGACAGAGTGTCATGTCATCACGCTTTATCACATATACCTCATTGTTTGTCAAATAAATTTTTCAGGTATGAAAAATTTATTTAAACAATCAATTAAGTTTTTCGTACTTGGAAAATAATTTTTTTTTCAGATTACTACCTAAAAATTCATTTTTTGTCAAATAACTATCTAAAAAATTTTATGTTTCATTTTACTATTTGTGATTAATCTCTTTCCGTTAAGTGATGATGTGACAGACATAGTGTCACGTCATCACGCCTAATCACTGAGACGTCATTGTCACATCATTGAAGGTGATGATGTAGCAATGAGGTGTTCATGACACGGTGTGATGATGTGATACTCTGTTTGTCACCTTATTATTTAACGGAAGGTGACTAACAACAGATAATAAAATAAAACTAAAATATTTTGCAGGTACTTGATTGAAAATAAAATGAATTTTTAGATAGTAATATAAAAACGGTTTATATTCTAGATATGAAAAACTTAATTAAGTCAAGTGAAACTTTAATTTTTGTAATCCCACCTATATTTCTAGAAACACATTGTTAGATATTTTCAAACAAGAATGGCTTTTAGGAGATGCATTACCTATTAATTTTGAACCACATTAGTTTCAAAGAAGCATGTTGCAAAAGGATTATAGTACGAGATGCATTTTGTAATACATAGTTTTTATTTTGACTTCGCTTGTTTTTGCAATAAGTTTCATAACAAAATCAATTATATTTTTGGCACCAAGGTGCAAAAATAAAAGAAACATATGACTTGTTATTAATTTAATCTTGGAGAGGTTACATTAGATAAATTGCAACTTAATACTTTGTTACAAAACAGTAAATTAACTATGGTTGAATAGAATGAGCAACTATTGACATTCAATTTTTCGCTCAGATATATGATTTCGTTAAACGAGTATAAATGTCTATGTTCAAAATCTGTGTTCCTTATTGTATTATCCTTTGGCTAATGCTTATATTTGATTACTAGGAAAATTTTGGTTGCTAAAAAATATTCAAAACAGATAATATATATATATATATATATATATATATATATGATTTTTTTTTCACATCCTTGCTTATTAGAAACCATTTTACATGTCACCGAACACGTACAAGATCAAAATTAATTTGCTAAAGTATTTGTTTTAAAAATTGTTCATATTTCACCACACATAACTAAATGGCTAAAAATAGTTTAAGTGCCAAGTTCTTGAAAGTTAAAAAATTTCATGTACAATGTTTGAGTTAACTAATATTTCTATCTAGCATTTAATAGTGAGACCGTTACTTCATTGGTTGAACAAGACTCTTGTCTACCACAAGGTTGCTCGCCTTCAATTGAAATATTTTTAATTAAGAAACCAGGTACCTTAGGTTGAGATAAACTATTTTCACTGCTCAACATTACAACCACAGTTGTCATGTTTGGCCTATCTTCAGGATGGTGTTGCAGACATAAAAGACCAACTTGAATGCAACGTACAAGTTCAGATATATTACATGAGTCCACAAGACTAGCATCAATCAATTGTTCTGGAATGCCCTCTTTCCACAATCTCCATGCCTGCAACAATTCAATTATATTATTATATGTACTGTTTTTGCTGCAATTGAAAAATTAGTTTTGTTTTTCTGGTGTTACTCACATGTCCAATAAGATTGTCACTGTGCTCTTCATATGTTACTGTTCTGTTTTTCTTTCCACTTATAATTTCTAACAACAATACGCCAAAGCTAAATACATCTGATTTTATAGAGAATAATCCATCAATAGCATATTCAGGTGCCATATAACCGCTGAAAGAAACAACACATGGATTAATTTGATGTTTCATTAATCATTTTAAAACTTTGACATCGATCTATTAAGATACTTACTATGTTCCGACAATTCTGTTTGTATTCCCTTCAACTTGATCACCTCCACACATTTTAGCCAAGCCAAAATCTGAAATTTTTGGGTTCATATTATTGTCTAGTAAAATATTACTTGCCTTCAAATCTCTGTGTATGATTCTTAATCTAGAATCTTGATGAAGATACAGAAGTCCCCGAGCAATTGCACACAAGATGTTAAAGCGCGTAGGCCAATCTAAAAGTTTACTTTGAGCTGGATCTGACAATATTTTCAACAAGTTGATTAGTCATTTCTTTAATAAAAGTTTTTGAAATAAATTAAGTAAACTTTTACTACACTAATTACCAAGATTTTCAAAAAATACTTACCAAAAATAAATGAATCGAGACTTCTGTTGGGCATGTATTCATAGAGTAACATTTTTTCCTCTCCTTCGCTGCAGCAACCAAGAACCTTAACAAGATTTCGATGCTGAAGTTTGGCACACAATATAACTTCATTCTTAAATTCTTTCAATCCTTGCCCAGAACTCTTAGAAAGCCTTTTGACTGCAATCTCGTGTCCGTCTAACATTGTACCCTATATTATTATATTCAGGAAAATTTAACAGATATTGAAAATCATGAATTTTCTTTAGCCTTATTATATTAATATGAAGGTTGAAAGTTTACCTTATATACCGGCCCAAAGCCACCTTCACCAAGCTTGTTATCAATTGAGAAGTTATTGGTGGCATTAATTATTGTAGCAAGATCAAAGAAAGGAAGCTCCAGATTTTCTTGCCCACCATCATCTTTCTCCTCTGTCCATGTTCCATTTTCTTAAAAAAAAAAAAAAGAAATCAGAACATTGAATACAATGTCCACCACATGTAAAGCTAATACACTTAGCAGTTTTAAGTAAAAACTCCGAGCAAAAGTTGGGTGGTAGAGAAGTTGGTAGTTTTATTAAACTATCAAATCGCAAAAAATTATTGAATTTATGGACATGAAACTTAATTTCTGTTCAAAATAAACCAAAAAAAAAGAAAAAGAAACGCATGAAACTTAATTTCTATTCAAAATAAACCTAAAAAAAATTGTTTTCCTCTATCTTATGGTTGATAACAGATAATGTGAAGTGTGATGACTACAGTTATTGGAGTTCAGGGGAGGGTTTTTACTCTACTAAACAAGGAATGAATGCCCGAAAGGCCTTAAACAACATTTGTTGAAATTCTGTAATTGAACAGAGCATTACTGCATGAGTGTTCTACTTTTTAGACATCCCAGTTGTTCAATTAAACTAACTTGAGAATATTTGTGAAATTATAAAAAGGCTTTCAGGCTAAGAAATTTACCTTTATACTTTGTTTTGGTCATGTAAATGTAGGAAAATGCCAATAACATCAGAAGGACTAAAGAAACTGTGATTGCGACCACCAAGACTACCTTTTTTAGATGCTTATGTTTAGCATCTGCATTCACTTTTTGACAAAGAAACAAAGCTCTTGTTATTCTCAAATAAAAGCAATGGAACTATAATTGTATTAATTAAAGAAAGTTAGAAGAATACCATTGTCTTTACCCGTGCCTGAAATGGCCATTCGAACATATAGATCTTGCCCACTTTCAGAAATTCTCAAATCAACAAGATCACCAAACCAAATGGAGCAACCACTACCTCCACCACCGGTGTCCATGTTTGCAAAAGCCGTGCAGGAACAATTTTTCAAGCATTTGGCCTTGCAATCTTCAAGTGTCATACTTCTATTGATCCAAGAATGTGTAGTATCTGGCATTTTCATCCCAGCAATTAGACGAAAACCATCTTTGTTTTTTACTCCACAACTCCATGGTTCACTACGCACACACCCTTTTGTCCAATCCATTTGATTCCAACCTTGGGGTGATTTTGGCTTAAATCCCTCCAAGCATTGGCACACAGGGGAGGCATTAATCATGCAATTCCCATACGCTCCACAAACATTATAAACATCACAACTGTCTTGTGGTAGAGATTGGTACACACTCCAAGTTCTAGTGTGAGGAATCCATGTAATGCGTTGGCGAAGAAAAAGAGTTTGGTTCAAAACAATTATCGAAATCACAGAACTATTCTTGAGGGTGTACCTCACGTACACTTCATCTTCATTTTGGACATATTTATATTCGAAAAGTGGGTTAGGACTAAATCCAAACACTCCACTAGAAAAAATTCCATTCCAAGGGCCACTCCTATAGTATTCATTCGAGCCTTTCGATATAACCAATTCAGGATTGGTTCCAAGCTTCAACCCTGAAGTAAAATCTCCCGAAGATGGATCTTCCCAATTTTTCCAAGCTGTAAGATACCGATTGAGGCCGGTTTTAAGGTTCCACCCCAACTTCATTCCTTGTAATTGTGTATCACAAGGATAGTCAAAGCTCTGCCACACAAAATTCTCTTCATTGTCCATGTTGTCGTCCTTTTCCTCTCTTATTACCAAATTTCCGTTGTCTAAAAGTTGCACAACCGGATTCGAAACTGCTATTGTTGCATTTGTCGACCAAATAAGAGACCGATTCTTGCCGAGGAGTATGAGGTTTCCATCTTTGCTTAGAGACAACATGTTGGATTTATCTTTTGCAGGGTTGTCGCGGTTGGCAACCCAAACAACTGTTCTCATGGGGATGTTTTTGAACCATATTCCGACATAGTGGTTTGGGGAATTACCGGGAGTAAAGAAACCCAACTCAAAGGTTCCTTCCTTGGAGACCAAGGTGCTGCCATCAAGAAGTGGCTGGGACTGAGTAATGGTATCAGTTGCATAGGAAATTTGAGAGAAGAACACTAGTGGGTTTGAAAAAACTAACATAGCAAGAAATAGAGCCATTTACTTTGGAGCTATTGCTGCATACTGGTGATAGAAGTTGAATATATATTTATGGAGATTTAATGGTAGCTCTGAATCTTGTGAGTATCTTGAAGGAGAAGAACATGTTCATGTGGGTTGCCGAATTTGACATGTTAAGCGTCGCAGCATATGCGCAATAAATAGATGTAGTTGCATGAAGTAATGGGAACTGGGAAGGATGACGTGGTTCATACTTCATATCACAAAAATTCAACACATATTTTACAATAAATGAGACACAAGAAGACAAGTGGAAAATGAGTGATAGAAAGATATAATTACTGATTACTCTTGGTCGCATATGGGTTGCCATATTTGACTAAAAAATGGGCTAGCATTCTAAAGTCTTAATTGTGTGTACTGGATTCAAACCAGTGCATGCCTCGTGGATATTGATATAAGATAATTACCATAGAGATGAGGTTGTTGGTAAAGTGATATTTACAATAAGTAGAAAGAGCAAAAACTAAATTGAACTTGAAAAATATGGTGCAAAGAAAATAGAAAAAAAAAATAGAAACATGTTATAAAAAAGATATGGGAAGGGTCCAGTAGGTTACTTATTTCATAAAACTTTAGTTTTTGGTATGACCACGCATTTATTAGTTGTCAATTATCAGAGAAATTTTGGTTAGGATCAAGTAGGATTATTATAATTAATAAGATCCTTTCTTCGGTTATTTAATAAACTATCCTTTCACGATTTTGAAAAGATGAGTTAAATTGGAATAATCCTATGCTGGTTAAGTACAATTTTTTTTCAGTGTAAGGAAGCTCCCAAGAAGAATCAGCTATAAGAGAACAAGATTGTACCGGTTGGTGTGGTGTGAAATTTATTCAGAGGTTACGACGGTTTACATCAATTGATTCTCAATTAAGTGATTGATTCAAAGAAGGAATTTTATTCTTCGATCAAGTTTTTTTATCTACTCCAAAGAGCTTTACCAGCCGTTATTAATATGAGATTTCTATGCTAAACTATTTCTAAGTGAGTTTGCACTTTGTAGTAAAGAAAGGCACTGAAAATTGCGTGAAATTAAATTAATGCAATAAAAACGATGAAAGCACAAAAGGAAAACGACTACCATACCTCTGTCAGCTAACCGTTCTTTATGCCAACAGTATCGATTGGCTGGTGCAATTATAAAGATTGTACTAACTATTTTGATGAGTAAAATTATCTATATGAATTGTTTTTTCTTGAGTATGTTTGGATACATAATTTTAATTCAAAATTTATTAGAGAATTTAAATTTCTGTAATTTAGAATTTATTTGGATGATTTTTTTTATGAAGAATTTAAATTTTTAGAATTTTAAATAATAAAAAATATGAAATTTTAATTTTTTTCTAAAATGTGAGATATTAAAATTCTTTTTTTAAAAGAATCTTTTAAAATGTTCCCGTGTTTCCTTAATATCCTCTCTCCTACCCGAAAGTTTTTGAAATCTCTTGAACGAGACTAGTCTCTCGCGCCTATCATCATTTTCTTCAGGAAATACAGTAACTCATGGAACATCAAGTGGACGTAGCAAACCAATTATATTTTTTCTTCTCTTTGTATTCATTTTTTCACCTTCACAATTTTAATTTTATTTATCTAAAAAAAATTAAAAATAAAAAAAAATCAATTATTTAAAATTTTTAAATTTTAAAATTACTCATAATTTTAAATTTTTTCATCCAAACACACTATTAATCTATTTTAATTTCGGATAAAGTCACAAAATTCCTTGTTAAAGACGGTCTGTATTCAGTCTAGCATGCCTTATACACTTGTCAATTTTAGCAGTACAATATGGAATTGAGAAACAAAATATAGCGTATTAGACGTGATCGACCTTCTTTCTTAAAAATTATGGAGCCTCGCATCATATTAGACTTGAATGAGCATTAAACCGTGATCATGATCAGACTTGAATGAGCATTAAACCGTGATCTGCCTATATGCAGAGAAAATCAATATTTTAAAAAATATCTAAAAGTTTTGGAAAGTATTCTGATAATTGAGATGAATTTGACTTTGGTTTCTCCGTCCTTTATTATTATTCTTTCAAATTGTTACTATTTTTTTAGCAAACTTCAATAAATTTATTCTTTCAGTAAATCTATAACAATAGATAAAGTAAATATTACTTTTATTACTTGGTTTTGGTTTCCACTTTTATTAGACCATTATGTCCTTAATCAATCAAATATTAATAAATATGGATATAATCACACACACAAAGAAGAGGGTACATTCATCTTTTTCTCTTCATTTTTTTTAATTCCTTTTACTCTAAGCAACTCATTTACATTTTTTTTTCTTCAATTTTTCTTCTTATTTGACCCATTTTTGTGCTTGAAAGTGGTTTATATTTCTCAATCAAACTACTATTTCAAATACTAATCTCACCTTCCATTGCGATTATCCTTAATTTTGATATGCACTTTGTTGCTTTGTCTTCTTCAATTTGTTTTCAATTTGTTCTCAGTAAGGTCTGCATTGTGTTTTTTTTTTTTGGCATTTTCATTGTAATTTTATCTTTTTTAATTCTGGTGATCAGGACAATTTTCTCTTTCTCTCCCTTTTCCGATAGTGATAGGAGTCTCTTCAATTAATTCACATATTTTTGTTTTATATGATTGATTGATAACTGCTAAATAATTGTACTTTGATAGTAGAAAATCAAGCAAACTTGTCTTTGAAAATAATTATTTAGCAGTTATTTACGCTTAAATATTAAAGAATTGATGTTTTGTTTAATTTTTGCTGCATATACAAAAAATGGAGGTGTTAAAAGCAAAAAGTGGGAAATAACGAAGAAAAAAAGAATAAATCAAAAAAGACCAGCCCAGAGCTCGCGCTTAGCGCGCAACACGTGCTAAGCGGGTCAGGAAGGTACAGGCGCTAAGCGAGTCGTTAAGCTCGAGAGTGAATGCATTAAGCGAGAAGAGATCGCTAAGCTCGCGATCCAATAGAACAGAACGCGCTAAGTGAGAGAAGCCCGCTAAGCGCATGATCTACACGCGTTGAGCGAGGGGGGTTGCGCTAAGCGAGCCTACGAAGACCCAAAATCCACTTCAGTAGCTATAAATAGGAAGTCAGGCCAAGGGAGACAACACACCACCACAGAATCCCCTTTGGGGGAAATCATTTTCTCCCTTTCTTTCTTTCACCCCTCTTATTCCATTCTTTTTTCCTCCCTCTCATTGTAAAGCCCTCAATGGCCATGAGTGGCTAAACCCTTAGTTAGGGCCTGACAGGCCTAAAAGCCAACGTGATGTATGATGTACTCTTTACTGTTTATCAATGCAATACCAGGTTTTCTTTCCTATTTTCTTTTCTGTTTTTATCTTGAATATTCATCTTTATATTTTGTTAGGGATTAGATGCTCGGGAGAGGGTAACTTCTAAATAAGAGTAAAGAAGGTATGCATGCATTAATTTTAGGGGTTAGATGCTCGGGAGAGGATAACTTCTAATAGAAAAAGAAGAAAATATATCATAATAAAATTATTGCTAGGCATAGAGTGATTGCATTATGCCCATGTGTCAAAGCAAACATCTAGAATTAGAACTTCATGCATTTTATCTATTGAGTCTTTGCAAAGGCATTTGGGAGATAGATAGGTAAAATAAGCTTGTCATCGTGAGGCATCAGGGGCAAGTAAATGAACAGATGTGGGTGAGATAGAATCACTTGAATTGGTAAATAAAAAATTATAAAATCATACACCCTAGGCAAATAGGACATGCCGGGTCCCAACATTATCATATCTTATCTTTTTTTATATCTCTTATTTATGTTATCTTTTACTTTTCTTATCTTATCTTTTTTTAGCTTTATCATCTTTTAATTTCTATCTTCTATTTTTCTCTTTAAATATTTATCTTATCTATTATCTTTCTTTATCTTTTATTTTAAATTTCTTATCTCTTTCTTGAAAAATTGGATTTGCATTAATCTAAGTACAAACAAAGTCCCTGTGGATTCGACACTCGGACTTCCAAGTACTTTACTACTTTTGACAATTTGGTGCACTTGCCAACAAGTCAACATTGATCAGTTGATGGGTATGGAATTGACAATGTAAAACTCATGTTGCCATCAAAAGCATGGAATAACATATATCTCCTAATCATTATGCAACATAATGTAGCTCAATGTAGAACTTATGGGCCGTGAATCTTCTTTATCATTGTCTTGAAAATCAATGGTAGCGGAATGGAGAAGGAGAAAAGGTAATTGAAGATGACACTTCAAGGAGAAGATGAGCCAAGAACAAACTCACCACTATAGGAAACCATGAATAAGATCTTAAAGGTATGAGAAGAGGAGTGGAGGGAGAGGGAGAGAAGGGAATGAAATTTATGCCTCAAATGAGTTCTGAACTTTGAAGTCTAATTTTTCAAATGATCAAAGTTGCAAAATACACACACAAGACCACTATTTATAGACTAAGTGTTATACAAAATTGGAGAGAAAGTTGAATTTCTATTTAAATTTCACTTGAATTTGAATTTGTAGAGCCAAAATTTTACTAATTATGATTAGTGTTTTTCATCTATGGTTCAACACACTAATCTAAGATCAAATCCAAGATTCTCGACTAAGTTTACTCAGGTGTCGTGAGGAATGTAGCATGAAGGACATGCACAAATGCGATTATATGATGTGGCAATGGGGTGTAGCAAACAAATTCTCACCTCCTCCTTAAGCTGGTCTGAAATTTAATTGGATTAGGCTTCTCCCAATTCAAATAAATTTCTCTCCCAACACACATCAAATAGAACACTTAATGCATGTAAAATTACAAAACTACCCCTAATACAAAAAATTAGTCTAGGTGCCCTAACATATAGGAGCTGAAAAATTCTACATTATTAGGGTATCCTCCCTACACTACGGAGCCCTAAATATAAGACCCAAAAATAATGAAACCCTAATATAATATGTACAAAGATACATAAGTAAGTTTGTACTTAGCCCATGGGCCAAAAATCTACCTTAGGACTCATCAGAACCCTAGGACCTCCTTTATCTCTGGCTCAATATTCTTGGAGTCAGTCTTCTATCCAAGAAGACTAAGTCACAATTTGAAATGTATCACCAAATGATAAAAAATGGCCATAATTGAGTCATCTTTCTCACCCTAACCCTAACCCTCCACTACACAACACTCATGGAGAACAAACTTCAAAGGCTTGGAGGTCAACAACCATGGCCTTGACGACTTTGGCTTGGGCGTTTAATTTGGGCAAGAGTAGGGTTTTCTCTCTTTCTCTTTGACACACGTGTTGGCCGAGCGAGTCAACGACGTTGAATGGACCGAAAATGGTGTTGTCGCTGCTAACAAAAATGGTGCCACCGTTGATGGATGCGGTAATGGCGCCACTAACTTTCAAAATCATCTTTCGACTTGTTCGATTTCTCCAAACCTAATTTCTTGTGACAATCATTGGATGATAGGCAGGGTTTGAATGTGTGGCGGTTCCTTAAAGCCATCAATGGGTAAGATACTTCTGAAGGATTGAGAAAATTACAGTGCTCAATAATTTTTGTTGGGGATATGTCTCCTTTTCATGTCGAGGCTCTTCATTTGTTGCATTCTCCTGTAGGACTCTAGCCTTGTCTACAAGTACTTTGCAAATTTATATTTTGTGTTCATGTTAATTTGATACTTCTGAAAACAATCTTAATATGCTTGACTTGATACTTGGTAGATTCCTTAACTAGTGTTTTGTTTTAGTTAATCATGAGAACAAGCTTGCTATACTTCTGAAATTCAAGGTACTATTTCAAATTTCAATTATGGTTTTTTCTCGATAACCTTGTTTTTACTTGATGAATTTTGGTTCCTCATCTCTAATTAATGCTTGCAGGCTCACTTAGATACTGCTCATATATAAATGTTAAAAACAAAGTGTGAAGGTTATTTTTTTTTATAAAAAAAAATCTATACTCCTTGTGAGTTAGATATTATATTGCTTGATAATCTTATTGCTAAATGATTTTTCTTTGGTTTAGGGTGATGAATACATCAATGGGGAGATCATTCCTTGTAGGTACCCTACCTATCAACCAAAACATAGCCAGCCAAAGAAGAGTAAAAGTTATGAGAGGCAGAGAGATTCCTTTGGTCTTCCCTTATAGAATGCGTCTAAGAATTGATACCTTAATCAAGTATCCCTGAACTATGGCTTCATTTTTAATATATTGAATGTCACAAAGTTTCATTAGTTATTTTCCTTGTGCGTGCTGTTCATGAAATCTTATTAAGCTCTTTAAATACTTTATTTTAGGTGATTTTCATGTTTGCTAATGGTAACTAATTCCAAAATAAAGATACTCCTTATCACAACTCTATTATTTTCATGCTCTATTATATGCAGTTTTGTTGGTGACAACATGCACGATGATGGTTGCTTAGTCTTTGCCTACTACAGGATAGTGTTGTTGATTCAACATCCAATATTTTGCCTGTGACTTAAAGGAGTTGGAGTATTAAATGGCGTGTTATACCAATTCATCTACCATCATTTTATCTAGCTTTTCTTTTATATTTTATGCTAAGTTAATTTAAACTTTGACTTGGTATGGCAAGACAAAAGGTTAATACAGAAGGTGCAACACTATAGGGTCTGGATGGTGTCTTGATCATTAATTGAAATGCCCTATTTTCATTTATTCAATTTGTACTGCTTTGTCAATGGCTTGTTCTTTATTAACAACACTGAAGCTGAACTTCGAGGGTCCAGAACCTCCTATAGAAAATTAGAGAAGGAAAGTGAAGTATTTCTCATTCATTTCATTGTTGGTTATTACATGATTATTTATATTGCAAATCCTTACTAATAGAATTGCAATTGTGTTAGGGAATATTACAAATAACAAATTCGGTTATGCTTGTCCTCTAGCAGTAGACCAAGGCTACCCAGCAACATTCCTTCCGCTAGCTTAGTATATCCTAAGCTTTACACATAATCCCATAGGTAAGCAAGTTTTGTAATTTTCCTTTTCCCTTCTCTTTCTATTTGCACCCCTGCATCCTTTCTTGTAATTGCCCTTGTGTTTGCCCCTGTGTTTGGTGTTCTGCTATCACTCTATGGCCCTTGCAGAAGCACCTTGTCCTCAAGTTGATAATCTTGACATAGGTGGGACCAATCTTCCTACGAAGTTTCATCAGGAGAAAGTCCTTGCCACTACCCCAACACTTCCCAGCGTGGTTGTCCGGTGGATGTAGAAGTCTGTCTGTGATCCAGAATTGCGAGAAGGGTGATAACGGGTTGCACCTTGACAAACTTCTCTGGGAATTGCACAGTGTCTGCTGACGGTGGAGGGCCTTTAAATGGTTTTAACAAGGAACAGTGGAAGAATGGGTGCACACACCCCTGCTGGAAGTTGTAGTCAGTATGCAACTTGACCAATGCATTTTGTAACTTGGAAGGGTCCATAAAAGCATTTTGCAAGCTTGTCGGATTTATCGTGAGGCTCTTTGATAGAAGTCTGTCAGTGGGGTTGAAGTTTGAGCATAACCCAATCCCCTATTTGGTAATTAACGTCACAGTGTCGAGTATCTGCGTGTTGTTTCATTAAAGCCTGGGCCTTGATCAGCTTCTTTTAGATGTAGTTGAAGTTGTCTTCCCTATGGGCCAATATTGCATCGACGACAGCAACGTTTGAAGTTCCTATTCCGGGAAATTAAAAGGCTTATGGACAAACATTATTTCATATGGTGTAGTGTCGGTGCCGACATTCCACGAGGTATTATACGACCACTCGACCCAAGGGAGTAATTTGTGTTATGTCCCCGGTCATCGGTGAACAAAAGTGCACAGATACTGTTCAACGACGCGATTCAGAACTTTGGTTTGGCTGTCACTCTGCAGTTGATAAGCTGAGCTCATCCGCAATTTTGTACCACTCAATCAAAAAAGTTCTTGCCAAAAGTGACTGACAAAGAGTAGGTCACAATCGGAGACAAGACTTCGAGGAAGGCCATGTAGTTTTGCCACGCTATCAATGAATAAACATGCAACAGTATGGGCCGTATGCGAAGAAGGAAGCATACCAAGATGAATCCCTTTAGAAAAATGGTCCACAACTACCAAGATCGCTGTGTGGACGTGATACGGTAGGAGGCCAGTAATGAAGTCCAACGACAGGTCTTCCCAAGGACGGTGGGGTACCAATAGTGGACATAACAGGTCAACAATTCGCTTAGTCTCATACTTTGTATGTTGACAATCAAGGCAATTGGGTAACATCTGTGCGCATTCCAAACCAATAGATGTTCTTTGAAAGTCAAGCTAGTGTTTTCGCGATTCCGGTATGACCCCCTGTTGTTGTTGAGTGGTATTCCATAAGCAAGGTAGGGATGATGGGTTATCCTCGAGGGAGCCAAATTTGCCCTTTGTGCAGAATCAAGTTATGAATGAGCTTGAGGTCAGGGTACTTGTCAAGGAAATTCACATCTCCTGGCGCAGTCATAGGTACTCTGGATGAACCGCCAATTGTTGGTGTAGTTCTGCGAGGAAGGTCAGACAAAGTACTGAAAGAATCATGCACATGGGGGTATTTTGCTCAAGAAGTCTGGAGAGAGCATCAACTGCTTGATTGGTGGCACAAGAGCAATATTGGATTTGATAACCAAATCCCATTAGGCATGCAAGGTACATATGCTGCTTTGGAGTTTGAATAACCTGTGTGAGTAGCTCCTTTAGACTCCGGTCATAAGTAAGAATAGTAAAGCGATGGTCGAGTAAATACAATCTCCACTTTTGACAGTTGTCGTAATCGCAAAGAGTTCCTGGATGTATGTTGACACCTGTAGGAGCTTCGAACTGAAGGATTTACTGAAGAAGGCAATGGGGTGGCCTTGTTGAAACAGGATGATGTGCCATCATTTTCTTCTATTTTCTAAACCCTTTTTGCACCATTTTAATTACTGATTGGTCTTAATTGTCAATTAATCAGGCAGTTTTATTATTTGGGCTCATTTAGCTAATTTGATGTTTTTAATCTAATTTCAAGAATTAATGAAACATTGGGCTTTATCCGGATTTTGGTTATGGACTTGAAGAGGGCAAATAAAGCAGCACTTACCTTAGTTAATTTCTAATTAGGAAATTTCGCAATTTTATTTTATGTTGTTCAGTGTTTATTTCGTTTTGGGCCAGAGTATTGTAATAGGGCCCAGTGACTTTGAGTGACTCTTTTTAAATAGCTGCCTTGGGATTCGTGCAGGGCATTCTGTTATGCTATTTTCATTATTCAGAGCTTTGGTTTTAGGTTTTCACATTTTTCTGTTCCCTTGTTACAATTTTCGTTCTTAATGCAAATTTCTGTTTTCTGCTTCTAATTACGAGTTCATTCGTGCTTCTTCTTCTACTTTCATTTACGTTTCTGTTTCATGTTTCATGTTTCATTTGTGTTTTCTGTTTGAATCCATGGAAGGCTAGATTCTCTGGTGTTGTTTCCTTTTGAGGACGAAGCCCAACTCTCTTTGAGGTTTCGCTTGTAATGTGGTTTCCTGGCAGTTTCCCTTCACCAGTTATCCCAATTTCGTGAATATTAATCAGTGCACGCTTCGTGTTCGATTAATTGCCTCTGAGCCTAACTTGCGTTCATGCTTAATGGACGAAGGGCTAACTGGTGTACGTGGTGCCTAATCACGTATTGAAAATCCTAAGTTGATTTTCGCTTAGTAAATTGAAATAGGGTTGGATTAAGTGGTTGACTGTTAGGGACGAATTCTCCATAACCCAGGATAAGAGAATGGCTTCTGAATCAGAGGAAACAACCCGTTTTTAGTATTAGTAGTTTCGTATTCCAGTTTACTTGTTCTGCTTTTTAATTACCAAACAACCAAACCCCCCCCCAATCGTTACTGTTACTGCAAGTATATTATGAACATTTGGTTTGTCACTGCTCGTTGGGAAACGACCTAGGATCACTTCCTAGTTACTGCATTTTTATGTTTATTTGATTCGGGTACGGCCTCGATCAAATTTGGCGCCGTTGCCGGGGAGCAGTGTCCAAAGGTTCATAATAGCTAGCTAGTGTTGTGTGTTTAATCCTTTCGTGTTTTATGTTTAAATTGTTAGTATTGTGTTCGTACGTGTGTTAGTGTTGTTTAGTGTCCTGGTATTTTGTTTAATGTGTGTTCTGTTTCAGTTTTCCCATTAAGCGTTTCCCCTGTTTCAGTCTTGGGTGTTTCGCTGTGAAGATTGTGCTTGCGGCAAAAACAGAGTAGTAGTAGAAATCAATTAGAGACGGATTTTAGCGACCACCCATGCTGAATTATTTGAGATTTTTTGTTTTAGTAGCTAGGGTTGTTATTTTTGGCTGAATTTTTTTGTGGTAACTTCTTTTAATCCATATTTTGTGAGAAAAATAGCTAGAGCCTTTAGTTTGGTCAGATTTGAAAGTTCCAAAAAACTAGCAAATTTTGTGTTTGTCAAAACTTCAAACGGCCATAACTTTTGCTCCGGTTATCAGAATCGCAATTATTATATATGCATTTGGTGTAGAAAAAAATTTCCTATGCCGTAACAGCCTGCCATAGGCCGGTTGAGGTCTCCATCGTCCAAAAAAAGCGATTCTGTCAAAATTTTTTTATTTTTCAAGTTTTATTCACTTATTTTTCTTAACCTACCAATTTTAGCTTTCATAGTTAGACTTTGAATTTTTGTCTAAAATTTTTTGTGCTATCTTCTCATCATTTTATAAGGTTGCTCACAAAATTTCAAGTCATTTGGATATCATTTGAGGGTAGCTGTAGTTCAAACCTACACCTTTATTTACATGACAAGGCAACTAATTGTGTGCATGCTGAATGTAGTGTATGACTAGAGGCAATCCATCTGACTTACAACCCTTTGATCCTGAGATAGATAGGACATTTCATAGATTAGTTAGGCATCATTTTATACCTTTTGATCATTCTGAGCATTCCATAACTGGTGAATCTGTACATTCTGTTATTGGTGATTTTGAACATCCTGATCTTGAGCATTATAATTTTGAGCATTCTGATTCTGAGCATTCTGATTTTGCACATTCTGAGAACATGGCACAACCTCCACCTCGTGAGAGGACTCTAAGGGAAATGGCTGCACCTGATTTCACCTATGAAAGCTTGTGCATCCAATACCCTGATGAGGATGTCCCATATGTTCTTAAAACTGGACTGATTCATTTGCTTCCAAAGTTTCATGGCCTTGCAGGTGAAGACCCGCACAAACATTTGAAAGAATTTCACATTGTCTGCTCCACCATGAAACCCCCAGATGTCCAAGAGGATCACATATTTCTGAAGGCTTTTCCTCATTCATTAGAGGGAGTGGCAAAGGACTGACTGTATTACCTTGCTCCAAGGTCCATCACGAGCTGGGATGACCTTAAGAGAGTATTCTTAGAAAAAATTTTCTCTGCTTCCAGGACCACAGCCATCAGGAAGGATATCTCAGGTATTAGACAACTTAGTGGAGAGAGCCTGTATGAGTACTGGGAGAGATTTAAGAAACTATGTGTCAGTTGTCCCCACCATCAGATTTTAGAACAGCTTCTTCTCCAATATTTTTATGAAGGACTCAGTAATATGGAGAGAAGTATGATAGATGCTTCCAGTGGTGGAGCCCTTGGAGACATGACTCCTGCTGAAGCCAGAAATTTAATTGAGAAGATGGCCTCCAACTCCCAGCAGTTTAGCGCCAGAAATGATGCAATAGTCATTAGAGGAGTGCATGAGGTAGCTACAAACCCATCTGCATCATCTGAAACTAAGAAGCTTGAAGGAAAACTGGATGCATTGGTCAACTTGGTAACCCAGCTGGCCTTGAATCAAAAATCTGTACCTGTCGTAAGGGTTTGTGGTTTGTGCTCCTCTGCTGACCACCATACAGACCTTTGCCCTTCCATGCAGCAACCTGGAGCAATTGAGCAGCCTGAAGCTTATGCTGCAAATATTTACAATAGACCTCCTCAACCTCAGCAGCAAAATCAACCACAGCAAAGCAATTATGACCTCTCCAGCAACAAATACAACCCTAGATGGAGGAATCACCCTAACCTCAGATGGTCCAGCCCTCAGCAACAACAACAGTAGCCTGCTCCTTCCTTCCAAAATGCTGCTGGCCCAAGCAGACCATACATTCCTCCACCAATCCAACAACAGCAACAACCCCAGAAACAGCCAACAGTTGAGGCCCCTCCACAACCTTCCCTCGAAGAACTTGTGAGGCAAATGACTATGCAGAACATGCAGTTTCAACAAGAGACCAGAGCCTCCATTCAGAGCTTAACCAATCAGATAGGACAATTGGCTACCCAATTGAATCAACAACAGTCCCAGAATTCTGACAAGCTGCCTTCTCAAGTTGTCCAAAATCCCAAAAATGTCAGTGTCATTTCATTGAGGTCGGGAAAGCAGTGTCAAGGACCTCAACCCGTAGCACCTTCCTCATCTGCAAATGAACCTGCCAAACTTCACTCTACTCCAGAAAAAGGTGATGACAAAAATTTACCTAACAATTTCTGTGCAGGTGAATCTTCTTCCACAGGTAATTCTGATTTGTAGAAGCAGCACATTCCCCCTCTTCCATTCCCTCCAAGAGCAGTTTCTAACAAAAAAATGGAAGAGGCAGAGAAAGAGATCTTGGAAACGTTTAGAAAAGTAGAGGTAAACATACCTCTGTTGGATGCAATAAAGAAAATTCCAAGATATGCCAAATTCTTGAAGGAGCTGTGCACTAATAAGCGGAAGCTTAAAGGAAGTGAATGAATTAGCATGGGTAGAAATGTCTCCGCATTGATTGGTAAATCTGTTCCTCAAATTCTTGAAAAATGCAAAGATCCAGGTACATTCAGCATACCTTGTATTATAGGGAATAGTAAGTTTGACAATGCCATGCTAGATTTAGGAGCCTCTGTTAGTGTTATGCCTCTGTCGATTTTTAATTCCCTATCTCTAGGTCCCTTGCAGTCAACTGATGTGGTAATTCATTTAGCTAATAGAAGTGTTGCCTATCCTGTTGGTTTCATAAAAGATGTCTTAGTTAGAGTTGGTGAACTGATTTTCCCTGTTGATTTTTATATCTTGAATATGGAAGATGAATTTTCTCAAGGATCAGTTCCCATCATTCTAGGCAGACCGTTTATGAAAATTGCTAGAACTAAGATAGATGTATATCCAGACACACTATCCATGGAATTTGGTGATATAACTGTTCATTTTAATATTCTGGATGCTATGAAATACCCATCTGAAGATCTTTCTGTATTTCGTGCTGAAATAATTGACCATGTTGTTGATGAATACATGACTGATCTTTATTCTAATATGCATGCTTCTCACTCTTCATGCATTGAGTCTGAAATTGTACTTGATCATATGTCTGAATTTGATGCTGAGAGTGAATCTGAGAGTGATATTGATTGCATGTCTGGTGGTGGTGTTTTACCTCTCAAGATTGATTTTATAGAGTCAGATAAGACTAACCATGTTTCAGGAAGTACACATACCTCTGACTTTCTTTATGAGGTAAAGGCTGAGAAACCATCTCCTTCTACCACTGTCCAGCCGACCACACCAGAATTGAAGCCTCTGCCATCAAATTTAAAATACGCTTACTTGGATGATAGCAAGAGTTTTCCAGTGATTATATCTGCCTCCCTTGCTGATGAGCAAGAGGAGAAGTTGTTGTCAGTTCTCAAGAAGCATAAGAAGGCTATAGGTTGGACCCTGGCGGACATTCCTGGTATTAGCCCATCCACATGTATGCATCGAATAAATTTAGAGGATGGAGCTAAACCAGTAAGACAGCCACAGAGAAGACTCAACCCAGTGATTCTTGATGTAGTGAAGAAGGAGATAACCAAGCTTTTGCAAGCTGGAATCATTTATCCTATCTCCGACAGCCAATGGGTGAGTCCCGTCCAGGTAGTCCCGAAAAAGACTGGCCTCACAGTGATCAGAAATGAGAAGGATGAGCTGATTCCTACTCGGGTGCAGAACAGTTGGAGAGTCTGCATTGACTATAGGAGGCTGAACCAGGTTACCAAAAAGGACCATTTTCCCCTGCCATTCATTGACCAGATACTTGAACGCCTGGCAGGTAAATCCCACTACTGTTTCCTTGATGGTTTTTCTGGTTATATGCAAATTACTATTGCTCCTGAAGATCAAGAAAATACCACATTCACCTGCCCTTTTGGCACTTTTGCCTACAGGAGGATGCCTTTCGGCCTGTGCAATGCCCCTGGTACCTTCCAGCGGTGCATGATTAGTATTTTCAGTGATTTTTTAGAAAACTGCATAGAGGTGTTTATGGATGATTTCACTGTATATGGATCCTCTTTTGATGGTTGTTTGAATAGTTTGGAAAAAGTTTTGAATAGATGCATCGAAACTAACCTTGTTCTAAATTTTGAAAAATGTCATTTTATGGTTGAGCAAGGTATAGTTTTAGGCCACATTATTTCCAATAAGGGTATTGAAGTAGATCCTGCAAAAATTTCTGTTATTTCACAATTGCCTTACCCCTCTTGTGTGCGAGAGGTGCGATCTTTTCTTGGTCATGTAGGATTCTACAGGCGCTTTATAAGGGATTTTAGCAAAGTAGCCCTTCCACTGTCCAACTTGTTGCAAAAGAAGGTGGAGTTTGACTTTAATGATAGATGCAAAGAGGCTTTTGATTGCCCCAAAAGAGCGTTTACTACCACCCCCATCATCCAGGCACCCGATTGGACAGCCCCTTTTGAGCTTATGTGTGATGCATCAAATTATGCATTGGGGGCTGTCCTTGCTCAGAAAATTGATAAATTACCCAGGGTGATATATTATGCTTCTAGGACTTTAGATGCTGCCCAAGCAAATTATACTACTACTGAGAAAGAGCTTCTAGCCATAGTTTTTGCTCTTGAAAAATTTCGATCTTATTTGCTTGGTACTCGCATTATTGTTTATACTGACCATGCAGCTCTAAAGTACTTGTTGAAGAAGGCTAATTCTAAGCCTAGGTTGATCCGATGGATGCTCTAGCTCCAAGAGTTTGACTTGGAGATCCGTGATAGGAGCGGAGCACAAAATCTAGTAGCTGATCATTTGAGTCGGATCGAACGTGTCTCTGATGCAGATTCACCTATTCGGGATGATTTCCCGGATGATCATTTGTATATATTGTATAGTATTTCTGACTCTCTTTCTACTCCCTGGTTTGCTAACATTGTCAATTATTTAGTTGCCTCTGTTTTTCCTCCCTTAGCATATAAGGCCCAAAAAGATAAAATTAAAAGTGATGCTAAGCATTTTATTTGGGATGACCCCTACTTGTGGAAATTGTGCAGTGATCAGGTCATTAGACGGTGCATTCCAGATCTTGAGACTGACTCAGTCCTGCAGTTCTGTCATTCTTCCGCACCGGGAGGTCATCTGGGTGTTCAAAGGATAGCTCGCAAAGTGCTTGATTGTGGTTTTTATTGGCCCACCATCTTTATAGATGCGTGGAAGATCTGCAGCACTTGTGAGCAGTGTCAGAGAGCAGGAAATACACTTACATGGCGACAACAAATGCCTCAGCAACCTATGCTATTTTGTGAGGTGTTTGATGTCTGGGGTATAGATTTCATGGGTCATTTTCCTGTCTCTTTTGGTTATGTTTACATTCTCCTTGCAGTTGACTATGTTTCAAAATGGGTGGAAGCCAAGCCAACTAGAACTAATGATGCTAAAGTTGTCGCAGACTTTGTCAGGTCTAATCTGTTTTGCAGGTTTGGAGTACCTAAAGCAATTGTTAGTGATCAAGGAACCCATTTTTGCAACAAGACAATGCATGCCCTGCTTAAAAAGTACGGGGTGGTACACAGGGTATCCACACCATACCACCCCTAGACCAATGGACAGGCAGAAATTTCTAACCGAGAAATCAAGTGAATTTTAGAGAAGATTGTGCAACCAAGCAGGAAAGATTGGAGTACCAGGCTTGATGATGCTCTCTGGGCACATCGGACTGCCTACAAAGCACCCATAGGAATGTCTCCTTATCGGGTTGTCTTTGGAAAGGCATGTCATCTTCCAGTGGAAATTGAGCACAAAGCTTACTGGGCAGTGAAGACTTGCAACTTCTCTATGGATCAAGCTGGTGAGGAAAGAAAGTTGCAACTGAGTGAGTTAGATGAAATCCGCCTAGAAGCCTACGAGAACGCCAAGTTCTACAAAGAAAAGACCAAGAAGTTCCATGATAGCATGATAGTTAAAAAAGACTTCGTGGTTGGGCAAAAAGTGTTATTGTATAATTCTAGGCTTGGACTCATGAGTGGTAAGTTGAGGTCTAAGTGGATTGGTCCTTTTGTTGTTACTAATGTTTTTCCTTATGGTACAGTTGAGATCAAAAGCGACTCCACAAACAAGAGCTTCAAGGTCAACGGACATCGACTTAAGCCATTCCTCACGAACCCTTCTTTAGTGGACGTAGTGGTGGAAGAGACTTCCTTACTCCACCCTACTCTTCCTCCACCATGACTTAGGGAGTTTTTCTTTTCCTATCTCCTTCTTTGCTTTTATTACACTTGTCTGATTCTCTTTGATGATTTAATTGTTTTTAATCTTTTAATTGTGCTACATTGAGGACAATGTGTTGTTTAAGTATGGGGGGGGGGGGGGAGTGTTCTTTGGTTTTGCTAGTTTTGTTGGTTTTGTTAATTTGTTAGTTGTGTTAATTTGTTAATGTTGTTAGTTTCGTCGGATTTTTAGTTTAATATTTTGGGTCAATTTTGTGTACACGTACGACTTTGCATGTTTTTCTTTGAATTATAGGATATGTTCAAGAAATGGGTAATTGTTTTGAAAATAAAAGTTCTTGACATTTTGTGACTTGAAATCCTTGATTCTTCTCTACATGTCATGATAGTTTTGAAAGCTCAATTTGAAAGTGATGATTTTACCTTTGTGAAAATTTGAGCCATCCATCATCATAATCATTTGGTGTGTTTTGCCCCATTGATTGCTTGCACAATAGCCTTGGCTTGATTCTTGTTGATGCGTCCTAATTCACATGCATATTTGGAAATGATTGAGGCAATTTTGTTCTTATAAGCTTCTAGCCAAATGGACTTACCTTGAATTAATTCCTTTGATAGCCCTTTTGAGCCTTGTTTCCCTTTCCTTGTTTTGAAGCTCACTACAAGCCTTAAGTGAAAAACCATGATATCACCATATCCTTAAGGAATTTTGGAGCTTTGGAATTGTTTTGGGAATAAGTGTGGGGGGTTTTTGTTTCATTGGACAATTTGTTTTGTTGGCTATGCTTCATGATGTATTTTGGGCCATACTTGATGTACATTGTATATTGGTTAAATGTTGGACATGCTGAATGAAATGTTGTTTCTCAAAGGCTATAGAGTAAAAAAAAAAAAAAAAAAGAAAAGCAATAAAGTTGAGTGAATAAGATCTTAAATGGCACAAGAATGATGAAACTCTTGGTTCTACTCTTCATGTTTAAATTTTATCTTTACTTCTTTTTATTTTCTTATTTTTTCTTAATATGCACTTATTCCCCATTGCTCCTCTATCCCTTTGGGATTTAGCCACTTATTCCATATTTTTCCATACCTTGTCCTTGGCCCCATTACAACCTTAAAAGACCTTTTGATCCTCATGTGCTTGTGTTTATGGGTTGATTGTCAATTTTAGAATCTTGCCAAGTTTATGTGGTGTTTGCTTTCATGGGTGCTTTGAGGGTAAATAGTAGCCTAGACACTTGAGAGATAGAGTGTATATCTTGTGAGGCTTTATCACTTTTCATTCTTGAGCTAATTAACTATTTTGCCATGATTGGGTTGCTTGGATGATTTTCATGAATGTCTTGACTTTTTGGATCTCCTTATGTTAGATGTTACCCATTCCTTTCATTCCTTGATGTTCATTGAGAAATATGTGAATGTTTTTGTTTGTCTCCCTTTGATATCCTTGGATTTTGTTCTTTGTTTCATTTTGCCCAGGAGTGCAAAAGGCTAAGTATGGGGGGTTTTGATGTGCCATCATTTTCTTCTATTTTCTAAACCCTTTTTGCACCATTTTAATTACTGATTTGTCTTAATTGTCAATTAATCAGGCAATTTTATTATTTGGGCTCATTTAGCTAATTTGATGTTTTTAATCTAATTTCAGGAATTAATGAAACATTGGGCTTAATCCGGATTTTGGTTATGGACTTGAAGAGGGCAAATAAAGCAGCGCTTACCTTAGTTAATTTCTAATTAGGAAATTTCGCAATTTTATTTTATGTTGTTCAGTGTTTATTTCGTTTTGGGCCAGAGTATTGTAATAGGGCCCAGTGACTTTGAGTGACTCTTTTTAAATAGCTGCCTTGGGATTCGTGCAGGGCATTCTGTTATGCTATTTTCATTATTCAGAGCTTTGGTTTTAGGTTTTCACGTTTTTCTGTTCCCTTGTTACAATTTTCGTTCTTAATGCAAATTTCCGTTTTCTGCTTCTAATTACGAGTTCATTCGTGCTTCTTCTTCTACTTTCATTTACGTTTCTGTTTCATGTTTCATGTTTCATTTGCGTTTTCTGTTTGAATCCATGGAAGGCTAGATTCTCTGGTGTTGTTTCCTTTTGAGGACGAAGCCCAACTCTCTTTGAGGTTTCGCTTGTAATGTGGTTTCCTGCCAGTTTCCCTTCACCAGTTATCCCAATTTCGTGAATATTAATCAGTGCACGCTTCGTGTTCGATTAATTGCCTCTGAGCCTAACTTGCGTTCATGCTTAATGGATGAAGGGCTAACTGGTGTATGTGGTGCCTAATCACGTATTGAAAACCCTAATTTGATTTTCACTTAGTAAATTGAAATAGGGTTGGATTAAGTGGTTGACTGTTAGGGACGAATTCTCCATAACCCAGGATAAGAGAATGGCTTCTGAATCAGAGGAAACAACCCGTTTTTGGTATTAGTAGTTTCGTATTCCAGTTTACTTGTTCTGCTTTTTAATTACCAAACAACCAAACCCCCCCCCCCAATGGTTACTGTTACTGCAAGTATATTATGAACATTTGGTTTGTCACTGCTCGTTGGGAAACGACCTAGGATCACTTCCTAGTTACTGCATTTTCATGTTTATTTGATTCGGGTACGACCTCGATCACAGGACGACACCCATTCCTATGCCAAAAGCATTGGTCTCCACCGTGAAGGGAAAATGGGAGTTGGTTAAGGCCAAGATAGGGGCCTAAAAAAGGGCTTGCTTCAATTGGTCAAAAACAGACTGTGCTTCCTCCATCCACTGAAGTGGCTCTGTTGTCGTGGCTTTGACCAGAGGAGCGACGATAGTGGCATACCCTTTGATGAATCATCTATAGAACCCAATGAGGCCCAAAAAACTGCGAATGAATGAGCCCTTTCTGTAACATGGCTTCAACTTGAAGTTCAATCTCGCACTTCTGGTAATGGGGGTAGCGATATGGCCACACGTCGACCGGAGTCACATGTGGAAGCAAATGAATATGATGATCAGTCTCTCGCGCCGATGGTAGACTAGACGGTGATTGGAATAGGGCTTGGAATTTGGTAAGTAAGGCCTAGATTTCTGGTGGGTGTGCTCCCCCTAAGCTCGTAAATGCATCTTCTGTGAGCACCATAATATGATAAAAGACTCCAGAACTTTGCTTCCTGTATATTTTACGAAATTGATGTGGTGAGAGCAAGTTCAAGGCAGAGTCCTGGTCACCCTTAAGTTCCACCAGATGACCATCATACAAGAATTTCATGCACAAGGTGTTGTAATCAATGAGGACCGGACCGAGAGACTTCAGCCATTGAATGACCAACACTATGTTGGCATCGGAAATGGGTAGGACGTAAGTTGACTATACATCAAGGGTGACTGCCTTACACTAGCGCATGCATTCCAAATGCTAACCATTCCTAACCATGACTCGTAATGGTCGTGTTTCTCACGAAGATAGCCCAAGGTGAGAAATGAGTGTCTCTTGGATGAAATTATAAGTGCTTCCACCATCCACGAGGACCATGACATGGTGGCCGGAGATGGTGCCAAGCAAATGGAGTGTTTTCAGGGCTAGGTGACCTGCTAGAGAGTTGAAGCTAATTTGGGCCAGGTTACACGTATCGGGTGGGTCAGGTGGCGGGTTAGGAGTGTCTATATTAATGAGGGATGGGTCCTCTGCATCCGCTACCAAGAGAAAAACCCTAGAGACACAACAAGGGAAGGAAATTAGAGAAGGAAAGTGAAGTATTTCTCATTAATTTTAATGCAGGTTATTACATGATTATTTATACTGCAAATCCTTACTAACAGAATTGCAATTGTGCTAGGGAATATTACAAATAACAAATTTGGTTATTCTTGTCCCCTAACAATAGACCTAGGCTACCCAACAACATTCCTTCTGTTAGCTTAGCATATCCTCAGCTTCACACATAATCCCACAGGTAAGCAGGTTTTGTGATTTTTCTTTTCCCTTCTCTTTCTATTTGCACCCTTGCATCCTCCCTTGTAATTGCCCCTGTGTTTGGTGTTCTTCTATCACTCTTCACAAAGAGTCGAAGAGGATTGTAGTTGAAGCCACAACTAACCTCGTAAACTAGCTTTTTCAGTTAATTCTATTGACATTTTTTAACTATTGACATTTAAAAAAAATGTTGTGCTCTAAACAATGCTTTGTTGTAATATGGCTCCATAAATTGGGTTTAAGATTCTAAATTATTATTATTATTATTATTATTATTATTATTATTATATATAGAGAGAGATGCTTATTAAGCTTCCACTAAAATGAGGTCTAGGACGTAGGTTTTATGGTCTTCATCTTCCCTAATTTGAAGTTGTTACTTATGTATATAATATTTTTAATTGCATCTCAAAATTCAAATCATGACATGCATGCAGGTGGCTCTGTTTCACAAGGGAACTTTGTGGATAGACCTTCCATGTTGGAAGTTGATTCTCTACTAAAGAATGAAGGTGCAACTATTGGTAGAGGATCCATGGGTCAGTACGTATTTTCATATTGTTAGATGCAAGGCTCGACATGTTGTCACAACTTTTTTTTTATCTTTTATCCATGTTTTGTAACTTTTGGACAAAGGATATTCATTCCTAGGGTCACATTGTTTCATACCTTTTTTTTTATGTGAAGACTCCATTTATGTACACTCATTTAATATGGTTGAAAACTCAATATATATTAGAATACTTGGGAATTTGCTTGTTTTATTTAAACATTTAATTAATATAAGAGAAGTTATTTGAATGGAAAGTAATAGTGATTTATTATATGTACAAGTAAGATAGAGTAAGTTAAATTATGGATTATATTTTTTTTTAAAGATTAAAATATTTTTTTTTCTCTAAAATTATTGAAATGTTCAAAAATTGTCCTTGTCAAATTTTCAGTGTATTTTCATCCTCAAAAAATTAAAATATATCAATTTTTGGTTAGAAGTTAGGTTTGATTATATTCAAACTTAGGTAGCTGATGACTATGCAAATAAGTCAATCTATTAGCAACTGGACATCAACCGGTGTCAATGCTCCAACCATCTCTCTCTCTAGACCATGGATTAGTTTGATGGCGGAGGACAATGATTCAACGGTGGATCTCGACCTCCCTGTGGAGATTCTATTAATGATACCAATAGACCCATGCCAGCAGCTTCCCAAAAGATAACCTCCATGGCCATTGCCTCCCGTGTCTCTTCTCTCACCTTTCATAAGAAGCTTCTCGAAAAGAACCATCTCTCAAGAGATCTAGATTTGAATCGATTATCTAAGCAGGAGCTTCTTTGTGGATTGGTGAATATTTAAGAGTGTTCCTCCATCTCCTTCCATGGGCATGAAGAAGACCTCAAAGATTGCCTCTTCTCCCTTGTTAGCTTTGTTTTTATGGTTCAAATTTTGTGGATTTTTTTGGTTTTTGAACCTAGTAATTGGAAGAGATTTTTTGACTTTTTGTATGTTTGGGTGTCGAATCTTACAGTTTAGCTCACAGATTTCATAGTTTTTTGTCATACTCATGTGACTCTGATTTTGATTGTTTAACCGTGCTTGTGGTAGGATGCCATCATCAGAAGGAGAAAGAACATTTGTTGTTGGCCTTAGTGAGAATTTTTACATTGCTATAAACTAGAGAGACACCCGTGCCGATGCACGGGCTCATACTAATATTAGAAATTCACTATTAGAAAATATGCTTTCTACATCGGTTATTTATGACTTTCAACATCGGTTTTTGAAAGTACCGACGTTGATAGTATTATCGTTAACATCGGTTTTTTAAAAACCGATATTAACGTAAAATTACCAACATCGGTTATATAAATAACTGATGTTGCTAATATGAATTACACCCAAAAAATATATATTAATGTTGAAAGTTAACATCAGTTTTTCAAACAACCGATGTTAATGAATGTGTTAATGTTGACAGTTAACATCGGTTTTCTGTAAAAAAAAACCGATGTTAACGAATGTGTTATTATTGACAGTTAACATCGATTTTTTACAAAAAACCGATGTTAACGAATTTGTTAATGTTGACAGTTAACATCGTTTGTTTGTAAAAAACTGATGTTAACGAATGTGTTACTATTGATAGTTAACATCGGTTTTTTCAAACAATCGATGTTAACTAACGTTAACATCGGTTTTCTGTAAAAAAAAACCGATGTTAACAAATGTGCTACTATTGACAGTTAAAAAAACTGATGTTAATTGACGTTAACATCGGTTTTCTGTGAAAAATCGATATTAACGAATTTGTTAATGTTGACAGTTAACATCGGTTGTTTGTAAAAAACCGATGTTAATGAATGTGTTACTATTGACAGTTAACATCGGTTTTTTCAAACAACCGATGCTAACTAACGTTAACATCGGTTTTCTGTAAAAAAAAACCGATGTTAACGAATGTGTTACTATTGACAGTTAACATCGGTTTTTTGAAAAAACTGATGTTAACTAACGTTAACATCGATTTTTTTATAAAAAACCGATGTTTTCAGGAATTTTTTTAAAATAATGTCTCTGTTTTTACAAAAAAACCAAAATTTAAAATCAAACCACACAACACACAACATATATCATTTGCATTTTTCTTTCAAATAGGTTTTAGCAAAAAACTAGCTATCAACAAAGGTTATTCAATGTTAAGATGAAACAACAACTGTAAAAAATGTAATGCAAAGTATGTAAACTAATTAAGTAACCTAAAGTTACATAGTTGCCTAACATCCTATGTTTGATTTCTAACTTTTAGATAATACTGTGCCCACTAGATGCAAAGTGCCTTGAATCTCTCTGCTTCCAATGGTCTAACTTCATTAAAATACTGCATGATCAAATAAAAAAATAAATTAATAATGTAATAACAATTATAAAAACCAAATTTGTTTGAAATAAACAATTACCGTCTCCCAATTATTCTTGAAAGATCCTAAGATTATCGTGGACATCCAATACATCACGTAGTAGCCACATTCAGTGATTCCTTTTTGTCTATTACACTAAATACATAATGAAATTTGGGTATTAATTAAACGTTAACTACAATTAGTGTACACACACATAAAATATATATAAGTAGAACTTTTATTTAAATCACGTACCTTAACAACAATCCACCTAGCAGCATCCTTGAATTTAGGTTGTGGAGTATCATCAAGTCCTTTCAAAGCACTAGTGTTGAATATGAGGAACATTAAAATATTGATGTTGTTGAGTTATGCCAATGAAAATGTATTGAAAACAATATTGACCTGTTAATTATTCCCTTAAGGTAGTTGTCTGGTCTATTATGTAAAGAACAAAACCAGACAAATAGGTTTTCCTTAGGCAGAATGACGACCATTTGCTAGTGTCCGCTGTAGTAGAGACGAATATGGGTTATTGTAGTAGTATAGATTATTTAAATTCAATTGTTGTGTTTGACTTACCCATTCAAAGTTTATATTAACATCGTCCTATTAACATCGGTTATTTGAAAACCGATGTCGTTAAGCACTTACAACATCGGTTTTCAAATAACCGATGTTAAAATCACACTAAATTCAGTTTTAACATCGGTTATTTTAAAACCAATGTCGTTAAGCACTTACAACATCGGTTTTCAAATAACCGGTGTTAAAATTTAACATCGGTTATTTGAAAACCGATGTTGTAAGTGCTTAACGACATTGGTTTTAAAATAACCAATGTTAAAACTGAATTTAGCGTTATTTTAACATCGGTTATTTGAAAACCGATGTCGTTAAGCACTTACACCATCGATTTTCAAATAACCGATATTAAAATCACACTAAATTCAGTTTTAACATCGATTATTTGAAAATCGATGTTGTAAGTGCTTAACGACATCGGTTTTCAAATAACCGATGTTAATAGGGTGATGTTAAAACTCATTTTTTTTAGTAGTAATTTCATACATATAAATTATTACTACATGTATACACTTATATAATTTTGTTTATTTGAACAATAATAATGTTTAAGTATTGCAAATGAAGGCATTTGAATTAGTTTGAGTGGTCATGGAGAATCAGAAGGAGACATACTCATTTTTTGTATAAACATTAACTTTTTTATCAATAATGTTAAAATTCATAATGAAATGACGAAAAATTTAGTTTATTTGTATAATAATAATGTTTAAGTATTGACAGAAAAATACATTAAATAAAATATGAATTTAAAACATGTGTCAAAGTCTGTACCGTAGACTTATTAATGGTATTACAAATGAAGTCGTTCCAATTAGTTTGAGTGACCATGGAGAATTTGAAGGAGACATACTCATTTTTGGTATAAACATTAACTTTTTTTATCAATAGTGTTAAAATTCATTATGAAATGACTGAAAATTTAGTTTATTTGGATAATAATAATGTTTAAGTATTGACAAAAAAATACATTAAATAAAATATGAATTTGAAACATGTGTCAAGGTCTCTACTGTAGACTTGTTAATAGTCCAAGAAACATTCATTGAAGGGAAACTGAAACAAATTAAATGCAAAAGATAAAAAAATAATAAATGTTGATTGACATTGACGAAATTGATTTATTTTGATGATGATTGGCATTAAATTATATTTATTAATTATTTATTTATTTTTCGTTTGAAACATTAATCTTATGTTAACATTAATCTTATTTTTTTAACTAACATAATTAAAATACCTAACTCTTTAATAAAAATTTGAAATATCTCCTCTTAGTTTTAGTCATCGTTCCTATTAGTTTGAATGATCATGGAGAATCAGAAAGAGACATACTCATTTTTTGTATAAACATTAACTTTTTTGTATTAATAGTGTTAAAATTCATTATGAAATGGCTGAAAAATTAGTTTATTTGGATAATAATAATGTTTAAGTATTGATAGAAAAAATACATTAAATAAAATATGAATTTAAACATGTGCCAAGGTCTGTACCGTACACTTGTTAATGATATTGCAAATGAAGTCGTTGTAATTAGTTTGAGTGGCCATGGAGGATCAGAAGGAGACATACTCATTTTTTGTATAAATGTTAACTTTTTTTTATCAATAGTGTTAAAATTCATTATGAAATGACTGAAAATTTAGTTTATTTGGATAATAATAATGTTTAAGTATTAACAGGAAAAATACATTAAATAAAATATGAATTTAAACATGTGTCAAGATCTATACCGTAGACTTGTTAATAATATTGCAAATGAAGTCGTTTCAATTAGTTTGAATGGCTATGAAGAATCAGAAGGAGACATACTCATTCTTAGTATAAACATTAACTTTTTTTTTTTATCAACAATGTTAAAATTCATTATGAAATGGCTGAAAATTTTTATTATTTGGATAATAATAATGTTTAAGTATTGATAGAAAAAAATACATTAAATAAAATATGAATTTGAAACATGTGTCAAGGTCTGTATGTAGTCTGTAGACTTGTTAATAGCCCAAGAAACATTCATTGAAGGAAAACCGAAACAAATTAAACGTATAAGATAAAAAAAATAATAAATGCTGATTGACATTGACAAATTAGATTTATTTTGACGATGATTGACATTAAATTATATTTATTAATTATTTATTTATTTTTCGTTTGAAACATTAATCTTATGTTAACATTAATCTTATTTTTTTAACTAACACAATTAAAATATATAACTCTTCAATAAAAATTTGAAATATCTCATCTTAGTTTGAGTCATCGTTCCTATTAATTTGAATGACCATAGAGAATCAGAAGGAGACACACTCATTCTTGGTATAAACATTAACTTTTTATCAATAGTGTTAAAATTCATTGCGAAATGATTGAAAATTTAGTTTATTTGGATAATAATAATGTTTAAGTATTGGCAGAAAAAATACATTAAATAAAATATGAATTTAAAACTTATGTAAAGGTCTTTACTGTAGACTTGTTAATTGTATTGCAAATGAAGTCATTCCAATTAGTTTGAGTGGCCATGAAGAATCAGAATGAAACATACTCATTTTTTGTATAAACATTAACTTTTTTTTGTTAATAGTGTTAAAATTCATTATGAAATGTCTAAAAATTTAGTTTATTTGGATAATAATAATGCTTAAGTATTGACAGAAAAAATACATTAAATAAAATATGAATTTGAAACATGTGTCAAAGTCTGTACCATAGACTTGTTAATGGTATTGCAAATGAAACTTATTTTTTATAACAAAAATTAACTACACTTAAAGATTTTTTTTCTTTTTTCAAAAATTATAAATTATTTTACGCTATTAGTGTGTGAGTTATTTAGTGTTTTTTAATACTATAACTTACTTTATCATGTCTATTGTCTTTAGTATCTTTCTTTTGAAATGTCTATACTCATGCATTGAAAGAATAGTGCATGTCACGATTTTCCTAATATTGACATTAAATTAATTTATGCACATTATCATTTTTATCATGTTTTTATAATGATATACTGATTTAATTTAAAAGTAAAATTAACAAAAAATACGAAAAAATATGTTTATTAATTAAACATTAATAAATTGACTATGATTATGGAAAAAAATACAAAATTAAAACTGATTTTAATAATATATTGAAGTTAATAGTGTAATATTTAAAATTTATTGTTAAGTACAAACTAATTTGGAATAAGTCAATGTCTAACTTATGATTATTTCTATACCCTAACATAATACTAAAAAATTGAAGTAAAAGCTTAACAAACACATAATGCTTTGGACGACAGTTAAATTTGATAGTTAAGTACCTACTAATTAGGAAAAGTAATAAAAGATAAAAATAATAAATGTTGATTGACACAGTTTTCAAACCAAAGAAAAAGCAAAAGACATAAAACAATAAATGCACATTGACATTGACATTGATTGGAGCGGCACAATAAATGTTGTTGGAGAGATAAATTCATGGGTAAGCATGCATGATAAAGAAAGGACAAAGCTATAAATGCAACATGACAATAAATGCAATTATGGTTCTAGGAAACTCCCATTCATGGGAAAATGAAGCGCATTTAATGCAAAAGACAAAATATAATCAATGTTGTTTGGAAAAAGAAGTAATGAAAACTTAAAAGGCAACAAAGTTCAAAAAATGAATAAAAAAATCACAAAAGGCACAGAACATTCTAGTTGATAGTTGATTATTCCAATTGCTTCAAGGTTACTTGTTTATTTCAGTTATCTCTCGATATTGTAATATGTGTAGTTGCTTTAGAAGTTAACATTCTAGCTGCTAGGTCTCCAATTTCTTCCATCAACACCCTAAACTAACCATAACAATACACAGCATCAACAATACTTCAGCATAAATGGTTGGGAAACACAAATAATCCAACAAAAATAAAGTCAATGATAGACATTTTGAAGTGAAAAAATCTTCCGCATAAACGACTTGGAAGCACAAAGATTTAAAAAAAATAAACATTTTGAAGACAAAAAATCTTGTGCATAAGAGATACGTGTACCATGAACAAATATGAAAAAAATTAATGAAAAATATGAAAAAAATAAATTACAAAATGAAGACAAAAAATCTTGTGCATAAGAGATACGTGTACCATGAACAAATATGAAAAAAATTAATGAAAAAATATGAAAAAAATAAATTACAAAAGCTTCTTAAATTGAAGAACATGAAAATTACCATATGGTTCATCAACACCATCTCAATAGATTGTCGACCATTATGCTTGTTAAGACGCCACATATTAGTGATTCGCACTCTTATCTTCCAAGTACCTTTCTTTGTATGCAGTTCACGTATGAGGTTTTCTCATGACTATAACACTACAAGAAAAATAACCTATGCCTACGGACGCTTTTTTGCTACAGACATAAATTAGTGTAGGTAAATCTCAAAAATACTTTTACCTACAACTGACTAATGTAGGTAAAACTCAACCATTTGTACCAACCACTATTTGGTGTAGACAAATTTGTTAAAACTAAAAAAATACTTCTACCTACAATTATGTTGTGTAGGTAAAACTCCAAAAAACTTGTGCCTATAGTTGATTAGTGTAGGTAAAACTCAAAAGAATTACTACCTACAGAAGCAGAGTGTAGGCAAAATTTTAAAAAATTTATACCTACAACTACGTGATGTAGATAAAACTTCACAAATTCTATGCCTATAATTGGTTGGTTTAAGTATAACCTCAAAAGTCTTATACCTACGATTGTTGGTGTAGGTAAAACTCTTTAAGACTATTTGAATTTGAATACTAGTCTCTTGTTTTTTTAGTAAATACTCAATCTCAAAAAATAATCATTCAATTTAAATTAATTTTTAGTTAATAATTATTCAAAATTTTCATTGACATTCGTCAGGACACGTGACACGTGTGTGACCAAATTTCCCATTTGAACTTCGGACCTGAGCGTTGTTTTCTCAAATCCACTTTAATCTAACCCAACACAACTTTTTCTTTATTTTGTGATTGAAGAAGAATAACAAAAATCGTGAATTGTTCGCCAAAGAGAAAAGTGTAGAAGAAGAAGTAAAACATTAATCTTTCTCAATTTTTTAAAATTCATAAACAAATATTTGATAGGTCGTGATCCTTAAACTATTCTCTGATTAAGTTTTTAGTCCCATACCATATTAAGTATCACATATACTCAAACCAAATTGGATTGTATATGACTACACAAGTCTTTTCTAAGTCACAACAAGAAATGAGAAAAAAAATCAAACATAAAAAAAGGTTAAAATATTTCTGAAGTGACGCCTACCTATAAAGCATAAAACCCAAGCGCGTTGCTTCCTCTGATCCGAAACGAACCTCAACAACGTTAAACGCAGAAAGGGGAAAAAGGGGATTAGGGTTTAGGAAGCAGCGACAACAATGGATTTCACAGCGGAGAAGAAGGAATCAGAGAGCAAAACCGAAAATGCTCATCCAACAACGTTAGATTCTTCTTCTCAATTGGCATCGGCACTTGATTCCAACAACAAAGAAATCGAAGAACGACAAGCTCGTGAACTCAAAGCCGGTCTTCACCCCCTCAAGGTTCCTCTCTCTCACACACACACACTTCTATTTTTATTTCATCACCACTCAATCGCTCAAACACTACCAACAATTATTAGTATTGCTGTTGTTGTTAGAATAAAATTTAGATACGTTTTTGGTGCTTTTCTCCTATTAGAACTAGAGTTTCAACTTGATAATCTTTAGTGGGATATGTAAACTTTTCATTACGCAGATTACTGAGATGAAACTTCAATTTTGATTAGAGAATGGGATCAAAAGTATATGAAGAACTGTATCTAAGTTTTGTCTATTATTATGTGTTTGTTCCTTACATTAGGATAATTTTGACTTTGAGCCTGGTCTATGGTTTTGTATTTGGGACGAAGTGGTTTACAATGAGAAGTTGGTGACTGATATCTAGGATTTTTATTTTTTAATTTGTTTTTTGAATTTTGGTGTTTTTATTGGAGAATGGTGATTTAAGGGCCTGACTGATGTTTGCACTAACGCATAAACATGCTGGGGGTGATTGCAGTCCCTAACTTTTGAAAACTTTAAAATATCCCCTCTTTTTTGTATGAATTTATCAATTTTTTTTTCTGTTAAACTTTTCTATTTTAGCTCTCTATTTCGTTTCAGTTTCTGCCATTGCTTTTTGTTTGTGTCATAATGACAATTTCAGAACTTCATAATTTTATCTGATTATGATAGGGGAGGAAAGGGTAAGGGCCAGGGTGGCTCTGGAGCAAATGGGACTATAACTGGGAAGGCTTGCCCCAAAGGGTTGTACGGTACCTTTTGTGAGGTATTTTTTCTTTCCACTTCCCCCAATTCTGTTATGTGCTCTAGCTAGGCCTTTTGATCTTCGATTTCCATATTTGTTGGATGTGTGACCTCATTCTTTGTCCTGGTAGTTTGTCTAAATCTGTTACTTTTAATGGTTAAATGTATGTGGAGGGATATTAGTTTTATCATAATGGTCATCATCACTATTTAGGTGATGTGGTATCATAAGATGATGGTTGAATTATGTTTTCTTTACTTTTTTAATTTTAAAAAAGAACTAATGAAAAACGTTCATATAATTCGCATATGTTTGGATAAGGATTTAGGGTTATATGATATGCTGCCCTTATTATCATTGTTCCATCAAAGCATCAATTTTGAGACAAAAGACACACAAGGGCACGAGGATTCCTATAATACTTACTCCTATGAGACAAAAACTTATTCTGAGCCAACTTGTACAATAATATATATGATTTTAATATGATGTGCCAACTTGTGAAAATTCAAATCAGTGACTGCAATCTGAATCTCAGTGCACGCAACATCTGCAATCACAATTTAAAATTTTGCTACTTATGATATTAATGGGTGCTTGAAGGGTGTTTCTGTTTCTGGCATGTACAAAGATTGTGCTGCTATTCTGCATTTTTTTGTTTTGTACTCTGTTCTTTTTTTTTTTTTTTGAAGGATTTATTATCCTCCTTCAATTGTAATAGAGTTCTTTTTTAAAGCCATTAATAGAGTTCTTTTTCTAAAAGATTTAGACAATTTTTTTAATTAAATTATCTAAATGAAGTCAAGGGTAGGTAGCTACAAATCTCAAATATTGGAAATTATTTCAATTTATAAAATGAATGAATTTTGAGAAAGTTGTGTTATGACCGTTGCAACAATTATATATACATTTTTTTGTTATTAATGATTGATTACTATCATAATGTGATTCCTTATAATTATTGCTATATCTGGTCGATGGCAAAAAGAACAAGGTTTATGGGCAGAACCTTTGTTATTTGGCCAAGTTATTTCTTGATCACAAGGCCCTCTATTATGATGTAGACCTGTTTCTGTTCTATGTTTTGTGTGAATGTGATGAACGAGGATGTCACATGGTTGGCTATTTCTCCAAGGTAAAATATCACAGTGTTGTCATTAAACTCTTTAGAGTACTTGTTTTCCTGTTTTGGTAACCTTCAGAATAATTATCTCATCTGCACAACTCTTTATATGAAAACCCGAGCCTGGACAAAATTGTAGTGAAGAT
The DNA here is from genome assembly GCF_004193775.1 of Glycine soja. Lineage (NCBI taxonomy): Eukaryota > Viridiplantae > Streptophyta > Magnoliopsida > Fabales > Fabaceae > Glycine > Glycine soja. The sequence continues at coordinate 41,309,524 of NC_041007.1, forward strand.
ATTTTTTGGTTCTTGCATCTGAATTAGTCTTGTGTGGAGGTGGCAATTGCCGCTATCCTTTACCAGCAAGCAACTTGTTATCCTTTTTTGTTTGATTGAATATAACTTTGAAGCAAGTGTGTTTTTCGTCTTTTTCAGTAGTACACTCTGTTTTGAAGTATTAACTCCGTAAAGCTAGTGGAGCAATTAGAGACATCTAAAGAAGCAAAAGCTGGAGGAGCTAACTCAGTAAGTTTTCTCATCCTTGCAGTTGTCTTGCCTACCTAGGTTCAGAAGGTTCATGTACATGTTTTCAAAATTTGGTTGTGCTTGATGAGTTATGCTTCAACACTCATTATTTTCTCTCTCTAAAAATATTAAATAAATGATTTTTACAGACCAAGATAAGACGCAGCCTGTGACTATTTTCTCTCTCTATGAACCAAAACCTGTCAAACACATCAGGGTGGCCATAAATGCTAGTTCACGCTAACATGTCGTATATATAAGATTTGTATTACTTATATAACAAATTTTTATAAAAAATATTATAATGCAGTTAGAGGAGAGAAAGAGTGGAGTAGGAGTCAGTGATTCTAGAGGGTTGCTATCCAAATTTAATAGTTTTTTTTGTGTTATTCATTTTATATTTATTTGAGATTATGCAATCTATGCTTATATTTATTTATAGTTACAGGATAAAAAATAGTTATTTTTTAATGGATTTATTTGTCACTACTTATAGCTTTGCTCAGTTTTTTTAATACACAAAAATAATTAGGCTTATTGAATCAAGTAGTTATAATATTCTTAAAAAAACAAGTTTTTTACAGTAAAAAAAAGTTATAATAGCCTATTTTTTCTAATTTTTTTTCATAAGTTAGAACTAATTTATATATTTAAGTTAGAAAAATTAAATGTGAAATTTTATAAAAAAAAAATGAAAGTATATAAAACACTGTAGTTTTAACTTTTGAAAAATAATTTATTTTAGTATTTTATTTTTCTCTTAAAAAATTTGATTGAATATAAGATTAAAACCAGGTGGGTATTGCTAACCGTGTATCCTTTAGGTATGGTAGTTATCATGGGTGGTCCGCAAGTTAAAGTGAAAGAAACCATGAACCACTTAAATTTGCTGCTACTTTACAGTATCACTATTTAATCGTGAATTTTTGTGCCAAAAATTACTCAATCATGTTATGAATTATTAAAAATATAAAAAAAAACCTCATAATATTTAATCGTGAATTTTTACATTCATAATATTTTCTAAACCTGCCCGTGTGTGAGCACGCGTGTAGTGTGTAAATTAACTACGTTAATAGTTAAGTAATTTAAATTTTAATAATAATTAAATAAAATATACAAGTTAAAAATTAAAATATATTAGAATTTTCTGAGTGAGTTTCCATGAGGTTCTAATTATCATATATTAGAATTTTTAAAGAGTTACCTTTCTAAATCTAAATTTCTGTTGGTTTTCTTGATTGCCACCGCCAGTTTCACGACTCTAAGGAGGTTTTCCTCTCCTGTCACTTCAATCTTCAGAGCGCCGACACAATTGAAGCCAGATGTACGCTCCACAGCTTCAAGAGCTACACGAAGCTCGATGCTGTCGAAAATGACGATATCTCTTCCACCGGCGCCTTCAATCCTGATAGAGTTGGTGTGTGAGTCCATCACTGCTGCACTAAATTTAAAATATAAATTGTTCCTTTTTGGTAGATTCTCTTATAATCTCTGTTGCGCTAAATTCGAAATATAAATTGTTTTTGTTTTTGGTAGAATTTCGTTTTGGAATGGAATTTGTGTCTTTATTTTATTCAGTAGCCATATATGATTAGCAATTAATTTAGAGTGTGTTTTGGTTAATGGCTCAGGTTATTGTGACTGTTCTAAAATATGTAGTGCCTAATATATATGTTATTAGGATTTTTATTTGTTTGTGAAGTTGAAGATAGTGGAAAGCAGGAATCTCTGGAGGCATTGACCTCACAGGTAAATAAATTGGCTCACTTTGCAAGATTCGCCCCAAGCTCAAGATATTGATAAAAGAATTCGTGCTCTCAAAAAGAAGGTGCGCAATTTATGCTTTCATTCATACTTATTTGTATTACAAGTGATTGCCGACATTCAAATGAAATCTGGAGTACGCTATTAAATTGCTTTTAGAGCCATGCCAATGGTTACCTTATTTAGGGTTATTATTTTCAAATTTCTTGTTTACTTTGATCCTATGACATATATATTAGTATATTTTCCATCCAATTGCAGATAAGTGACATGGTTGCTATTGCAAAAATTATGAAAGCCACTTTGGTTTTGCCTACATTGGATCATGATTCCTTTTGGACAGATTCTAGGTATGGAATCTCATCTACTTGAGTTTTGTGTCAAAAATATGCATATCTCTGATTTCCTATTGTTCTAATTTTATTGTCTCAGTGATTTTAAGCAAATTTCCTATTGTTCTTATATGTTATACATGATGTAACTCCTTTTGCAGGTTGATAAAAGTCTGATCACAGCGGGATAAAAGTCATTGAAAAGCAGAAGAAGGTACGAATTATTCTCAAGTTTGAATTTTCACACTCTCCTTCTCTCTGTTTCTGGATACGTATGAAGAATTAGTAAAGCTGATTCCTGCCTGATTCCTATTGTTTTTTGGTGCAAAATTGAAAAATACTTTCATATTATTGATATTACTTTTAAGACTAGAAGTCTAGAATGAATGGCTTTGTCGTTGTTAATGATATCCTTTCATTATTTCTCCAAGTGAATTGAGTTGCAAATTTTAGCAATTAATAACTAAACTTGTAAACTTGAATGATTTCATTAACGAAGCTCTGAAATATAAATTAATGTTTATTCATTCCTATTTGTATATACATACATGTACAAGCAAGTAGAGATTAACGTAATATATATATATATATATATATATATATATATATGCTAGTTTGTATATACTGCTACTTTTTTATTTAATATTAATTTTTGTACATGTTTTGCTTAAGCAAGCATTAAATGCTAATGATCGCACCCTTCGGCTAGATTGCTTGTTTACACAAAATGAGAATGTATATTTGAATGGAAATTGTCCACTTTCAGTTTCTCATATGTTATTCATGATGTAACTCCTTTTGCAGGTTGTTGTAACTTTTCAAAGGTCATGTTGCAGCAGATTTCTAACTTTGTGCAGCATAGCATAATAATAAGTTCATGTATATTTAATTAAAAATTATAATCAGCAAAGAGTGTAATTAGAAACTAGTTTTATTATTATTATATGACATGTACCTACAGAAGACTGTAAGTACAAGTAAATTGACTTTTACCTATAGTTAGAGATTATAGGTATAAATTAATTTCTTTTACCTACACATTTGAAATAGTAGGTGTTACTTATAGTGATAGTTAAATTTGACTGTAGGTAAAAAATATATCCGTAGGTAAAGCTTATAGTGACAGACTATTAGTTGTCACTGTATACCCCCTTAAAGTTGACGCAAAAAATGTCTGTAGGACAAAGTCCTTTATACATCTACTTACGGATTTTGGATTTCTAGTGATAGATTTTGACTGTAGGTAAAAGTCATTTTCCTTGTAGTGTAAATAAATTGATCTGTAACACATAATACACACACTTCATGACCGTTAAGTACACAATCATACCAACACAATATGGCAGCTATAAGCAAACTATTTTTAATAAAATAATAACACGTGGCAAAAGATGCAGAACGAACTTGAACACCAACATGGGACAAAATTTTTTTTAGCAAATATAAGAGAATTCAAGAACAAACCTGTAGTTATCGTTTTCGGCTTCTTTGTTGTTCTCGGCCAACATGCAAGCGAATAAAAACATATAAGATTTTTTTAAAACAATAATGTACGCAAATGAAAAATAAAACAGGCTTCACAATAAAAAAAAATGTAAGCTTTTGTGTTGCCATAAATCAGAACACCAAAAAAAGGTACTAAATGATGCACATGCAAGATCAAAAGGCAACAAAGCTGGGTATAGGAAACACTCAAATAATGATAAAATGAATAAAACATATGGCAAACCATGCAAAAAAGACATGAACATCAACATGGCATAAAAAAAAAATTTAAGCAATATAACAGAATTCAAGAACAAACCTATAGTTAGCCTTGTGGGACACCGTTTACTGCCATTGTTTGTAGTTATCGTCTTCGGCTTCTTTGTTGTTCTCGGCAAACATGCAAGCAAATTAAAACATATAAGAATTTTTTAAAACAAAAATGTAAGCCAATGAAAAATAAAACAGGATTGACGATAAAAATGTAACCTTTTTTCTTCCGATAAATCACAACACCCAAAAAAGGTACTAAATGATGCACATGCAAGATCAAAAGGCAAGAAATCTGGATATAGGAAACGATAAAGTAATGATAAAATGAATAAAGGTCTAAGCTTTTGTCTTGTTGTCCTGCGAAAACTCAAAAAACAACAAAAACATATCCACTGATACAAATATGACCAATGCAAAACATGGATATCGATAAAAAGTTACAAAGCTGATTCTTTTCGAAACTCATTCAGAACTCAAACATGGCAAACCAAGATTTTTAAAAATGTAACCTTTTGTGAAGCGATAAATCAGAAAACCAAAAAAGCTTGTAAATGATGCACATGCATCATCAAAACGCATCAAAGCCCGAAAAAAATGGCTCATTACAACAAACTACCCACTAAAAATCAAAAAGTTGCGTATAAGAAATGTTAAACTAATGATAAAATCAAGAAAGGTCTAAGCTTTTGTCTTGTTGGCTTGCGAAAAGTCAAATACCATAACAAAAACGTATCCACTCATACAAATGTGAACAAACCAAAACATGCCAAACCAAGACAAACCATCAAAACTCATTCACAACTCATCATACATGTCAAACCAAGCTGAAAACGAAAAACAAACAATGCGAAAGACACCAAAACAATGTAAGTATCTGACAAAAATGAATACAATACCAAAAACCTGAAAATAATCACGAAGCAAGTGCCGCTACGATGAAAATCGAAAAGCCACAATGAAAAATGGAAAGCCTGAGAAAAAATGACGAAGGAAGTGCAGTTACAGTGAAAATGGAAAAGCCACAATAGAAAAGCCACAATGAAAAATGGAAAGCATGAGAAAAATGATGAACAATGTCCACCTACGGTGAAATTTGAAAAGGCACAAAGCCACAATGGAAAAAGGAAGTCGAAAAAAGCAAACAGTAAATTAAGCCTTGGAAACGTAAAGCTGCATTGGTAGTCGAAAAAAACAAACAGTAAATTAAGTCTTGGAAACGTAAAGCTGCATTGGTAACCGTCCACACACAAAACGAAAAAAAAAACAATAAATACACAATGACAACGACGTTTTTGGGCGGGAAATTGGAGCGCTGCCATTGCGACACGTTAGCCCTGGCAATGCCACGTTAGCATTGTCAGGGCCTTGTTTGTATCATGATAGATGATGTAACCAATGTTAAAAGCATTATTCTACATGTGTTATATTTATAATTTATGTTAAAATTCTGAGATGTAGGTTTGGGGTACCCGAATTTATGGTTGAACCAAAATCATCACATTTGGATTTTATGAGGATAAAAAATATATTAAAAATTATAAAAAAATATATATTTTTGTTTTTTCTTTAAAATCATCATATTTTTATTATAATGATAAATTTTAAATATTTCAATATTTATAGCTGTAAAAAACATATTTTGCTCTTAAAAAAAAACATTTATTGTATTCACAAGGGTTATTTAAATTGCGGGCAGTGCCATGGAGTTAATTAATAGGGGTTATAAGCCCCAAGTAATCTTATGTTGGTAGTGACACTCGAATTAACGGGGGATATAAACCTCGGCCAATTACCAGGGAATTAAAAGTCGTAGGTAAACCCTGCATTTTTTAGGGTCACCGAAAACTGCTTGTCATGGATGCTTCAACAACAAAAAGCACAACAGCAGGAAACACACTTAACAAGGTTTTAATCGTCGGTAAGGCAAAAATAACCCCCGTTAAATCCTTTTTCTTGTAGTGCAAGTTATTAGTTTTTTGTTAAAATAATTGTTACTTCCACCGAGTGGGAAGGTTAAAGGTGCAATGATTATTTAAGATAGCTAGAAGTTCACGTTTTGTTCACATTATTTACTCTACTATGTTTTTCAATTCCATCTTACACATAAAATTCATAAGTGTCTAAGTAAAGCAAAGTTCAACATAGTTGATAAATTTAAGGATGAGTTCTTTAAGCGTATTTCTTAATCATGCATATGGATAATACTTTAATAAAATAGATAAAATTCACTTCGATGATCTCTAGATTTTGAAGATTAGTCTCATAATTTTTGATTTATGAAATGACTAATGTTATCATTTGGATTCTTGAAAAATTTCCATAACATTTTCTATAATTTGTTTTTGAATAAATAATAGATGTTAATTTTTTTACACAATTATTTAATTAAAACTGATATACATAATAAATTGATTAACTTTTATAATAATTATCTAAAAGTTTACATCAAAAATATTTTTTTAATAATATATTTCTTTAAGGAAAATCTTAAATTTAAATATTATGTATAAAAAAATATAATTAAAAGAAGAAACTATATTCAACTTTGCTGATAAAAAGATTAACCATGACAAAATTATGTGATATTTCACAAGTATAATAAAAAAAGTCATTTAAATTTCTTTTACACTGTCACGTACTTACGAACAATCATATATAATAAAATTATTCACTTTAATTGCAGTAATGTATAATAATTTATGTAAAAAAATAAATAATAATTATATTAACAGTTATACTACTATTAATCTAGTATGTTATAAATTTTTCTTTAAAAAATTCTAGTATGTTGTAAGGTTTTTTTTAGTGAATTATGTCTGTGAATTTTTTTATATGAAGCATCCACAATTTTTTTTTAAGTTCGACATAATTAATAATTTTTTGCTCAATTATTGTTTTAATCCATGAATTTAGGAGTATATTTTTATTTGTCCTTAAAATTTAAAAATAGTTTTTTATTCCTCAAATTTTGATATATTATTTTTTTAGTCTTTGATATAGTAAATTAACATTTCATAACAATTTTTAACATTTTTTTTTGGATTTTTAATATTTTATGTGATTTTTTTAACACTTGAAAGTTTTAAAACAACAATTTAAACAGCTAAAAAATAAAAATTAATACACGATAATTATAAACTTTCATAAAGTATTAATTTATTATTTATTATGATAGAAACTAAAAAGTAATAATGTATCAAAATTTAAGGATTCAAAAATAAAACTTAAATTTTAGAGATTAAAAAAAATACACTCTCCAAATTTAATGACCAACGCTAATTAAGCCATAATTAGTTATTGCACAGATGAAAAAATGCCGCCTACCATCCCTTCAAATACGGCAACTCACGTCCCACATCATAGGACTGGATGATACCGCGATTGGCTGTGCTGTGCACTGCCCTTCAACCTTGTTTTCAAATACCACTTTCATCGCCACAAATATCTTCAATTTCTTTCACACTAAGCCCGAGTCACTGCAAAATCAAATGGCACTTCTTCCTTCTATGCTTGTTATTTCAAACTTACTATTATCCGTGTTCTTGTCTCAAATTTCCCATGCAATTGATATCATTACTCATTCCCAGCCACTTCACGATGGCAGCACCTTGGTCTCCAAGAATGAAACCTTTGAGTTGGGCTTCTTCACTCCCGGCAATTCCGCAAACCGCTACGTCGGAGTCTGGTTCAAAACTATCCCGGCTAGAACGGTAGTTTGGATTGCCAACCGTGACAACCCTGCAAAAGATAAATCCAACATGTTTTTGATAAACAAAGAAGGAAACCTCGTACTTCTCGGCCAAAGCCTGTCTATTATTTGGTCGACAAATGCAACAACATCGGTTTCGACTCCTGTTGTGCAACTTTTAGACAGTGGGAATTAAGTAATTAGAGATAACAAGGACGACAACATCAACAACGAAGAAAAATTTGTGTGGCAGAGCTTCAATCATCCTTGTGATACACTCTTGCAAGGAATGAAGTTGGGGTGGAACCTTAAAACTGGTCTCAATGGATATCTTACGGCTTGGAAAAATTGGGTAGACCCGTATTCAGGAGATTTTAACGAAGGCATAAAGCTTGGAGAGAATAATGAATTGGTGCTCATGAAGGGCGCGGTTGAGTTCTATAGTGTTAGTTAAACATTGTTTTATAATTTAAAATTTATAAATATATATTACTCATGTTAATTCTATTTTATAAAATAAAATATTTATTCTAGAATCTGTTACATAAAATTATATTTCTTATATTTTCTAATATTTTGCTTTGACAGGTCAATGCAATTTGTTAAGTTTGTTTTGACATATGTAAGTTGTTACATTTGTTTTGATATCGATAAGTTGGGTTCCAACAGTCACATTTTTGTCGTTGCATAAGAGGGTATCTATGCCTATATATCTCTCTTTCCTAGAAAACACACAAGCAGAACAATCTGATTTGTTTCTCCCTGAAATATTTTCTTCCTTCTCTTATAAAGAAAAACTTATTTTAGAGAGCAAGAGCATTACTATAATCATATTTTTCTACCAATGCAGTGGAGACATTTTCTCTCTAAGGATAGCATTTACGCGCTTCAACCAAGACTAATTATTTCTTCCCCTAATTTATTTTTTCTTTGTGCTTATTGTATAATATAGTACGTTGTTGGTTCATGTTCTGCCAATTAAAATTATTTTGCTACTATTATTTTGTTATTTAATTTAAGACTTTGCATTTTCTTCTTATTTATTTCTTTCATTTATTTTAATTTTCTAACAGTCTTAGAGAGAAAAATTTTCACTTTCTTCTTGCATAGTCTTTTCTGCAGTAGCATTATTTTTTATCAAAATATCCGTCATGGATATGATTAAGTCCATTTTTAGTAAGCCTGAAAAATTGATAGGTGAATTTTTTTTTGTTGGCAACAACAAATGAAATTCAGGCTTACTGAATTGGATTTATACTCTGTGATTTCTAAAAGAAAAATAAAACTTTAACTTCCTCTACTGATATAATTTAAACTGATGCAACCAAATCTTCTACCACTAAGCATGATGTTTTTTATAAAGATATTTTATGTCATGGACACATTTTAAGTGCTTTGACTGATAACATATATAAAAATTTTTGCCATACCAAAACTTTTGTTGAGTTATGGGAAGCACTTGAATTGTAATATGGATCTGCTGAAAAAGGTTTAAGTCGATACTCTTGTGAAAAAATGATTGAGTTTCAAATGGTTGATGAAAAGTCTATTTTAGACCAGATCAGATCCATGAATTTGAAAACATTGTTTATGACATGAAATTGAAAGGAATTATTTTGCCTGACATTATGCTAGTGACTTTCATGATTTCAAAGTTGCCCCCTTTGTGGACTGATTTTGCTCAAAGCCTGAAACATAAACATGAAGGTTTCACCTTTGATGATTTGTTTGTCTGTCTCCGCATTGAGGATAAACATCGTTCATCTCAAAAACACTTGCAAAAATCTGATTCTCACTCTAAGGCCTATCTTGTTGAGAGCTCTAGCAAACCTTTCTCTAAGTCCTTCAAAAGGCATGGGTTTAACAAAAATAAATTTGGTAGAAAACCTTTTTTTTTGCTAAAAATAAGAACAATGCTTTTAATAACAACAATAAGCCCAAGGATAAAAATTCGGGGAATGAAATTTTTTGCTTTGTTTGTAGGCGAGCTAATCATTTGGCCAATAATTGTTTTCAACGTCATCGCCAGTCTACGTCTGTCCCTAAACCTTAGGCTAATGTTGTTATCACCAGTGTTGCCTCTGATTCCTTATCTGACAGGTACCATGTCACTAGCCTTGAGTTAAATTGTGTTTTTAACTCAAATGATTGGTTTATAGACTCCGGGACTAATGTTCATGTGTGTGCTGATAAAAAATTATTTTCTTTATATTAGAAATCAAGCACACGTACTGTGAGTATGGGGAATGGGAGTATGACACATGTGTTAGGATAAGGTCAAGTCAAGCTAGAGCTATCTTCAAGAAATTTTCTTGTTTTAGATGGAGTCTATCATATTTCTGATATTAGGAAAAATTTAATAAGTACTTCTTTGTTAGTCCAACAAGGGTACAAGGTTGTTTTTGAGTCCAATAGAGTTGTTATTATGAGACATGGTGTTTTTATTGGTAGTGGCTACATTTGTGATGGTTTGTTTAAGTTAAGTCTTACGTCTCTTTCTATTAATAAAATATCCAACGTTTCTTCTTTTGTTGCAAATGTTGAATGTTCTAATATGTGGCATGCTAGGCTTGGACATGTGAATTTGAATTCTATCAAAAGAATGATATCTCTTAATTTTATTCCTAAGACTTCCATTGATTTAAAACAAAAAAGTGAAACATGTATTCAAGCAAAGCAAACCTAGAAAGAGTTTTACTACATGTATTGAAAGAGAAACTAACTTGCTTGAAATGGTTCATAGTGATGTATATATGTGATAGTAGTGATGTGTTAACACGTGGTGGTAAGAGATATTTTATTACTTTCATTGATGATTTCTCCAAATATTGTTATGTGTATTTAGTTAATCAAAAAAGTGAATTGTTTGATAAGTTCAAAGTATGTAAAATAGAAGTAGAAAATCAATTAGAAAGAAATATTAAAACTTTACGTTCCGATAGAGGTGGAGAATACACATCTTTAGACATGAGTAATTTTTGTGAAATGCATGGTATTATTCATGAAGTGACACCTCTGTATGCTCCTCAATCTAATGGTATTGTGGAAAGAAAGAATCGTACCTTGCTTGGTATGGTGAATGTTATGCTTGTAAGTTCTGGTTTGCCAAGTAATATGTAGGATACGTGAAGCTTTATATTCTGCATGTCATATTCTTAATAGAGTGCCTTATAAAAATTTTGAAAAAATCTCTTATGAACTATGGAGAAAAAGAGAACCAAATCTGAAATATCTTAAAGTGTCGAGGTGTCTAGCAAAGGTTAACATCCCCATTTATTGTTGGATATTCTTTGCATAATACTACTTATAGATTTTTGGTAGTTAATTCAGAAGTGTCTGAAAGTACTATTAAGGAATCTAGAGATGTCACTTTCTTTGAAAATGTTTTTCCTTTAAAAAATAAATTGTCTAAATCTGTTTGTGATACTTCTTGTTCTAATTTGTCATCTTGTAGTAATACTAATAAGGACATTGTGTTTGAACCTAGCAGGAGTCAAAGGTCTAAAAAAGTTAAGGATTTTGGTTCTGAATTTTGCTCTTTTCTGCTTGAAGATGATCCTAAAACTTATGTTGAGGCCATGAGGTCTATTGATACACCTTTTTTTTTGGAAAGAAGCTATTAATGATGAAATGAGTTCTCTTAAAATTAATAAAACTTGATTTCTTATTGATCTTCCCCCTGGTTGTAAAAGTATAAATTGTAAGTGAGTTTTCCGAAAGAAATTCAGAACTGATGGATCTATAGAAAAATTTAAGGCAAGACTTGTTGTGATTGGGTGCAAACAAATAGAAGGTGTAGATTTCTTTGATACTTATTCTCTTGTTTCTAAAGTTACTACCATCAGGGTTTTAATTGCACTTGCTTGTGCTTTTAATTTAGAAATTCATCAAATGGATGTAAAAATTGCATTTTTAAATGGTGAATTAGAAGAAGAAATTTATATGAGCCAACCTGAAGGCTTTGTAGAACTGGGGAAGGAAAAGAAAGTTTGCAAACTTTTTAAATCTTTATATGGTTTGAAACAAGCTCCAAAACAATGGCACAAAAAGTTTGATCAAGTTGTTCTTTCGTATGATTTTCAAATCAATAATGGTGATAAATGTATGTATGTGAAACAATTTGATGATAGTAAATGTGTCATTTTATGTTTGTATGTGGATGACATATTGATATTTGGTAGTAATATGCATTTCATAAATGATGTGAAGTCTTTCTTGTCTAGAAATTGTGGTATGAAGGACCTTGGTCCTGTAGATGTGATTTTCGGTATTAAGCTTATAATGAAAAATGATGGCATGGTTTTAACCCAATCACATAATGTTGAAAAACTATTGAAGAAGTTTAATTATTTTGATGTGAAACCTGTTTCTACTTCTTATGACTCATCCATCAAGTTAAAGAAAAATTTGGGTAAAGGAATTTCTTCACATAAATATTCTTAAATTATTGGTTCTTTGTTGCATTTTACAAACTTCTCTAGGCCTGACATTGCATATGCAGTTGGTAGATTAGGAAGGTATACTAATAATCCCGATCATTCTCATTGGATTGCATTAGAAAGAGTTTTTAGATATTTTGAAAGGAACCATTAATTATGACATTCATTATACATGTTTTCCTGCATTAATTGAGGGGTTTAGTGATGCAAATTGGATTTCTGATTCTGATGAAACAAAATCAACAAGTGGTTATGTTTTTACTTTAGCTGGTGGTGCAGTATCATGGAAATTTGCTAAACAAACTATTATTTCACATTCTATCATGGAAGCAGAAATTATTGCTTTAGATACTGCTACTAGTGAGGGAGAGTTTCTTAAAAATTTGTTATGTGATTTGCCATTGCTGAATAAGCCTATACCTCGAATTCTAATGCATTGTGATAGTCAAGTTGATATATCAAAAGTTACTACAAAAAATTTTAATGAAAAGAGAAGACACTTAAGAGTGAGACATAAGTCTATTAGAAATTTGATTTCTCATGGTGTCATTTCTCTTGACTTTGTGATCAGAAAACAATATTGCGGATCAACTTACAAAAGGGTTGATGTGTCAACAAGTACTTGAGTCGTCGAGGGGAATTGAACTAGAGCCCATTATTTAGTTACAACAATGGACACCCGTCTCCGTGTGATTAGTGATCCCATGAATGGAGTTCAACAGGTAACAACGAAATTGTTTGTTGACTAAAGTACACCAAAATAAAATTTGGTGGAGTGGTTCCGTTTCTTATTCCTATAACGAGGTGTATTATAAATTGTGACAATATTAAGGTTGAGGTATTTATATATGTGTATTTTTGGTATAAAAAAATATCGCTTAATGAATCCGATGACAATTATTGTAGGGGTGGGGGTCACAAACCAGTCTTTGAGGATTTACCTAGTGAGTGTAGTGGTGGGGCCACCAGTGTGAGATATAGGCTAATCTCTAAGTGACACTCACGAAATAAGATACATGCGCAAGGTTGTGTAACGCGCTACCACTGATTAGAACCTAATTGAATACGAATATTGTAGGGGTTGTGTACTAAAGTCTGGTCAAAGAATGTGTAGTACAAGATAATTAAGTCACTACATTTTCTTGGATGGAAGTTCATAAACACTAGGTATAAGGCTCAAACCCGGAAGGTTCTTTATAATGAAATACAATATCACATGCTCTTTCTCTTACGTTTCTATATAATTTTTTAAAATATATATATATATATATATATATATATATATATATATTTTAAATTATGTGGAGGAATGTTAGTAAACATTGTTTTATAATTTAAAATTTATAAATATATATTACTCATATTAATTCTATTTTATAAAAAAATATTTATTTTAGAATCTGTTACATAAAATTAGATTTCTTATATTTTTTAAGATTTTTCTTTAACAGGTCAATACAATTTGTTAAGTTTGTTTTGACATATGTAAGTTATTGCATTTGTTTTGATATCTGTATGTTGTATTCTGACGGGTCAAATTTTTGTTGTTGCATAAGAGGTCTATGCCTATGTTTGATATCTTCTTTAGAAAACACACGAGCAGAGCAATCTGATTTCTTTCTCCCTAAAATATTCTCTTGCGCAATCATATTTTTCTACCAATGCATTAGGGGCGTTTTATTTCTAAGGATAGCATTTGTGCGCTTCAACCTAAACTAATTATTTCTTCTCCTAATTTATTTTTTCTTTGTACTTATTGTATGATATAGTACGTTGTTGATTCATGTTCTGCCCATTAAAGTTATTTTGCTATATAATTCAAGGCTTTACATTTTCTTCTTATTTATTTCTTTCATTTTATTTTAATTTTCTAACATATAGGAGTGGCCCTTGGAATTGGGTTTTGGCTAGTGGAATTTCTGTAATGAAGCCCAATCCACTTTATGATTACAAATATGTGGTTAATGAAGATGAAGTGTATGTGAGATACACTCTCAAGAATAGTTCTGTGATTTCGATAATTGTTGTAAACCAAACCCTTAATGTTCGCCAATGCCTTACATGGATTCCTCATACTAGGACTTGAAGTGTGTACCAATCCCTGCCACAGGACCATTGTGATGCTTATAATGTTTGTGGCGCGTATGGGAATTGCATGATTAATGCATCGCCAGTGTGCCAATGCTTGGAGGGGTTCTAGCCGAAATCTGCGCAAGAATGGAATGAAATGGATTGGACAAAAGGATGCACGCGTATTGAACCGTGGAGTTGTGGTGTCAGAAACAAAGATGGTTTTCGTAGATATGCTGGGATGAAAGTGCCGGATACGACACATTCTTGGATAAATGCAAGCATGACACTTGAAGATTGCAAGGCCAAATGCTTGGAAAATTGTTCTTGCACAGCTTATGCAAACTTAGACACAAATGGAAAGGGAAGTGGTTGTGCTCCATTTGGTTTGGTGATCTTATTGATTTGAGAGTTTCAGAAAGTGGGCAAGATTTATGTTCGAATGGCCATTTCGGATACTGGTAAAGACAATGATATTCTTCTAACTTTCTTTAATTAATATAATTAGAGTTCGGTTGGTTTTATTTGAGAATCACAAGAGCTTTGTTTCTTTGTCAAACAGTATATGCAGATGCTAAACATAATAAGCATCCAAAAAAGGTAGTTTTGGTCGTTGTAGTCATAGTTTCGGTAGTCCTTCTGATGCTATTGGCATGCTATTACATTGACATTAACAGAACAAAGTATAAAGGTAAATATCTTAGCCAGAAAGCCTCTTTTAATTTCACAAAATTATCTTGAATTAGATTAGTTGAACTCCTGCAATACGTAAAAAACAGAACACCGACTCAGTAAAAAACTGTATGTGCAATTTTACCAGAATACAAAATTTTAACAATTATTTTCTACTTGTATTTGTTGTTTAGTACAGTAAACATGATCAACATCATCTATTGGCAATCATACAAAGAGAGGAAAATATATCATTCTTTTTTTCATTTCAATAGCATTAGCTTTCATGTGTTTTTAATTTTTTATATTTTGGTTTGTCTATGTGTGTGTAAAATTAACATTTTTCTATGCGGTTTGATAATTTAATAAACGTACAAAACTCTCTATCACCTGACTTTTGATCAGAGTTTTGTCTTAAAACTGCTCTGTATTTATTACATATGGGGATTGTAATGTTTATAACATTCTATTCAAGGCTTTGATTTCTTGTATCTAAAATAAAATGGTATATCAACAGAGGAGGAAGATGAAGGTGAACAAGAAAATTTGGAGCTTCCTTTCTTTTGATCTTGCTACAATAATTAATGCCACTAATAACTTCTTAAATGACAACAAGCTCAGTGAAGGTGGTTTTTGGCCAGTATACAAGGTAATTACTAACTTCCTATTAATAAGGCTAAAGAAAATTCATGATTTTCATTATTTGTCAAAATTTCCCAACTACAAAATTCAGGGTACTTTGCTAGACGGGCAAGAGATTGCAGTCAAAGGCTTTCAAGGAGCTCGATCTGGACAAGGATTAACCGAATTTAAGAATGAGGTTATATTGTTTGCCAAACTTCAGAATCGAAATCTTGGTTGTTGCATCGAAGGAGAGGAGAAAATGTTACTCTATGAATACATGTCCAACAAAACCCTGGATTCTTTTCTTTTTGGTAATTATTTTATGAAAATCTTGGTAATGATGAGTATAGTATGAGTCTGGTTTATTTCCAATCATTTTTGAAAGAAAAGACTAACCAAGTTAAAATCTTTTTAGATTCGTTTCAAAGTAAACTTTTAGATTGGCCTATGCGCTTTAATATCTTGTGTGCAATTGCTCGAGGGCTTCAATATCGTCATCAAGATTCTAGATTGAGGATTATACACAGAGATCTAAAAGCAAGTCATGTTTTATTAGATGATAATCTGAACCCAAAAATTTCAGATTTTGGCTTGACTAAAATATGTGGTTTGAAGGGTATACAAACAGAATTTTTGGAACATAGTAAGTATCTTAATAGATCAATGTTAAACTTTAACAACATTCATTAAAAAGACCAAAATTAATTCCTATGTGGTTGCTTTCAGCGGTTACATGGCGCCTGAATATGCCATTGACGGATTATTCTCCATAAAGTCAGATGTATTTAGCTTTGGTGTATTATTGTTAGAAATGGTTAGTGGAAAGAAAAACAGAACAGTTACATATGATGACAGTTATAATCTTATCGGACAGGGGAGTAGCATAATCAAAAATATAGAAATTAATGTTCCTATGACCAAACTGAACGTAGTAATTGCATTGAATAGGCATGGAGATTGTGGAAAGATGGCACTCCAGAGCAATTGATTGATGCTTGTTTGGTGGATTCATGTAAAGTATCTGAAGTTGTAACATGCATTCAAATTGGTCTTTTGTGTGTGCAACATCATCCCAACGATAGGCCAAATATGATATCTGTTGTTGTAATGTGGAGCAGCAATAATGTTTTATCACAACCTAAGGTAGCTAATTTTTTAACCAACAATATTTCACTTATTGAAGGTGAGCAATCAAGAGGCAGGCAAGAGTCTTCAATCAACGGAGTAACTATCTCAGTTTTAAATGCTAGATAGAAAAAATTAGTTTATTCAAACATTTGTATATGATTTTATTTTGAAGTAGTATTGACAGTTAAAATATCCATTAGTCAATAGTTATCTACAGTGAAATATGACTATTTTTGGGTTGCATACTTTACATCATGGTTAAAATATGTTTTTATCTTTTTCTTTGCATTGATGCCACTGGTATTTATATTGTTATTTCTTATATATTTATAAAATTATTGCATAAATTATACTTATTATTTTTTAATCGGTAAATGATAGTTGTTATTTTTTAGTTTTTTATCGACACAAATTATATTTACTCGTGAAAAATAGATTTAATTAAAGTGATTATTTAGTAACTATTTAAGTAAAGGTATATAAATGTAATTAAGAATATGTGTAAATTTATTTTTAATATTCTTTGAAGAGTTATATTACTACTACCAATATAATGACTTATAGATTGGATATTTGATATTTTATTTACTTTATAAACATGTTTATTATGTATATTTATTTAGTACTTTTCTTTGGAAAAAAAAGTAAAATTGAATAATGAATTTGTAAAGTAAGAGTAAAAAAATATCTGATCCGATCCTTAGATTGGATTAAATTTAAATCTTATAACAAACTGATTGAATAATGAATTAAGATAATTAAATAATCACTTTTTACTTAAAACATAGTCTAATTCAATTTTTTAAAAAGTCTAATATTTTCTATGTAAATCAATATACAATTTATGTGTAAAACAAAGTCTAATTCAATTTAGAAAATGTTTTGACTTCCAAATTTTAACAATTATATATGTTTTCGATCTATGTATAATTTGTAAATATTTTATTTTGAAAATTAATTTTTTTTTAAATATAAATTTATAAATAATTGATATAATTAATATGATTTTGACAGATATGTGTTAAATTTTACTTATAGTTTCAACACATACTTTATGATTATTTATAATTTAATATAATATTTTCTTCTTTTCTTTTAAAAAAAATATTTCTAATATGTACAAATTACATCATATACAATTATTTATAAACCTACACACCGAGCATGTAAAAATCCAGTATTAAGTCATACTTAAGTGATATTCAAAATCTAATATCGTGTTTGCGGATAAAAATAATGTGTCAGGCATGTTGCACTAAGAAATGCACTCTAGTTTTTTTTGGTGAAGTGCATTCATTAAAAAGGCCTAAAAGCCTCTAGGAAAAACAATACACGAGTAATCCACGTTCAAGGAATTACAAAGAAAACTAGGAGGAAACTCAAAAACATGAGACGCAGATAAGCTTAGTTCATGTTTCATCAAAATATCCGCAACTTGATTTGCTTCCCGGAAAACATGAATCCACTGAATTGAGGCTTCAAAACCATGAATATCATGAATGTTTTTAACAAGCTGGTAACAGGGAAGAGAATAACAACATCCTTGAGTCAACAATTTCAAAGCCAATGAAGAGTCTGAATGAATTTTAATCTTTCAAAACCCTCTGTCCCCAGCTTCAACCCATGATATAGATTCCCCATAACTCCGCAAAAATCACAGAGCACAAGCTCAAGAATCTAGAGAAAGCACACAAGAAAGCACAATGCTCATCATGAGCAACACCTCCACAAGAAGCATTAATTAAGACCATTGTGAGAAACTGGCGCCAAGCATGCATGCAGAAGAACCTCTCTTCCACCGCCACACCGAGGACAAAGATCATCTTGAGATAGACCCGAGTGACTTGGTCTTCAAAGAAAATCTTTTGTTCTTTTGACTCCCTTGAAATTTGTAATCTCCTTAAAGACCAGAAGAGTGGTCTGTAAAAATATACATATACTGATCTAAACATGCAAATCAATTTTAAATGGCATATTCAGATCAAACAGCGGAACTTAAAAATATTACGAGCATACCTCCAGCCATTGCAAATTAAACGCGAAGCGGCGCACACACGAACCTGAAAGACAGTTTTGTTCTTCCAGACCCTTACTCACTCTGAATAGATAGTGTATTTTTTTCTGAATAGAGAAGTGGGTTTTGTGATACAAAACTGAGAGCACCCCATCCTATTTATAGAGTCTGTCCATCACAGAGCTCAACTTGTGTATCAGAACGTGAGATAGGAAGTTATCAGTACGTGAGATAAGAAGTTATCAGTACGTGAGATAAAGGATGGGTACGTGATTTGTTACTAAAGGTGGTTGCAAATATATTGCAAAAGATATGGGTTGAATGTGGATGGAAAATGGACCAGATTCAAAATAACTAAATGTTCCAAAATAATAAAATAAAATATAATAAAATATTTGGAACGTGAACGTGGGCGCGAAACATGAATGTGGGCGCTTCCAACATTCTCCCACTTGGTCCATTTAACCCAACATCAACCGTAACAAGAAACATAATATATGAGTCATGGCGATAGGTCCTCTGAGGATGAGTAGTATCTTCCATGTATCACAATATATCAAGTCTCTTAACACTAGCTCTCAACTTAATGAATAAATCATATGTTTATTCTATATCTAAACTGAATGATTTTTCTCGAAATAAATAAATATGTGCACAAAACCTTGTGAGAAAATATCTAACTGAATAAGAGTTTCATTGAAAATAACAAATGTACGTACAATGAAATTACATCATGGAACCAAGTCCCATTCGTACTACATGATCCTTAAAATTCTTTGGTGGCATGCCTTTAGTTAAAGGATCAACAATCATCAACTCAGTGTTGACATGTTCAATGACCACTTTCTTTTCTTTAACACGTTCTCTTATGGCTAAGTACTTGATGTCGATGTGCTTACTTCGACTTCCACTTTTGTTATTTTTAGCCATAAACACTGTAGCAAAGTTGTCACAATACAACTTTAATGGCCTAGAAATAGAGTCCACAACTCTAAGGCCAGATATGAAACTTTTCAACCATACACCATGCGAGGTAGCCTCAAAACAAGAAACGAACTCAGCCTCCATAGTGGAAGTAGCAGCTAAGGTTTGCTTGGCACTTCTCCAAGATACAGCTCCACCGGCTAACATAAATATATATCCAGATGTAGTTGATCTTCGTGAATCAACACAACCAACAAAGTCTGAGTCGGAGTAGCCAATCACTTCCAGACAATCAGTTTGTCTGTACATGAGCATGTAATCCTTTGTTCCTTGAAGATATCTCATCACTTTCTTTGCAGTTTTCCAATGGTCAATACTTGGATTACTTTGATATCTTCCCAAGACTCCAACAGCGAATGCAATATCAGGTCTAGTGCAAACCTGAGCATACATAAGGGTTCCAACTGCTGAAGCATATGGAATATTTTTCATGTGTTCCCGCTCAAAATCATTTTTGGGGCATTGACTCAAAGCAAGTTTGTCATCCTTCACAATGGGAGCTACACTTGGTGAACAATCTTTCATATTAAATCTCTCTAAAACTTTGTTGATATAGGTTTCTTGAGACAAGCCTAAAATGCCTCGAGATCTTTCTCTATGGATCTTTATGCCTATGACATAAGATGCCTCTCCCATATCCTTCATATCAAAGTTCTTTGAGAGAAATTGTTTCACCTCATATAACATACCCTTATCATTAGTCGCAAGTAGAATATCATCTACGTATAATACAAGAAAACAAATCTTACTCCCACTGACCTTCTGGTATATACAGTGATCCATGACATTCTCTTCAAAGCTAAATGAAGAAATGACCTCATGAAATTTTAAATACCACTGGCGGGAGGCTTGTTTCAATCCATAGATGGACTTATTAAGCTTGCAGACTAAGTGCTCACCAACACTAGATAAGAATCCCTCAGGTTGTTTCATGTAAACCTCTTCTTCTAGATCACTATTCAGGAACGCCGTTTTCACATCCATTTGATACAGCTCAAGATCAAAATGAGCTACTAAGGCCAGAATTACTCGAAGATAGTCTTTCTTAGATACAGGGGAAAATGTCTCTCTGTAATCGATTCCTTCTCTTTGAGTGAATCCTTTAGCAACAAGTCTTGCCTTATGTCTCTCAATGTTGCCTTCTGAGTCTTTCTTTGTTTTGAAGACCCATCTACATCCGATGGCTTTTAAACCAATAGGCAACTCAACAAGATCTCAAACTTGGTTAGATGCCATAGAATCCATCTCATCCCTCATAGCATTATACCACAAATTTGATTCCTTAGAACTCATGGCTTGTGAAAACGTCTCAGGATCATTTTCGGCTCCAATGTTGTAGTCTGATTCTTGTAGGTACACTACATAATCACTAGGAATTGCTATCTTTTTTACTCTAGTAGATCTTCTTAATGTTGTTTGGTCATCTTGCTGAGGAACTTGTTCAACTGGTTCTTCACTAGTTTGTTCAATATCATCATGTTGTTCCTCACAAACAACTTGATCTACATGATCACTTTCAACAACTTGTGGAATTTCAATCACTGGTTGTCTAACACCCATTTTAACTTGAGGGATGAGAATGACTACCAACCTATTACTTGTCCCAAAAGGTTCAGCTTCATAGTGATCCTTTTCAGAAGAAATGTTCTAAAAATGATCACTCCCACTGATCAAGTCATTTTCAAGAATCTTTGCATTCCTTGATTCCATAATCCTAGTGTTGTGGCATGGACAATAGAACCTATACCCTTTAGACCTTTCAGCATATCCAATGAAATACCTAGTAATAGTCTTAGGGTCTAGTTTCTTCTCTTGTGGATTATAAATTCTTATTTCAGACGAGCATCCCCAAACGCGTATATGTCGCAAACTTGGTTTCCAACCCTTGAATAACTCAAAAGGTGTCTCTGAGACAACCTTGGTTGGAACTCGATTTAATATATACGCAGTCGTCTTAAGAGCATCAATCCACAAAAATTGAGGAAGCTTTACATTACTCCTCATGCTTCTCGCCATGTCTAATAAGGTTCGATTTCTTCGTTCTGCCACACCATTCTGATCTGGAGAACCAGACATAGAGTATTGGGCAACAATCCCATGTTCTTGAAGAAATTTCGCAAATGAACCTGGTGCTTGTCCATCCTCTGTGTATCTACCATAGTACTCCCCACCTATATCTGATCTCACGATCTTAATTTGTTTTCCACATTGTTTCTCAACTTCAGCCTTAAAAACTTTAAAGGCATCTAAAGCTTCATTCTTAGAATGAAGTAAGTAGAGATACATATATCGTGAATAATCATCTATAAAGGTTATGAAGTATTTTAGACTATTTGCATCCATGTCTGGACAACATATGTCTGTATGTATGATTTCTAATAAATTAGAACTCCTCTTTGCACCCTTTTTAGACTTGTTAGTTTGCTTACCCTTAATGCAATTTACACAAGTCTCAAAATCAGCGAAATCCAAAGTACTAAGTACTCCTTCATTTACTAATCGCTTGATTCTCTCAATAGAGATATGTCCTAATCTCCGGTGCCACAACATAGAGGATTCTTCATTCACAATACATCGTTTTAACTCAATCGAAACATGCATAGAAGTAGCGTCGTTTTTCCATTCAATCGAATAAAGACCATCAACCAATTGACCACAACCAATAATTTCAGATTTATTTAGTAAATTAAAACCAAAGTCTGTAAAATTAAAATAAAATCCCAAAGGTGCAAGTTTAGAAACAAAAATTAAGTTTTTACAGAAACTAGGAACATAAAAAACTTTCTCCAAATGTAATTTAAAGCCACTACTTAAAACTAAGATGCACGTTCCAATGGCCTCTACATGCGAGCTCATCCTACTCCCTGAGTAGATGCACAACTCACTTTCCACTGGCTTCCTTAGGCTTTCCATACCCTGCAAGGTATTAGAAACATGGATTGTAAAACCATAGTCAATCCACCATGTATTATGATTCACATTAATCATATTAGATTCATAACAAACGAAAGTGAATGGTGTACCTTTCTTCTCAAACCAACTCTTAAATTTGGGGCAGTCCTTCTTCATGTGTCCTTTCTTTTTACAGAAGAAACACTTTGACTCCTTTTTAATTGTTGGTTGAGTCGGAATCCTTTCTTTATTGGTGCCTACAGACTTCTTCCTATCCTTTTCAGAAGTAGAAGTAGTCAAATTTACCTTCTCACCCTCTTCCATTATCAAACTCTCCTCTTCTTGAACACACATGGTTATCAATTCATTAATAGACCATTTATCCTTATGTGTGTTGTAAGAGATTTTGAAGGGTGTATACTGTTGAGGTAGGGTGCACAAAATGAAATGTACCAGGAAAGATTCAGACATGGTAACTTCCAGGGTTTTCAACTGAGCCACTATGTCCCTTAAGCGCATGATATGTTCACGCACACCTCTCGTTCCATTAAGCTTAATGGAAGAGAATTGCATAATGAGTGTGCTAGCAAGCGACTTCTCAGAGGTCGTAAACTGTTCATCAATGACTTTCAACAGATCTCTGACCTTATCATGTTGGTCAACTGAACCCCGGATACTAGCTGATATGTTGGTTTTTATGAACATAAAGGAGAGACGATTAGATCTCTCCCACTTTTCATAAAGATCAACAGCATCAGGTTCGCTAGTTTCAGTAATAGTCGGTGACTCATCCTTCCTTATAACATAGTCAATATCCATCCAGCCCAAATGAAGGAGAACTCTTTCCTTCCAAACCTTATAATTATCACATTTCAAAATGGGAAGGTCACAAGAAATATTCATAGATTGTGAAACTGCAAACAAACACACATGCTCATTAAGAATATTTGAGACTAAACAAATGTCATGTTTTACCAATGCAAATCATGTCTCAATATATGAATATAGTGACACCCTCCACAACCTAAAGTTTCCTTAGTGAATCATAAGCCGATCCTAAGGAAAATTCTCCATCA
This sequence comes from Glycine soja, assembly GCF_004193775.1. Classification (NCBI taxonomy): domain Eukaryota; kingdom Viridiplantae; phylum Streptophyta; class Magnoliopsida; order Fabales; family Fabaceae; genus Glycine; species Glycine soja. The sequence goes on from NC_041007.1 coordinate 41,333,196, forward strand.
GATGTATATTTCAAAGCTAAAATATCCTGACCTTGTAGCGAGCTCGGGGGAGGCATAGGACAAATTTTATCAACAGTTTCGACGGGGAGAAAGTCTTGAAAAGAATACAACCAATCTCCCTGAAACGCACCGTTTTTTTTTTTTTTTTACATATATATAATAATACTGTACCAAATTCCCCTCCTCTGTTTTTAAAAACACCCGGACCCCTCCCTTTCCCAATTCCCTTCTTTCAACCATGTGCATAAGTGTGAGCCACACAGGCTACGCTGGTTAATAGATAAAGAAGAATTTTAACGATTAGATCAAATTATCACAACATTTTTTAATTAAATAGATAATTTTCATACTATAAAAATGAAATTGGCAACGTGTACAAATTTCACAAATTAAATTCATCATTTACCCTACTTTTTATGACTGGAGTAATGCCATGATTCCAATAACTGATTCCAATTTTGTAAATATAAAAGAATGTTTTGCTATTTATGTAAATGTCACGTAACGATACTACATTAATTATTTCTTCTTTTTTTTTTTGCCCAAATGATATACTATTTTTTTTATTTTATTCCTTAATTAATGAAATACATAATTTTAATAATTGAAATAATAATTTTGCTTATATATACATGAATATATATTTATATAAAATTTTAAAAACTAAAATACATTAAAATCATAATAATATAAAAGAATTAATTGTAGATTATAAATTTAACACCGTGCCTGGGTTATTGTGCTTTTTCAAAAATAAAAAACACAGAAAAATTACCTCAGGTATTAAAATCGTAGGAAAATTACGTTGGAATTTCAAAACCTGCAAAAAACTTCTTGCAGATTTTACTAAAAAAATATACTAAATCAATAGCAAAACAATCAATACTGAAATCATTGCTAATTTACGTCCCTTTCATTCTCTTTCCCACCCTTTTGTTTCCAAACAAACAAATGACAAGAACCCAGTTTATAGAAATGGATAATTTCTACATCTGTATTAAGACAATTTTGCAATGTATTACACCCAAGTTGTTCAAAATATATACAATGTATTCACTGAACGAAAAATTTGACACCCAGTTGGAACATTTGAGTGTGGATACCACGTAAATTTTCCCCTACACTAAACAGGGTGGAGGAGATAAATCCATCCTATACTATCTACAAGTTTCCTTGTACCAACGGAACACAACCTCAAGTCCGCTACACAGATGATTTTCATGATGTTGGGGTACAATCATAATTATTAAAATCTCGACTTAACTCGTTAATCCTTACGAGTTTATGAGTCAAGTGAGTTGACTCATGAGTAAATTTTTATTTTGTTAGAATTTATAAACTCTAAATAAACTCGATAGACTCTCGAGTTTACCACCGAATCAACAAGTTAAAAAGATTAAACCAAAATGTAAGTCATTTTGGATTATTTTTTGTCTGTTTATTATTCAACATAACTTTATTTGGTGTGTTAATTTTTATATTTAATAACATAAAACCTTTATTATCTAATAACATCAAATCCTCGATAAAAATGATCTACTACTATTATAACATCTACAAGTTATTATATAATAATGATGTATTACTAGACTTGATTATTTAAGCATTGTGAAATTTATCATTTACTATTTTATTTTATTATATTATTGAAATGTTTAATTGTTATATTATTTATAAATATTTTATTTTTATTTTTATATGAAATATATTCTTACGAATGTATAAGTTAAATTCACAGTCGAATTTATAAAACTTTCATAAATTTATATAAACTCTCGAATTTGATATATTTAGGTAGAATCAAAGTTTGCATCAAATAAACAAGGGATGGAATACGGCTTTATAAGCACCTATTTTTAGTAGTTGATTCATTATATTTCCCTTATAAATGCAGAGGAGCCAGACATTTATTTTTCTCCGTCATGGGTGAAGCACCATGCATGTTGGTACTTCAATTAATGACTCTGTGCTGGTAATGCTTATATAAATACGCTAAGTACAGTAGACCCATAATAGAAATGAAAGCGAGACCAATGAAAGGCTACCACGTCAGATACCTCCAACAGTTCTACGACACACTGTCCATATCTTATGTGCACTTATGTTAAAAAACTCTGCCACACCCACACCCCTTCATTATATGCACACCGTTGCATTTACTCTACATAATTCCAATCCCCAATTTTTTTTATTCTCATCAACAACTTCCTACAAAATTTACAATCTCATGAATGATTAATTGTCGGGTAAATAATCACTTTTATCTCTAGATATATAATTAATCGACAAATACATTTCTAAACGATGAAAATACAAAATTTAATTATCAAAAATGTAAAAAGTGAGATAAATATATTCGACAGTTAACTTTTGTCTATTATCATTAATAAAATAATCTATGTGACACAGAAAAACAAATTTATCACTGAAATGATTGTTAACACGATCATGTTAACTAAATTGAACGAAAATGTGAGTAAAATATCATTTTTGGACGTAAATATCAAATACTTTTTTATTAAAGAAAAATGTCAATAATTTTTAGACTTTCGGGACTAAATTTTATATTTTCATCCTTTTAAAGATTTACTTGTCATTAAATTATATATTCATGAATAAAAGTGACTATTTACGCTTGATAGTGTAGCCATGTACCTTAGGGATGATTTTGTTAGGTGGAATGGGAAAGAATAAACGATATTTTGTACTTGCATCAAAGCTTTTAATTGCAATTACAATTTTGTTGCCATCTTTAACATTGTTAGAAAATGCACCTAATGTGTGATCCGTACATAATTTTAAATTGACGTCGTGGTTGTGGTTGTTTTGAAACCTTTTATATGACAGACAATTGCGAGAAAATACGATTGATGTAGTGCTAGTCGCAATTGCATTTGCGTTGTGATGAGTCTGAAATATCTTCACATTGCGACAGCAATTGTGATTAAGGAATGCTATTTAAAATCACGGATCACAGTTACAATCACAGTGAGTAAAAAAAAACTTTTGTGGTGCAAAAACTGTTGTGAACAATTTAAAACCTTTAAAACCATAGCTTGTATTTCTTCCGGTGATCAACTGATGCACAGTGAAGAGACCAAACTAGCTAGGGCTTATACCCTTTTCATATTTGTCAAAATTTCTACAATAAAATGCATATTTATTTTAACAGTTGTGCTTTAACATACAAAAAAATGGCCATTCCCCTATCTCTCATGCTAGTCATAGCCATGCTTTTTCTCTTCTCATCCAAAATTTCCTCCGAATCTGACACCCTCACTCAGTTGCAGCCACTTCACGATGGAGCCACCTTGGTTTCCAAAGAAGGAACCTTTGAGTTGGGTTTCTTCAGCCCAGGTAGCTCCACAAACCGCTACCTAGGAATCTGGTTCAAAAACATTCCACTAAAAACCGTCATTTGGGTTGCCAACCGCAACTACCCAATAATCAACAAGAACACCTCCACCTACACCAACACCAACACCAAGTTAACCATAACCAAAGATGGAAACCTCACCCTTCTCACCGCAAACAACACCCATCACTGGTCAACAAATGCAACAACGAAATCAGTGAATGCAGTAGCACAGCTCTTGGATTCAGGCAACTTGATCCTAAGAGAAGAAAAAGACAACACCAATTCTCAAAACTACTTGTGGCAAAGCTTTGACTATCCTTCAGATACACTTTTACCAGGGATGAAGCTTGGATGGGAAGTAACAACAGAGGCTCTTAATCTTAATAGGTATCTCACTGCATGGAACAATTGGGAAGACCCATCTTCTGGTCAATTCGCTTATGGCGTGGCAAGAAGCAGCATCCCCGAAATGCAACTACGGAATGGCTCATCAGTGTTCTACAGAAGTGGCCCTTGGAACGGCTTTCGATTCAGCGCTACACCCATTCCAAAACACCGTTCATTGGTGAATCTTAATTTTGTGGACACCACCAAAGAGAGTTATTATCAGATTTTCCCGAGGAATAGGTCATTGCTTATAAGAACGGTTGTTAACCAAACCGTTTCCACTCTTCAGCGCTTCTTTTGGGATGAAGAAAGCCAAAACTGGAAGCTGGAGTTAGTTATTCCGAGGGATGATTTTTGCAGCTATAACCACTGTGGCTCTTTCGGGTACTGCGCCGTGAAGGATAACTCCTCAGTGTGCGAGTGTTTACCTGGGTTTGAACCAAAATCGCCTTGGACTCAAGGGTGTGTACATAGCAGAAAAACTTGGATGTGTAAGGAGAAAAATAATGACGGTTTCATTAAGATTAGTAACATGAAGGTCCCCGACACAAAAACATCATGCATGAATAGAAGTATGACAATTGAGGAATGCAAGGCAAAGTGCTGGGAAAATTGTTCTTGTACGGCTTATGCTAATTCAGACATCACTGAAAGTGGAAGTAGTTATAGCGGCTGCATCATCTGGTTCGGTGATTTATTAGACTTGAGACAGATTCCAGATGCAGGGCAAGATCTATATGTTAGAATCGATATCTTCAAAGTAGGTATGGGATTTTATTGTTTCATCTTTGGTTAAAAATGGAAATTGTTATATATTATATTAATTCTGCTTTTTCACATGTGGTTTATACCATTTCATAGGTTCTACGTGGCTCAAACTGTATTTCTCCAATAGAAATTGATAAATGTTTGATAAACACTCAATGTGCTATCTAGCACCTAGAAAGAGGGAGGAAAAAAAGAGAAAAAATATATGTATGAGAGTTTGTGATGTGAAAAGAAAAGACAGAAAGAGAGAAATAATAATTTTTGGTTAGGTGTTTAAAATGAAGAATGATTTATGCATCATTACTCATAAAAAATACCTATGGTCAATACTAAAAAAAATTCTGTTTCACATGTTTTTATTTTCCTTCAATTATATTGCCCATTTATTTCGTTTATCTGTCAAACAGATAAATATGGATCAAAGAAAGTGATGGTTGTTGTCGCAAGCATTGTTTCATCTATTATTGCCATGCTTGTAGTATTGAAGTTTGTTTACTGGAGAAATAAGACCAAATTTAGAAGCGAAGGTAACCTTTCTAAACGTGCAGATTCCCTTTTCACCATTATTACTTTTTAGAGACATTGTCACACTTTTTACACATTCTAGATTGAATAAGAATTTTTATTTTTTTAGAGACTAAATTATTATCAATTAATTTATACATTTGAAAACCAAGATGATTATTTCCATTATTATTGAGTTATAAAAATAATTTACATACTCAATCTAGAGGGGGCCTATATCACATGAATATTTGATGGCTTTGTAAAACAAAATTTAAAGAGCATGTAACTTGGGATGCTAAATAAAAGCCGTCTTATAACATTGGATGCTAAACATTTTTACTAATCTTTTATATTTCAAATTAAATAGTGATCATCAAGACAAAAGGAAAAACAAATGAGAGTGAAGATGAAGATCTAGAACTACCTTTGTTTGACTTTGACTTTGATACAATAGTATGTGCTACTAGTGATTTCTCAAGTGACAACATGCTTGGCCAGGGTGGTTTTGGTCCTGTATACAGAGTATGTGTGCAATTAGACACTTTGTAATTAATAGTTTAAGTACAGAAAACATATATAGCTAGCTTGACTTTTTCTGTTCGCCATTTAACTTGTTTGTAATTGTCATTTTTAAGGGCACATTACCAGACGGGCAGGATATTGCAGTCAAAAGGCTTTCGGATACATCTGTACAAGGACTAAACGAATTTAAGAATGAGGTTATATTATGTTCTAAACTTCAACATCGAAATCTTGTCAAAGTCCTTGGCTATTGCATTGAAGAGCAAGAAAAATTACTCATCTATGAATACATGTCTAACAAAAGCCTAAACTTCTTTCTCTTTGGTTAGTGATTTTGCAAAATTATTTGAAATTCCATTTCATTCATATTTATTTATTAATAAAGGTATCATAAATATATAATTTTCCAGATACTTCTCAAAGCAAACTTCTAGATTGGCCAAGGCGATTAGACATAATAGGCAGTATAGCTCGAGGACTTCTTTATCTTCACCAAGACTCTAGATTGAGGATCATACACAGAGATTTAAAATCAAGTAATATTTTGTTAGATGATGATATGAATCCAAAAATTTCTGATTTTGGATTAGCTCGAATGTGTAGAGGTGATCAGATTGAAGGGACTACAAGAAGAGTTGTTGGTACATAGTAAGTATCTTTACTAACGGTAAAGTTTAATTGCACACAAATCAAATCTCCCAATGGTTTACATATAATGATTTCTTTCAGTGGTTACATGTCACCTGAATATGCAATTGGTGGAGTGTTCTCCATCAAATCTGATGTCTTTAGCTTCGGTGTTATATTACTAGAGGTTTTAAGTGGAAAGAGAAACAAAGAGTTTTCCTACTCAAGTCAGAACTATAATCTTATTGGACATGTAAGTAACAAAATTTCTTCAATTTTGATATAATTAACGATTTGGTTGTTAATAATTGTTATGCATTGTTGTAGGCATGGAGGTGTTGGAAAGAGTGCATCCCAATGGAATTTATCGATGCTTGTTTGGGGGACTCCTACATTCAATCTGAAGCCTTACGATGCATTCATATTGGTCTTTTATGTGTGCAACATCAACCTAGAGATACCGATACCACATCTGTAGTTACAATGTTAAGTAGTGAAAGTGTTTTACCACAACCAAAAAAGCCGGTTTTCTTAATGGAAAGAGTTTTAGTTGAGGAAGATTTTAGGCAAAACATGAATTCTCCAACCAATGAAGTAACTATCTCAGAGTTGGAACCGAGATAAAGAAATTGTTCTATTAGGCATGAATGATAAAGGGCTAGCTAGGTTGTGTCCTTGTATTTCAACTCTACGTCTCAATGTAAAAAGCCTTCACTGTTTGATTCTAAATGAAAAATAATGGGGCTTAGAATCAAAATCATTTTAAGGGTTTTGGTAAGCCAACAACATTTAGCATTCAATTCATGACATGCATATTAGTCAAAATCTTAATTCTTTAATTTGATTAAGATCGTGATTTGCAAACGAAAAAAATGTATAGCGAAATTTGATGTGGTTATCAAATATTCAAATTCATTCAATAAGATAAGAAAAATGTGGGACGGAGGGAAGAGGGTTTAGTTCTATGATTAATGGAGACTCATACAAGTGGAGATTGGGTGCGTGGAATTATCAAACGGATAGGTCTACGAGGCTCATTTGTGGAGGATGTTGGTGGACACGTCGCCAGAAGGATTTGGTGTTTATGGGATGAGGAGAATTGGAAGGTAGGTCTTTCGCCGAGCTGTGCATATGAGAGTCCAACAATGGAGGAGTTCTGCTCCTTGGATTCTAATGGCAGATTATGCTGCACCTCAAGTTGCTTGGAGGCAGGTTTTATGGGATGACTTGGTAGAAATGGCAGGGTTTTTCGGAGACTTGGGTAGTTATATATTGGGGACTCTAATTGAACACGGGTGGGTATGGAATTTATTTTTAAGAATCTAATACATATCCAATCCATATATACTTAAATGGATTGAATCTTAAATCTATATCCATATTTTTTTTAAAATAATTTGGATTCAAGATCCAATCCATTTAAATGGATATGGATTTGGTCATATCCAATTATATCCACTTAAATGTTATAAGGATTTCTTTCATATAAATTTTACTAATTAAACGTTAAAACTTGAAAACTTAGCACATGTACATTTAAGAGTTATTTTTAACTGACCTTGGTCAAGATTATTTTTTATTGATCTTGGTTAGGACATTTTTTATCTACCTCAATTAGGGCAATTTGGACTGACATTGACCCATACATTTTTAGAACGACGTCAACCTGGACATCTTTTAGGTTGACGTCAATCAGTGCATTTTCGATTGACGTCGGTCAATGATGTTTTTGGTGAATCTTAGGTAGGATTATTTTATGGTTGAGGTTGGCTAGAATTTTTCGTCAATGTCAATCAATAATTTTTTTGGTTGACATCAACTCGGGGTTTTCAATCAGCGTTGACCTTGATTGGTTTTTTGTCAACATCGATTATGATTTTTTGGGCCAACATCAGTAAGATTTTTTTGGCTGATGACAATCATTGATATTTTTTGTCCAACATTAGCCAAGACTATATTTTGATTAATGTTGGCTAATTTATTTTTTTGCTAAATCTGGTTGAAACTATTTTTTTGTTGGCGTCAGTTGGGTTTTGTTGGCCAACATAAAACACACGTTCTCTCACAAATAAGTTCACACAACTCACTAGGACAAGATAAAGTTGTTGGCTTACCGTATCGTGATTTCTTTCAACCAGGCTAACCTTTTTCCTCTTTGTTGTGATTTGTACTCCACTACTTGATTGACGCTTGCCTTCATGGAACCAACATTTCCATAAAATTGGTATGTAGTATTTCAAGTGTTTGAGCCCTTTCAGAAAAAGCCTTAGAAACAATGACTTCATAAATATCATGCAATTATTTGTGAGAAAATAAAACTAAAGACATAGTGGCTGAATTGAAATGAAAATTATTTACAGACCAAGTTTATTTATTTTGCTTCCTCAACCCAAATCTAGCCATGGGACTCAATCAGCAGCTCAAGTGTTGTCATGATGTCATCCCCAACTCTAGCCTCAATAGTCTTTCTGACCTCAGAGGGCTCACCCCCCCCCCCCCCCCACACCCAATTAGTAGAGGGTTGGCCTCCTGGCCAACCAACCAATTGGATTAAGGCCTCCGGGGTCGTCACTGGTGGGTCCATCCCTCAGGTGTATGGAGAGTCTGTAAAGGCCATGGTCAATGATTTGTTGGCCTTGGTAGATGGACTAAAGCATCTGACTATGTTGGTCCATCAGGATTGAGGTGGGTGGTGGTTGTCGACGGACGACATGTGGTGGGGCATAGTATGTTGGGGTGTAGCAATTTCAGGGACACCGATTATTTTTACCGTGTTGCAAATTTCTGTATGTGGCTAGATGAGCATAAGGGTCCTCATTTGGTAGACCATGGAAGAGGTTTCCTTGTATTAGTTGTATAAGAAAGTAAGGATAAGAAGTGTTGGTCGCTTGAACCTCCAGCCTTGCAATGCTTGTGAAGAATTGTGGAGTTGCGGTGCTAGAATAGTCCTCTAGTGTCATTCGTCGTGCATGTTCCTCTTCCATTTGGATGTAGCTTTGTGGAGAGGGAGGAGGTCAGGTTTGACTACTTCCTTGTGCTTCTTGCTCCCTTCTTTTTCTTGCAGCGTTGTTACGCCTGCAAGTGGCTTTAATTTCCAAGATGATAGGAGTTAAATCTTCACCTGCAGTTCTACCTCGCATACACAAAAACAAGCACTACCATGCAAATTATGGAAGAAAAGAATAGAGAAGAAAAATTGTAAAATAAAGAATAAAAGAATTATTGCTTATAAATTGAAAATGTATGGCAACTTAGTACGAAGACAAAATCCCCAGCAACGACGCCAAAAACTTGTTAACAGTTTGGCAAGTGCACTAAATGTCAAAGTAGTAAACTCGGAAGTTCGAGTTTCAAATTCCACATGGATTTTGTTTTGCACATTTTTTGTATAATTTTCAGTTTGTAAGAGGTAAAGGTAAAGACTGGTATGAACAAGTAAAAAATAGTAAACAATAGCAGAGCAAAAGAATTAATTAGGGAATTCAATAAGATGAGAATGTTAGGACCTAGCATGCCTTGTTGCCTAGGATGTATATTTTTGGATTTTTCTTTATCAATTAGGTGAATTTATCCTATCTACATCTATTCAATTACTTGTCCCTGATGCTTCACGATGACAAGCCTATTTTACCTACCTATCTCTCAAATGCTTTTGCAAAGATTCAATAGATAAAATGCATGAAGCCTTGATTCTTGATGTGTGCTTTAATGCATGGGCATAATGTTATCATCCTATGTCTAGCAATGATTACATTAGGATATCTTTTCTTTTTGTTCTATTAGAGGTTATCCTCTGTTGAGCGCCTAACCCCTAAAACTGATGCACACATATCTTCTTTATATTTTTATTAAGAGTTATACTTTGTCGAGCACCTAACCCCTAACATAATGTAAAGATGAATAATGTATGAGATATAAATAGAAAAGACAATAGGATAGAAAACACCTGTTGCATTGATAAGTATGGAGTACATCATACATCGCTTTGACTTTTTAGGCCTGCCGGGTTCTAACTAGGGATTTAGCCTCTCATGGCCATGAGGGCCTCACATTGAAATGGGGGTATAAGAAATGGTGGAGGAGAAGGGATGGAAAAAAGGGATAGAGAAAATGATGAGAGAGAGAGAGAGAGAGAGAGAGAAAAGGATTCCCAAAGGAAGAGTTCTCAGGCTTTGGATATGTATGAGAGTGCTCTGAGACTCGGTGTATCCTTTCCTTTTGGCTTGACTCCCTTTTTATAGTTCTTAGAGTGGATTTGGGCTTGCGTACTCACGCTCAGTGCGCTTTGCTCGCTTAGTGCAGGTGTTTGTTTTCGCGCTTAGCACGCTCTATTCGCTTAGCGTAAGTAACAATTTCCACGCTTAGCTCGCACTACGCGTTGAGCGCGTCTTGGGCTAGGCCTGATACTCAAATCTTCATCTTTTTTTGTTTTTTCTGCATCTTTTTGCTTATAATCCCTCCAATTTTTATATCTGCAAGGTGTAAACAAAAAACATCAATTCCTAATAATTAAGCATGGATAATTGCTAAATAATTATTTTTATAGACAATTTCACTTTATTTTTCATTATCAAAAACACATTTATTTAACAGTTATCAATTGACCATGACTATTTTTTTTTGGCTAGTGCTGGCTAGGAATATCTTTTGTTGACATCAACTAGCCTTTTTTCAATCGACGTCAATTGGGGGAATATTTTGGCCGATGTTAGCTAGGTTCTTTTTCACTGATGTTGATCGATGATGTTTTTCGGTCGATGTCAACGAAAAAAATTCTAACCAACGTCAGCAAAAAAAGTCTTGTTTGAAAAACCCTGGCCAATGTCAATTGAAAAACCTATCCAGCATCATCCAAAAAATAACCTCGATTGATGTTGGCTAGAAAAACTTTGAATGACATTGGCCAAAAAAATAATCTCGGCCAATGTTAGCCGAAAAATCCTTACCAACGTTAACCAAAAAATAATCTCACTAACAACGGTTTAAAAACATTATCAGTTGACGTTGTCCAAAATAACTCTAGATGAGATCAACCAAAAAATAGATCCTACCAAAGTTGGCCAAAAAGACCTAGCCGTCATCGTCCCAAAAGTTATATTGGATTTAAAAATCCAAACAAATATCTAATCCATGACCTATTAATTGGATTGGATTTAAAATCAAAAAATTGGATTTGGACATGAAACCAGACCATTTAATTGCCTTTCGAGACACTTAGCATGCATGATTACTAATAGATATGGGTTTCCAGGGCGATGCCATGACTTAGAAAAGAGGGCATTTGGGGGTGAGATTGGATATGCTTGATTAATATTGCTTGGAGACTTAAGTTCCCATAAGCATCTTTATTTCATCTGGGATGGCTTAAATCTGACCTTCATCCTTTGCTTTTGAGGATGCAAAAATCTCTGCATCAAAATAGGCACAGACAACCTTTTCGCTTTGAAGTGACTTGGGTGATGCATACGAATTTCCCAGACTTTATTAGAATACAGCGGGAGGGAGGTACACATTATTCATCTTGGTCCTTACAATGCATAATATCACTACAAACTTGAAAATATGGAATTAAGAGGTTTTTGGTTGCATACATAGAAGAGAAAGGGAGTTATTGTGCAGATTGGAGTGGCTTGATTCGAGACAAAACAACAACTTTGATGTTTATGTGGATGAGGAATATATGCAAGTGTGGACAATTCATGAACAAGTTTTGACAGAGGAGGAAATCTTGTGGTCCCAAAAGTCTCAAGCCAAATGGTTGGAGTTTGGAGATTGAAGCACCAAGTATTTTCATGGTATTACAACAATTAGAAGAAAAAATAAGTATGATACGCTTGAAGATGAGGTTGGAAATTGGGTGGTTGATCCAATCACTCCTGAAGACATGATTACAATGTTTTACAAGGATCTTTATTAAGTTTATGGTGTGCATAGTCCTTTTGAGCTATCAAATGCTTTTCCTGTCCTTGATGATGACATCGAATGGAATTTGGTGAGGATTGTGATGATTTTAATTAATGAAAATAAAAAAAATTCAAAATAAATTTTTTTAACCATACAATAATTATTTAACATAAAGCAACTTGCTTACAAACAAAAAAGCAAAATAAATCAAGAGTTTTAATAAATAAAAGCCAAAAGAAAATAGTGAAAGTAAACTAAAGCTCAATTGAGCCTAAATTATTAGTTTAGAAATTAAGACACACAAAGACCATAAGATTAGGGTTTTGTCAAGATTTAAATTGGCTATAAGTACACTAAACTTTAGCAAAACAATAATTCATAAATTTGGTAGGACATAACACAACCCCTTATCATTGGTGCTTGTGGTAAGAAACAAATCATTTCTTTTTTATCTGGGTTGCATCTCTGACATAGTTACTTCATTGGTTTGATTATACATATTTTGCCCAAAATCTTCTTCAACTAAAACCCTTTCTAAAAAGAAAATAGGCTTTTTTGGATGTGGTAAAGCACTTTCACTAGTTAACATTGTAACTACAGCTGTCATATTCGGTCTATCATTAGGTTGATGTTGCACACATAAAAGACCAATATGAATGTATCGTAAGGCCTCTGACTGAATGTATGAGTCCCTTAAACAAGTATCGATAAATTCCATCGGGCTGCACTCTTTCCAACACCACCATGCCTATAACAATGCATAAATATTATTAACACTTACTTCATTATATAGAAATCGAAGTTACTTGTTATACTTACATGTGCAATAAGATTATAGTTCTGACTTGAAAAGGAAAATCCTTTATTTTTCTTTCCGCTTAAAACCTCAAGCAATATAACACCAAAACTATAGACATCAGATTTGATGGAGAATAGTCCACCAATTGCATATTCAGGTGCCATATAACCACTGAAATTAAGAAATCATTACATGTAAATCATTTTTTAGGATTGATTTGTATGCAATTTAACTTTATCAAAAGAAAATCAAAGATACTTACTATGTACCAACAACTCTGCTTGTATTCCCTTCAATTATATCTCCTCTACACACTCGAGCTATTCCAAAATCAGAAATTTTTGGATTCATATCATCATCTAACAAAATATTACTTGATTTTAAATCTCTATGTATGATCCTCAATCTAGAGTCTTGGTGAAGATAAAGAAGTCCTCGAGCAATTCCACTTATAATGTTTAACCGCTTAGACCAATCTAGAAGTTTGCTTTGAGAAGTATCTGAGAAATTATATATTTATGATACCTTTATTAATCGATAAATGTAGAAATGAAACAGAATTTCAAATAATATTGCAAGATCACTTACCAAAAAGAAAGAAGTTTAGGCTTTTGTTGTGCATGTATTCATAGATGAGTAATTTTTCTTGCTCTTCAATGCAATAGCCAAGGACTTTGACAAGATTTCGATGTTGAAGTTTTGAACAAAATATAACCTCGTTCTTAAATTCATCTAATCCTTGTGCCGATGTATCTGAAAGCCTTTTGACTGCAATATTATGTCCGTCTGGTAACGTGCCCTTAAAAATTCACATTTACAAAGAAGGTAAATGACAAACAGAAAAGGTCAGGCTATGTTCTTTGTTTGTTCTTAGCTTTTAATTGCAAAGAAACTAGTTGCATACGTACTTTGTATACAGGACCAAAACCACCTTGCCCAAGCATGTTGTCACTTGAGAAGTCACTAGTAGCAAATGCTATTGTCTCAAAATCAAACAAAGGTAGCTCTAGATCTTCTTCTTCGCTCTCATTTATTTTTCCCTTTGTCTTGATGATCACTATTTCATTTGAAATATATAAGATTAGTAAAAATGATTAGCATCCCATGTTACAAGCTTGGCCTTAGGCTACCTTAAAAGAAATTACATGCTCTTTAAATTTTGTTTTACTAATCTATCAAATACATATGAAAATTGCCTACTTATATTTCATTAAAAAAATTGAATGGAATGTTATTGTTTATAAAAGTTTACCAATTTATAGAAAGAAACAATACTTTGCCTTACAATATGGAAGAAAATATATTATATGTTGAATGGTGGTAAGAAAATTATTGAAGAAATTTTTTTAGAAGTTATTTGATTTGAAATAAATATTTTTTTTCTTTTTTAATGATAAAATAATTCCTTGTTTTATTTTTTTAAAACATTTGTACATGAAACCATGAAAAATTCATTAATCTATATTGATTAGTATTAATTTCTCACCGTAAAATTCATAGGGGAAAGAGAAGTAAAAATCAATTTTATATATACAATCTGCTTGTAGTTGCACTTTGGTACATATCAGTGTGAATATATTGGGCCAAACAACTCTACTTGAAAACAATAGAAAAATATTTTTTCAAACATATCTAAATTTATGTGAAATTTGACATATACGCATGCCACCAAACAACAGCTTGAGAGTGTGACACATGGTAAACAGAACGAGACTGAAAGTGATAGAAATGAATTTTTTTTATATATACAATAAAGTCTAATACAAATATTTTAACATTCACTACATATATATATATATATATATATATATATATATATATATATATATTATATGACTTGATAAAAATAAATAAAAATATATTATAAAATTAATAAAAAATAGTATTGTTTAAATAATATGATTTTAAAAGTAATAATTGTGAAAAGGGAATCAGATCAGATTAAAATAGAATACCTTTGCTTCGGAATTTGGTCTTACTTCTCCGGTAAAAGAACGTGAATACAAGTATAGCAATAATTGACGGAACAATGCTTGCGACCACAACCACCGCTATCTTTGATCCATCTTTAGCATCTTTATCTACTTGACAGCGAAATGAATTAAATAGGCAATATCGTGGAAATTAAAGAAAAAGAATTAAAAGCATGTGAAACAGAATAAATATAATAATATGAGCTGTGTTAGTTACAAACTCTTTAATACACTCCCACGCTCTTTATATTAATTTAAATTTATTAAAATTACAAGATCATAAGATAAAGTCATTAAATAATAAGTAAAATTCATTAAAAAATTATGATTTTAAATAAATTTAAACTTGTTTATGTTTAGTTTCTTTTGGGGTTTGAGTATCTCTTTCCAAAGCATGAGTGTGTAATCTACCTTTTCTCTACGTCTAACATGAGTTATATATTATTCTTCGAGGGTGATGTATGATTAGATCATATCCCTTGATCTTTGGTGGATCGTATTTGAATAATTTAGATACAGAAAATAAAGTCAAATTCTAGGGTTTTTTATTCCTTAATTATAATACTAAATTCAAAACAGGAAAATTCTGAGTATATAATCTTTTGCTTAGAGATGTACTGATGATATATTCTATAACAGAGGTGCAAAGAACGAGCGATTTCTTTTTTGTATCATGGGTTGGGTAATCGATATCCGATGTGATGGAACATGATGGGAGGTATCCAAAGATGATAAGATGATACAAAATTAATATAAGAATGTGATTAAAAGCGTTGCTTTTAGACACAAAACGATCCAACAAATCTGGCTGAATTGGATTACCTATCAAATCGAACCTGTAGTTAATTTGGTCTAACTTGTGTGACCCAAAATCAAATGATCTCGGTAGGGTTGAATCAATCAACCAGTTTAATTTGTTGAACGGATAGAATCAAAATTAATTATTTTTTTAAAAAAAAAAATGATACACTCAAAAAGTAAATCAAGAATATAAAATTTATTAAATAGATTAATTTATCATTAAATTATCATGACATTATTTAACTTAATATAATTAATACCTATATGTATATTTTAAATTATTTATCCCATTTTTTTGTTCAACTAATGAATCATTGGTTTGACAAATGATCCATAAATGCAGTGTCGTATTTCAACTGAATCAACCATTGATCAGATTTTTAAACTACAACTAAAATAATGTGTTGTACGCCTGTATTTCATGTATTTTTAATACCATTAATATATATCTATTATGACTTTTAATACATTTGCAACATGAATTTCAATTAAAAAAATATTTTAAATTACTTAGCCAATGTCCTCGAGTTCCTCTAAACCAAGATAAAAATAAATAAAACTTCGTACCTATTTGGGAAATATCCACTCTAACATATAGATCTTGCCCTCCATCTGGAAACTGCCTCAAATCCAGTAAATCACTGAACCAAAGGATGCAACCGCTAAATCCACTTCCGCTCTCAGTGATGTCTGAATTAGCATAAGCTGTACAAGAACAATTTTCCCAGCACTTTTCCTTGCATTCCTCAATTGTCATACTTCTATTCATCCATGATGTGTTTGTATCTGCCACCTTCATGTTACTCATTTTAACAAAACCGTCAATATTTTTCTCCCTACACATCCAACTTTTACTACTTTGCACACACCCTTGATGAGTGCTATTCTTTGCACCCCGGTTTTGTGGCGATTTTGGCTCAAACCCCCGCAAACACCCGCACACTGAGGAGTTATCCTTCTCCGTGCAGAACCCGAAAGAGCCACATTGGTTGTAGCCGCAAAAATCATCTCTCGGAATGAGCAAATCAAGCTTCCAGTTTTGAGTTACTTCATCCCAAATGAAGCGTTGTAGAGCGAAAACGGTTTGGTTAACAACCGTTCTTATAACCAGCGAGCGATTCCGCGGGAAAAGTTGGTAATAACTCTCCTCGGTGGTGTCCACAAAATTGATATTCACCAACGAACGGCGTTTCAATGTCGGTGTGGCGCTGAATCGAAAGCCGCTCCAAGGGCCACTTCGGTAGAACACCGATGAGCCATTCCATATTTGCATTTCGGGGATGTTGCTTCTCGCCACGCCATAAGCGAAGTGACCAGAAGATGGGTCTTCCCAATTGTTCCAAGAAGTGAGGTACCTGTTGAGACTCGTTGTTACTTCCCTCTTCTAACTTACATGTGAATTTAGTCACTCTTCTAACTTTCCGATGCTAAAAAAAACTCGCTAAATGTTAATTTTAAACATTATAGAAAGATTAATTAAATTCACATATTTTTGAAAGTTGGAGGACTAATTCATCAGTTTGAAAGCATAAGAACACTAAAACTAACTTTAAACGAAAGTATAAGGAAAAAAAAAACATTTTTTTATTATTTATATAAAATTCAACAGTGAGGTACCTGTTGAGACCCGTTGCTACTTCCCATCCTATCTTCATTCCTGGTAAAAGTGTATCCGTAGGATAGTCAAAGCTCTGCCACAAATAGTTTTGGGAGTTGTTGTCCTTCTCATCTATTAGGACCAAGTTGCCTGTGTCCAAAAGCTGCGCTACGGCGTTGAATGATTTTTCTGTTGCATTTGTTGTCCAGTGGACGGTGTCGTTCACGGTGAGAAGGACGAGGTTTCCATCTTTGGTTATGGTTAACTTGGTGTTGGTGTTGCTTTTGATTGGGTTGTCGCGGTTGGCAACCCAAACGATGGTTTTTACTGGGATGTTTTTGAACCAGATTCCTAGGTAGCGGTTGGTGGAGCTACCTGGGCTGAAGAAACCCAGCTCAAAGGTTCCTTCTTTGGAAACCAAGGTGGTTCCATCGGAAAGTGGCTGAAACTGGGTGAGTGTGTCCGTTTCAGAGGAAATTTTGGATGAGAAGAGAAGAAGTAGGATGGCTATGAGAAGCATGAAAGTTAGTTGAATGGCCATTTTGTGTTAATTGCGTGCTGCGCATGGAAGCGCAATTGGAAATGAAATATGCACTGAATTGAAGAAATGTTGGGTAATATTAAGAGGAAGGGTACAGCGCAGCCACATTGGTCGGTTCACTGTGCACCAGTTGACTTTAATAAATATTACAATTTTAAAAAATGGTCCTTAACTATACAGTCTTAGCCGCCACAATGTCAGATTTTTTACAAACCGTGATTGCAATTGTGCAATGTCAAGGATATATTACAATGAATTCGCATCTACAATCTAATACCTTGGTGCAGTGGTCCTTGTGATACTTTTGGCATACTCTTACATTTACATGACAAAAAATGTCAAAGAGTAAAAATAAATTTTGTTTATTCTTTTCTTAATTAGTCAGAGTTATACTTACAACCTTCCTGTTTTTCTTCGTTTCTTTTTTTTTTTTTTCTCAATAGCTTCATGTTGTTAATAGGCTAAAGAAAACTGATGACCTATATGTTAAAATTTCTCAGCTACAAAAGGTACATGGCTAGAGTTACACAGATGAGATTTTAATCAAAAGGCTTTTTAGGGAGCTATGAATAAGGACAAAACTGGCCACGAGAGTTTGGAAGTGTCTGGAAAGTATGTAATGGTGTGCAGATAATGAAGGGGCGTGGCAGAGTTTTTTTGACATAGGTGTTCATATGATATGGACCTTGCGTGTATTGTCGACACTAGAAAGTCTCTGGGTGTGACAGAACTTCATTGATCTTCCTGCAGGGTACATCTTGTAAAACGTTTTTTTCTGGGGGTACATCTTATACCTTTCCTTGCTTAAAATAATTAGTTCATTTGACCAACAAAGAAAAAGTCTTACTTTTATTTTTAATTATGAGTCTATGATCGGTATATTTATACTGGGATTCCAGCACAATCATGAATCATCAATTTGTAGACACTAATATTTACGTTTTTCCTAGTTTGGTTATTCCTTCCTTGGGGGATAGCGTTCAGTGAAAGTGGTTCTGATGCTGTCGGTTCCAATTAATTGCAAATAAACATTAGGACCAACTGCAGTTGGTTCTGATGGTTCTGACTCGCACACATGATATTTCTTATTTAACACATGATTACTCATGCAGTGTGTGAAGTGTTCATTATCAATAGAAGGGGGGTTTGTATACCTCTTTGGGTGGCACCAGCTATCCAATTGGTTACTTAGAGGAATGTTTGGTTGGGTGTTGGTCATGGATTGCAAGTGTTCGTGAATTATATTCATGGGAATGATTGAGCAACTTGTTATATACTACGTGATGAAAGAGTGTATACGTGTGTGGAAATGGTAAATACTTCAGCATCTTCAAGTCTGTATTGCAGGGTCCTATACATAGTTCCTTACTTAGTGAGAAGTGTTAGAGCATTTGAAGTTATGTGTATAAGGGGTGTTTCTTTTCCATTGGCGGTATCAGGTGTTATCGATTTTACCGGTGACTAATAGAGGAAACATATGATCCTAGCTTAAATAAGGAAACATATAATCCTAGCTTAAATGCTACATAATAGAGGAAACATATAATCCTAGCTTAAATTATTTGACAGCATAACATCATTTTCCTTTCCTTATTTTTCCTTCCATATATTTATGAGCATATATATTACATTTATGAGAATATGATTTGATTCCATTTTATCCTCCTAGGTTCTAGGTCATTCTATTCTCATTACTATAAATAATGTAAGCATTGATATATTGAATAAAGAATTTTATACCAATTTTATTTGTCTCATTTCCTTTAGTTTTCTGTTATGTATCAAGAGCCTTTTAAGTTTCCAGTCGCCATCTTCCTATGGCTATTTCCGGCTCATCTAGTGAGGACGATCTTACTCCACCACCACCACCACCTTCCTTGTCTCACATCACAATGGCCCAATACCAACAATTGATGAATCTTCTCAGCAAATCCTCTGGACCTGGTGGTGCAAGCTCAAAGACTACTCTTACACGAACCAACCTCACTCATTCTAACCCAAATCAAATTCATAATTTTGGTTTTGGTAGTCATTTTGTTTTTTCTATTCCTAGCACACACACACTTAACACTCTTAGTTCACACACGGCACCATGGATAATTGATTCTGGAGCCACATACCATATAACTTGTTCCTTAGATTGTTTTTATACATATTCTACCATTGCACCAGTAAAGATTCATTTACCCAATGGATCCACTGTCCAATCCCACATTTCGGGCAGCATAAAATTCACTCCAGATTTTATCATCCATAATGTTCTTTTTGTCCCTGATTTTAGCTTCAAACTTTTGTCTATCCCAAAGTTATTATATACTTTCCCATGTCGTATTATTTTTTCTAGTGATCTTTCTAAAATTTCTTGTGAAATACAGGACATGAGCACGTTGAAGACGATTGGTTTTGTTGACTTGAAGGAATGCCTTTTTCACTTGATAGTTGGAAAGGATAAAAGTCCATCTACCAATAATATCACTACCACCAACACCAATACCTCCAAGCTTTGGCATTTTAGATTAGGTCATTTATCTGGTAATCATCTTAATGTCTTAAATCAACAATTCCCTTTTATTTCAAAAGATTCTAATGAAATTTGTGACATTTGTCATTTAGCTAAACAAAAATGATTGCCCTGTTCTCTTAGTTCGAGTAGAAGCTCTAAAATTTTTGAGTTGATTCATATGGATATTTGGGGACCATTTTCTAAATCATCAATTCATGGACATAGATATTTCTTAACTGTACTTGATGATTTTAGTAGATATACTTGGATGGTTTTATTAAAATCAAAAAGTGAAGGGAAAACACATGTTCAAAATTTTATTAATTTGATTGAAAATCAATTTGAAACAAAAATTAAATGCATTCGATCCAATAATGGTCCTGAATTTTTTCTTAAAGATTTTTTTTCTTCAAAGGGTATAATTCACCAAACTAGTTGTGTGTATACCCCTCAACAAAATGGAAGAGTGGAACGCAAACATCAACATATCCTTAACGTAGTTAGGGCCATTATGTTTCAATCTAAACTTCCAACAAATTTTTGGTCCTATGCTATAAAACATGTCGTTTTCCTCATAAATCGTGTTCCCTCTCCTATTATTTCTTATAAAACATCATTTGAGCTTTTATACAAAACTCACCCAGATTTTTCTATGATCAAAGTTTTTGGTTGCTTATGCTATGCATCAACTCATAATCAAACTCACAAGTTTCAACCTCATTCAAGAAAAGGGGCATTCTTAGGTTTTCAAAATGGTAGCAAGGGATATGTTGTTTTAGACATTAACACAAGAGAAATATTCATTTCCAAAAATGTTATTTTCCATGAATCTTTCTTTCCCTTCCACACAAACCAAAACCTCTCTACTAGCGAAGCCCAACCACATTCACATATAGACCCAATTTCACATACACTACATATAGACCCAATTTCATATACGCTACCTACACCACCCCAATTTACCCCATCCACACCTATCACAACAAACACTGAACCAACAATTCCTCAACCCAATGGCTCACCATCACCTTTCCCAAATCCTTCAACTCCTCCTACAATCGACACACCAAATCCCAACATCATTGATCAACACATCCAAGAACCACCATCTAACCATGCTTTACCACGTCGCTCCAACCGCGACACTCATCCTCCTTCTTACCTTTCTGATTATCAATTTCAAATTCCTTCCCTCAAGTCTGCTCAATCATCATCAACATGCACATATCCAATTCAGAGTTTCCTCTCATACACTCATGTCTCTCCTTCTCATCGCGATTTCCTTATGACTCTGTCATCTGAGCACGAACCCACCAGTTTTCATGAAGCTGTGAAACATCAATGTTGGCGTGATGCCATGAAATGTGAGATCAAGGCTCTACAGTTAAATCAAACCTGGGACATTGTTCAAACCCCTTCTCATGTACGACCAATTGGGTGCAAGTGGGTATATAAAATCAAACGACTATCGAATGGCAGTATCGAGCGTCACAAGGCTCGTCTTGTTGCAAAATGATACTCTCAAATTGAGGGCATAGATTACTTTGAAACCTTCTCCCATGTTGTTAAGATGGCCACTGTTAGAGTTGTTCTTGCTCTAGCATCGATTAATCGATGACACCTTCATCAATTAGATGTTAGCAACGCTTTCTTACACGGGGACCTCAAGGAGGATGTTTACATGGAGATCCCTCCTGGCTTGCTTGGTTACACATCAAGTCAGAGTTGCAAATTGAAGAAATCACTTTATGGATTAAAGCAATCCAGCAGACAATGGTATGAAAAATTATCTAATCTATTGCTGATTTGTGGTTATTCACATGCCCATGTTGATCATAGTCTATTCATCAAGGCTCATAATTCTGAATTTACTGCTTTAATTGTATATGTTGATGACATTGTGCTGACCGGTAATTCCCTTGTTGAGATTGAACACATTAAGCATATTCTTCACACTAATTTTCACATTAAGGATTTGGGGAAACTGAAATATTTTTTGGGGATTGAAGTTGCACATTCTGATAAAGGAATTTCATTATGCCAACGTAAGTATTGTTTGGATTTACTGAAAGATTCAGGTATGCTTGGGTGTAAGCCATCCTCCACTCCTATGGATAGTTCTCTTCGACTCCATAATGATTCCTCTGGTTTTCTTGATGATCCCCTATCTTATAGACGCCTAGTTGGAAGACTAGTCTATTTGACAAGCACACGCCCTGATATTGCCTTTGCTACACAGCAACTAAGTCAATTTATGTCCAAACCAACAAAAGCCCATCATGCTGCAGCTATCCGCGTTCTTCGATATCTCAAAGGGTGTCCAGGCAAAGGCTTATTTTTTCCAAGGACTTGCTCTCCTCATCTACTTGGGTTTAGTGATGTTGATTGGGCAACATGTATTGACTCTAGGCGCTCTATTACTGGTTATTGCTTCTTTATAGGCAATTCGCTTGTTTCATGGAAAACCAAGAAGCAAACTACAGTATCACGTTCCTCTTCTGAGGCTGAATATCGAGCACTTGCTTCTGCAACTTGTGAATTACTATGGCTTTCTTACCTTTTAAGAGATCTACGAATTCCCCTTTCCAAGAGTCACGTACTTTACTGTGATAATAATAGTGCTCTTCACATTGCTGCCAATCCAGTCTTTCATGAACGCACCAAACACTTGGACATTGATTGTCATCTAGTCTGTGAAAAGTCCCAAGCTGGACTCATGTTACTGCTCCCAGTCCCTTCTTCAAATCAACTTGCGGATATATTCACAAAGGCTGTCCCTCCTCAATCCTTCAACACCTATCTTTCCAAGCTGCAGTTACAAAACATTTTTGCACCTCCAGCTTGTGGGGGGCTAATAGAGGAAACATATAATCCTAGCTTAAATAAGGAAACATATAATCTTAGCTTAAATGCTACATAATAGAGGAAACATATAATCCTAGTTTAAATAAGGAAACATATAATCCTAGCTTAAATTATTTGACAGCATAACATTATTTTCCTTTCCTTATTTTTCCTTCCATATATTTATGAGCATATATATTACATTTATGAGAATATGATTTGATTCCATTTTATCCTCCTAGGTTCTAGGTCATTCTATTCCCATTATTATAAATAATGTAATCATTGATATATTGAATAAAGAATTTTATACCAATTTTATTTGTCTCATTTCCTTTAGTTTTCTGTTAGTGGCTTAAGTTAGACACATCTTGTGCTCAGTTTAAGTTTTTATCATCAACAAAAATTTGGCTTATAAAATAAAAGTTGTTCAACACATCACTTTTCATCTATAACTTTCTTTCTTTCTCTTCCTTCTCTGCTTTTTTTACCTCTTACATATTATGGATCCACTCCGAAATTGGGGTGGAGATTCCATGTTTTCCATCTTGTTAAGATTTTTTGGTCGTTGCAATGGAGGAGAGGAGAACACGTTATTTTATATATGAATAGGTGCTGAACTAATTAGTCTTGATTCCTTTTTTATTGGGAAAGGTTGCATGAAAATCTTGGTAATTAGTATAGTAAAAGTATCATTTAATTTGTTTGCAAGTTAGTCTTGAAAATCTTACCAGATTCAAAGTAAACTTCGATTGCCCTATCCATTTTATTATTTTGTTTGCAATTGTATGACGACTTCTATATGTCTTCACGTTGATTCTAGATTAAGGATCTTCAATTAATGAAATATGAGTAAGCGCTTGTTAAAAAAAGGTTAAATATGTTTAAGATGGATGATAAATTATCAAATTTTATTTTTATTCTTAATAAAAAAAATATTTTCAGCCCATAATATATTAAAAGTTTTATTTTGGATCGTGCATTAGTTAATAATGGTGTAGTATCATGATAATTAATGATAATGTTAAAAAAATCAATTTGTAATATGATACATTATCAGTTAATTAATAGTAAAAATTCAACAAAATTTTAATAGATCGAAGGTTCATTACAAAAAAAAATTATTAATAATTTAAAATAAAATTTAATCATTTATCAATGACTTTAAACATATTTAAATATTAAAAAAATAACTGTGATGTAATGTAAAGTTGACAAAAAAAGAGTCAACAATGTCCGTCTTCCAAAAACGAGTACATTTCTTAATTCGAAAAAAGAAACTAATGTCAAGATAAGGATAATAATAATAATTATTATAATAAACAAGGTTTCATCTCAGAGAAAACAAAATTGAATTTTTGCTTGCAAAATCTTTAATTTGGATTCTTTAGAAAGGGTCAGCTACAACTCTCGGTTGTGTGACGTTAGCCTATCACAACCATTGAAATACGAATCATTTTGTATATCTTCCTTTTATAATTCCAAGTAATGATATATCTTCCTTTTATAATTGTACATTTGTGTTAGTCCAAGAGATGACGCAAAGAACGAAGCATTTAGTATGTCATGGTAGTTAGCATTAGCTTGACACTAAGCTTTAAATTTATGCGCGCCAAAACTCTTTCTCGGCCTCACTCACTTTGCTCTCTGGTTGTGATGTTTGGTCTTGGAATTGGATTTGTGGCAATAGGGTCCAATAGAAGGCAGAGATACTTTGGCGTGGTATAATTATGATTATTGGTAGTGTGAATATGGGGTGATGGAAGTGATTATGTTTATTATATACATTTTATCTCTGAATTAGAATAATTAGACCATCAAATTCATCATTGAAATATTATTCTCTTTCCTAAATAATCCTTTAATTGTATTAAACAAATTAAGTATAAAAAAAAGTCATTCAAATTAATCCTTTAAAGCTAGTAAAATATATCAAATTTTGAACAACCTTAAATATGTTTTTGTTTTTTATTTGAATTTCGTTTTTGTCTCTGATTAATTTTTGTTTTTGTTTTTACTCTTTGATATTTAAACATTTTTATTATTTTATCTCTGTCCTTAAGATTTCTCTATTAACTGGTGATGTGACCATTAGCTTTTTTTAAAATATGATTTGTGTTCGTTTTAAAATTACTAATATTCATTTTAAAATTATAATTATAATTTTTGGTGACTAAAAAACGTCAAAATCAATTTTTTACAAAATGGATATCTGATCTTTTTTCCTCATTTAATTAATCACTACAAAATATACAATCAACATAGTTAATTTAACATCACTTACAAAAAAAATTGACGTTAAATTATTCATAGTGACATTTCTATAAATCAATGGAACTTCTTAACATCAATTTTTAAAAAATTGATGCTGCCAGTAGAAACTTAACTTCAATTTTTTGAAAAGATGTTACTAGTATAATGTTAGTATTTAAAAACGGATGTTATCAAATGTGTAGATAACATTAGTTTTTAAATGAAACTGATGTTGGCTATTTTTTAATATATGAAATGAAACCATCACTCGTTGGTGTTGGTGCATAGTGTGCTTGCTACTACACCATGAATTCCCATTCCTTTGTTATCAGCTCAATGATGTTGTTATCGTCAATGGTGTAACGGTGAAACGTCTGTGTCCTTCACAAAACCCTAGAGCGGAGAATATGGGTGAGGTGGAGCGTCGACTGTTTCTCTCCCTCTCGGACGTGGCTTCTCTCTCCCTTGATCTGAATACAAAGATGCTCTACATAGATGAAGTGCTTGTGGAGGAAGATGCAGAGCACAAGTCTATGGTTGCATTTTTTTTGCATGAAAAGATTCAAATTTCCATTGATTATTATGGGGAATTACTGTAGTTTTTAAGCGTGCTTCTGCACGGAAGTGATGAGTAAGCTTTCTTTGGGTACTGATTCTAATCTCATTGTATAGGTGTTTTCGATGCTTGATACCTAGAGCTTGTGCTATGCTTATATTTCATCACTGATTGTTTTTATCTGCTCCTATTAGAATTTGTGGAACTAGTTTTATCATTTGAAGTGTATATTGAACACCGCAATATAAACACTCAAATTATTAATACTTTTAGTTTATGGGAACCTCTTATATTTATGAGCATCTGCATTCATCTTTCAAAATCTTTTTTTTTTTTTTGCCATTGTTGCCTGCTTCAAGAAGAAACAACAAAGCAACTAGAAAGACTAATATACAATATGTGTGGGCAGGTTATATAGGAGAACAAGGATGGCCTTTCTGACGAGTTGCCTCGCCTAATATGCATATCAAGAAAGAAGATGCCACAGTATCCACATAATTACAAAGCTGGAGCTATGAATGGGTTGGTAAGTTTCTTAACTTCAGTAATTTTGGTTATCATATTCTTTCAAGTTAATGTATGAACCTAAAATTTATTTTGAATTAATTAATGTCTCTAAATTTTAAAAGACTAGAACAGTGGCACGACGAATTTTAGCAAATTTCGAACTGAGATTTTTTCTTGTGTTGTGTTTGTATGCAAATGTTTTATCAACGAATGCTTAACATTCTTGTTATGGTTTATGTTTTAATAACTGTTACTGTTTTCCTGATTTTCAGGTCTTAGATTCTGTTTAGTTCTAATGAAGCTATTACATGTCGGTTGGCAACTAATGAGGTACAATTTTCTTGTACTTGGGATTTTTCGAAAGGAGTTGTTTGTCAGTTAAGAGTTTCCGGAGTTGCTGATGCTGAGCTTTCTAGTTTACTAAGGTCCCATGTAGCTGCATTTGTTCCAGAATCCAAGGATTGTGTCCCTCAACTTAATGCTTCTCGTGCAAGCTTAATTAGGTTTTTTGCAACTAATTATGTGCTTCCTTATTATTCAAAGATAATCCTTATGAATTATCATTTTTGTTTGGTGATAGCTGCCATGTAGGGGTATATTTTGGGATTAAATTATATAGGAATCAATAATTTTTCTTTCTTATTTCATCCTTTTTATGCAAATAATTGTTATTTTAACATCATTTAAGTTTTTATGTATAAAATTTTAAAAGTTGATAAATTTATGATGCTTATTAGTGAATAATTGACACAGAAGAGAGCAAATGTGAAATCCGAAGATGCGCGCTGAGCATGCCCTAGGCGCTCAACGCAAGGCACATGCTCAGTGGGCACAACACGCTTAGTATTAAGAAGTGAGACTAATTTAAGAGAGCGGGTTAATTCAGGAAAGAGGCCAGGTGTGCTTAGCGCGTAAGCGCGAGATTGCTACCATACTTGCTAAGTGTGGCAAGTGTGCTCGCTCAGCGCAAAGGTTGCGTGAAAACTATACTGATTTGCAACTATAAAAGAAGAAAAAAAATACAGAAATTCTAATTGAATACAATTTCTTATTAAAGAAAAAGACTAGAAGAAGGATAAACAAGCATAGGAAACCATTTTGTCCCTCCATTCCCTTGCTCTAATTCCCCTCGACTAAATATTCTCATCTTCCAATCGTAAAGCCTTCTATAACAATGAGATGCTAAATCTTCCTTTGCTTGAAATTTGACAACTAACTATTTTTTATGTAATTTTTCTTTCTATCTATTTAATATTATCATTTTTGTAGTATCCTTTCTTGTGCTTAATATTATTGTTTGTGGCTTGATCACCCATTTGTATGGTAAGTTTTAAGGGTTGCGTTGGAAAACATTATTTTCTAATACAATTGAGAAATAATATTTAAATAAAGTCATCACTGGAGATAGGATGATTTTGTTTAGTATGTTATACATCTTTATTCTTAATCCAATTTATTGTTTTATCTCTACAAAGGGATTTGGAAGAAAAAATAGATAAATTAGGTTATTTTACTTGAGGGATCTTGGTTAGAGTACATAAGATGTAGGTATGAATTGAAATAAGTATAAATAAAAAAATCATTAATATTACATCAAGAGTAGTTCTCATAGGCTAAGTTCTTAATATTTTGATATTCTGAATTTACTTCTACAATAAAATTGTCTTTTCTTATCTTTTATGTTTTTAATTTATTAATTTAAATTCCTATTAAATTTCTTTTCTTATTTATTTTTCTACCAATTTAATTTATTTCTCTTTTCTCGTATTCTTTTCAAATCAATTTTCTTTTATTCTTTTATTAAACAAATATTCATCTACATAAGTACAAACAAAGTGTTAATTGATTGGCAAGTGTACCAAATGTCCAAATGATAAAGACTCAGAAATCTGAGTGTCGATTTTCACAGGAACTTTGTTTTGTACTTGTGTTGGATAATTTTCAATTTATAAGAGAAAAAGATAAGGTAAGGGATAAAAGATAAATTTAAAAGAACAAAGTATAAAATAATAGCTATTAATAGAAAACAAAAGAAATAATAGGGAATTCAATGGGATGAGAATGTTAGGACCTAACATGCCTTATTTGCCTAAGATGTATTATTTGTGATTTTTCTCCATCAGTCAGGTGAATTTATCCTACCCACATTTGTTAGAATATTTGCTCCTAATGTCTCAGGATGACAAGCCTATTTTGCCTATCTATCTCCCAAATGTCTTTGCAAATAATCAATAGATAAAATGTATGAAGTTCTACTTCTAGATGTTTGCTTTGATGCATGGCCATAATTCAATCACTCTATGTCTAGCAATGATTTTATTAAGATACCCCTTCCTTTTAGTTTAATTAGAAATTACCCTATGTCGAGCGACTAATTCTTAAAACAGATGCATGCAAAATCTTTCTTATTTTTCTATTAAGGATTAGCCTCTCTCGAGCACCTAACCCTCAAAGATGATGTAAGGATGAATAATGCATAAAATTAAAAGTAAAAAAAGGATAATAAGAAAGAAAACACCTGTTTGCATTGATAAATATGAAGTGTACAATACACCTTTTGGCTTTTTAAGCCTGTCAAGCTCTAACTAAGGGTTTAGCCTCTCATAACCATAAGGGGTCTTACAATAGAAAAGGGGTATATGAACTGATGGAGAAAAAGGAATGGAAAAAGAGAATAGAAAATGATGAAAGAGAAGAAAGAATACGTTAAGAAAGAGTTTTCAGACTTTAAGTGTGTATTAGATAGTGCTCTGAGACTCAGTGTTGTGTGAGTGGTGTCTTTTCTCCTTGGCATGATTGCCTTTTTATAGTTGTTGTTGGAGCGGACTTGGGTCTGATGCTAAAAATCTTATACATATTTTTGATATTTTTTCGATCTTTTTATCTTTTAATCCTTTCTTTTCATATATGCAAGACATAAATAATAAAAAAATCAATTCCTATCATTTAAGCAAAAAATAATTGCTAAATAAATATTTTAAAAGATATTTTTAATATATTTTTTATAAAAAAATAGTTCATATTTAGCGGTTATCACAAAGTCCTTGTGGATTTGACATCTAAACTTTCGTTTTAACTTTAATACTTGGGACAAATTGATGCACTTGTTAATCCATCAACATTTGGTCATGCTGAAATTGATAGTTAGATTCCTAGGAATTAATTACTTTTCATTCTTGGTGCACCTTTTTTATTTGGAAATTTGTTTTATTTTTTAAAGGCTTAAATATGTTTTTTTTTATCTATAATACCTATTCAATTTTGCATTTACTCCCTAATAAATTTTTTGTTTTGAGGCAAGTCTCTAATAAAACAATAATTTTCTTTTTGGTCATTGACACTTATTTTTAGCCCCAAATAAATTAACAAATTTTGTATTTTCTCCATGATAAATATTTTCCATTTATTATTAATACAAACTAAAATAAAATTTATTAATTTATTAGGAAGCAAATACAAAATTTTCTAATTTATTAGAGACTAAAACAAAATATCATGGATAAAAAATAAAAATATGATTTTCTTGGGAACTCAATGTAAAACAAAAATTATTAGGGAACAAACACAAGAATCAGATATTTATTAGGGATTAAAAACATATTTAAGCCTTTTTAAAAAAGAATAGATATAACTTTTATGGTGATTTTGATCTCTGTTGAAGCTGGCTTGTGCTGCACAAGGGTATAAAATCAAGCTTAAGACGTTCATTTTCAACTTACATTCTTAATTTATGCTACTAATCACAATGATCATATATGGTGCTAAACAATGTGCTTGATTTGTTGGTTATCACTTGGTTCTAACAATTCAATGATTTTAAATTATGACCACTGCTAACTACACAGGTAACATGAGGAATGTGATTTTATGGAGATCTATTTATAGATCTATCTATAGATTTTAAACTAGAGGGAGCTATTAAAAACTTCCCAATAATATGTTTTTCCTTGAGTTTTCTGAACCATGCTTTTAAATTTATTGTTCAGCTATCTGAATCATGATTATTAATTTAGTTTTCTAAACAGCTCAATCTTATTCATTTTTCAGAGGTTTCCCTGTTAGGCTCATGGACATTTCAGGTATCAGCTTCAGAACAGACAATGGACCATTTAAGGTGAGAACACTTTCTGGTGTTTTCAGCTCAATCTTATTTATGGTGTTTTCTTTACTTTTTTAATTCCACTTTCTGCATCTGCTTTCTGAAGTTCTGATCCATCATCCAAGAAACCTTAGTCTGGTTGCAACCAGCTAGAGTTTGATGAGACACTAAGAATGAACAAAATGTAGGTGCAATTAACGCATATGCCTCTAATATAAGGTGAACAAATTGCAAGGCTAACTTCAGTTTATGAAGTAGAAGGTGAATTTGGATTTTAGGAACTTTGTGTCTGTGGCTTTTTTTAATTTTACTATTGTTGACATGCATGCTACTATTTTATTCATCATTTCACAGGTTGACCCTTTTTTGTATAATATGCTTCATGAAGACCTGACAAATGCTAATTACTCTGCACTTAGAGAGCTAACACGGTGAATTGACTGAACTGCCTCCTGAGCTTAATCTCAAGGTACGTTATATGAATTCTTCCGCGCCAAGTATAGAATCATTTACTATCATACATTGTTGACATGCTAGTATTTATATTCATCATTTGACAGGTTAACTATGTTGTGAATAATGTAATTGAACTTGAACTTGAAGGGGGCCAGAACATGTTAAGTGCCCTGTAGTTGAAGGACTTTCAGATCAGATTCGGCAACTCAGGGAATCGATTGAACTACCTTTAACGAATCTTGAGCTTTTTCTCAGAGTTGGAATTGGAATGAAACTCCCCAAGGTATGGATGTTCTAAAATATTTTGTATGAATGTTTTGATGAAGGAAAAGGTACTGAATATGTTTCTCACAGGGTCTTCTTCATTATGGACCTCCTAGAACTGGGAAGACATTATTAGCAAAACCAAATTCCTGCAAAGTAGATGCTATATTCTTGAAGGTTCAACTCTTGTCTTTGTGCTGTGCGAAAAAAGTGCTTGATGATGGGTTTGTCTAAAAAAAATACTTCTTTTCTTCTTTTCATGATTGGAGCATTTAGAAATAGATTAATCTAATTGAGCTTTTTAATATAATTAAGGGATCAAATTAATAATTTGAAGTTTTTTAATCTTTTTATCATTGGTAAAAACATGGAAGCTAATACAACAACTATATCCAATCTCAGATGGCATGTGTAGAAGCGCAAAATGCTGAATTTATTTTCTTTTGATTCACTGCAATAGTTTTGAACGACTCCGGAATCTGTTGATAATTTTTCTATTACAGATCCATTATGGTTGTTTCCTCATGGAATGACGATGGACAAAAGTAGTTTGTACATGATCCATGTAAGTTTATATGTCTGTAGGTTTCATTTATAACATTGTCACAAGTTTGTCTCTAATTTTCTATCACTTATTTTCTAATTCATGTCTTGATTTGATATTGTAACAAATTTGTTCAGAATCACATTTGAATAAAAAATTTATCAGTTATGGTTGTGATTGATGGTGAGCGTATATTAGGACTTGGAGATCTTGGTTGCTAGTATTAGTCTCTTAAATCTGCATTACACACAAAGACCATTACAATAATATAATTTTTCTAAAATTTTGTTAGGGAATGGGAATTCCTGTTTGGGAAACCTTCTCTATATGACTTTAGGAGATGTCCGTTGATAACCGCTAAATATGAGTTATTTTGATAATAAAATTATATTGAATATATCTTTAAAAATAGTTATTTAGTAGTTATCTTTGGCTTAAATATTAAGATTTGATATTTTTTTATTTATGGCTTCCAGATGTGAAAATGAGAGATTAAAGGAGAAAAAGATCGAAAAAATATCCAAAATACCAGGAAGTCTCAAGAAGATATGATTAATAGCAAAACAAATCCAAGAAATACAAAAAAAAAAAAAGATCATTGAGGAAAGATTTTTAGCATTAGGCCCAAGTCCACTTCAACAACTATGAAAAGAGAGTTAAACCAAGGAGGAGACACACCAACACCACAAAACCCTTCTAATAGGGGTTTCATTTACTCTCTTTCTTTCTTTCATCCATCTAATAAGGGTTTCATTTACTCCCTTTTTTTTTCACCCCTCTTATCTCATCAGTTTTCATACCTCATCCATTGTAAATCCCTCAATGACCATGAGTGACTAAACCCCTAGTTAGGGCTTGATAGGCCTAAAAGGCAAGCGATGTATGATGTTCACTATCTATCAATGCAAATGTGTTTTCTATTCTATTATTTTTTCTGCTTTTATCTTACATTATTCATATTTATATTCTGTTAGGGGTTAGACGCTCGGGAGAGGATAACTTCTAAATAAGATTTAAAAAAGGTATGCATGCATTGGTCTTAGGAGTTAGACGCTCGGAAGAGGGTAACTTCTAATAAAACAAAAAAAAAGAATTTCATAGGAAAGTCATTGCTAAACATAGAATGCTTATTTTATACCCATGCATTCTTACAAACATCTAGAATTCATACTTCATACATTTTATTTGTTGAGTCTTTGCAAAGGAATTTGGAAGATAGATAAATAAAATAATCTTGTCATCGTGAGGAATCAGGGGCAAGTAATTGAAAGATGAGGATAGAATAAAATCATCTAAATTGATAAAGAAAAATCATAAACTCATACATCCTAGGCAACATTATCACGTTCTTGATTTTATTTCTTTTATATTCTATTTTTATCTTTTATTTTTTATCTTATCTTTTCTTATTTGTATCTTAATCTTTTATTTTATTTTTTTATTTTTTACTTTTATTTTCTTATTTTCTTTATCTTCTATCGTTATAATCTTTTAATCTAAATCTTTTATTTTTTTTTCTTCTATTTTGATCTTTAAATCTTTATCTTATCTATTATATTTTCTTATCTTTATTTTAAGTTCTTTATCTATTGCTTTTAAATTGGGTTTGCATTAATCTAAGTACAAACATAGTTCCCGTGGATTCGACACTCGGACTTTCGAGTACTTTACTACTTGTGACAATTTGGTACACTTGCCAACGAGTTAAAAAGTTTTTGGCGCCGTTGTCGGGGACTTTGTTTTTCGTACTTGATTATTTGCATATTCCAATTTTAAAGCAATTAGTTTTCACTTTTTATTTTTTATTTTGCTTTAATTTTTTTTCTATTATTTTTTAGTTGCTTTATTTTAATTTTCAATTTCTTCTCTTTATTCATTCTTATTTTATTCTTTTCTTTTTTTAAAATAAAAATATTTCAATTTAATTTTTATTCTGTGATAACGTACACGGTAGTTGTTTCTTTTGTGAACAGTTTACACCCCTTCTTTGAAGAAGAACGCATCATGGCAGAAGATCGTCCACAAAGGATGACACTAAAGGATTACTCTAGTCCTATTATACCTGAATACTTCACCAGCATAGCCAGACCAGAGGTGCAAGTTGCAAACATCTCATATCCATATTCCCTCATCCAGTTGATTCAAGAGAATCTATTTCACGGCCTACCAAGTGAAGATCCATACGCACATCTGGCCACATACATCGACATTTGCAACACAATGAAGATAGCAGGAGTGCTTGAAGATGCCATCCGCCTCAACTTATTTTGTTTCTCTTTGGCCGGTAGAGCAAAAGTATGGCTTTGCTCGTTTAAGGGAAATAGTCTGCGGACATGGGATGAGGTGGTGGAAAAATTCTTGAAGAAATACTTCCCAAAATCAAAGACCACTAAAGGGAAGATGGAAATCTCTTCATTCAATCAATTTCCTGACGAATCCCTCAGCGAGGCGCTCGACCGCTTCCACGGACTACTCAGGAAGATGCCTACACATGGGTACAGTGAACCGGTGCAACTAAACATCTTCATAGATGGCCTGCGACCACAATCAAAGCAATTAATGGATGCATTCACAGGAGGAAAGATCAAGCTAAAGACATCGGAGGAGACAATGTAACTCATAGAAAACATGGCGGCTAGTGATCATGCCATTCTTTGTGATCGCACATATGCACCAACAAAGAGAAGCCTTCTAGAACTCACCACTCAAGATGCAACCTTAGCTCAGAACAAGTTGTTGTCCCGAAAAATAGAAGCCCTAACAGAGACCCTCAACAAGCTTCCACCACCATTACAAGCGGTAAGTCCTTCTCATTCTTTTGTTATGCAGGTAGGGGGATGCCATATATGTGGAGGAACACATGAGCCTGGGCAATGCATAGTCCAACAAGATCCTTCCAGGGAAGTATACCAAATCGCCACGGATTCCAAGGGTACCACCAAGGAGGACCGTCAGGATTCAATCATGGCCCACCAGGATTCAACCAACGGATAAGTTTTACACAAGGCTCAAGCTAGAATAGTCAAGGGAATCAGTACAACAAGGAGCACAAGAGTCAGCCGCCCTATCAGCATCCTAGCCCACTAACATAGAAGAATTGCTAATACAGTTCATGTAGGAAACAAGGTCAAATAAGAAGAGCACTGATGCAGCAATTCGGAATTTGGAAGTTCAAATAAGCCAATTAGCTCAAGAAAAAGCTGAAAGGCCCACTAGAACTTTCGGGGCCAACACGGAGAATAACCCAAAGGAAGAGTGCAAGGTAGTTCTGACCAGAAGCCAGAAGAGAGCACAAGAGGAGGGTGAAGTAGAAGAAGACCAGTCTGAGGAAGGAAGGACAAACAAAGATGAAGAGAAAGAAGAATAGAAGAAAGAAGAAGAAGGAGAAAAGAAGGAAGAGGAAGAAAAAGTGAGGAGAAAGCACAACAATGGGAGAAGCACTCACAAATAGAAATTCAACAAGAAAGTATTCTCCAAGTCAATACCCCTCCTCATCAACTGATTTTCAAGGAAGAAAGACATAGAGAGCATACGAAAACCTAAGTGTCATTCTTTCCTTGATCGCTACCACTTCTCTTGCAATAATGTGGAAGGTGCATCCATAATACACAAGTTTCATGGCGTCTCTAGCTAAGAGACGAAAATGCAAGGGGGATGTGTTTTATGTGACCTTCATGCCACCTTGAAGGCATTGGACCCGTCAAGCTAATGTCGTTAAAGAAGCGCTTACTAAGAGGCAACCCAGGATTTCTTACCCTATCTTTCTTTTAGTTAATTACATTATGTGTTTTGTTTTTTTAGGATAGTTGTGTTATTTACTTTCTTTATTTTTATTTTTTGCATTTTAATTTCATCAATTTAATTCCAGTAGTTTAAATTTAGTCATTGAATAAAAATTGCATGATATTTGTGAAGTCACTATTTAGGCTTTTTCTAAAGGATTCAACACTTGAAATGTTGCATGACAATTGTGAAAATACTGGTTTCCTGGAAGCAAGAGTCAGTCAAACAGTGGAACATGAATCACAAAGAGAGAAAAGGTTAGCTTGATGGAAAAAGACCATGGTTCGGTAAGTCGATAACTTTATCTTGTCCCGATGAGTTGTGCGAACTTAATTATGAGAGAACGTCTGTTTTTAAATTCATAATTTTGCATCATTCTTAGACTGTTAGATTATTTGCATAAGGTGGATATGATCAAGGCCATGTTTCTTTTTTATTTTAGCCACTTAGCCAAAAAGCCAACCTGTGATGAAATTATTCCATGCACCCCTGTTGAGCCAAAAGTAATAATGATTTGTTTGAATAAACCTGAGCTTAATTTTGATATCCTTGACCTTGTTTTAGTGTTCTAAGAGAGCATAAGTGTTTCAAGTTATGATAAGTCCTTAATTTGGGGGATAACTAAGGGAATTTGCCTATAAAAAAAAGCAGCACACAATAAGGCACCCTCAGAAGCTTGTAAGCCCAAAGTATTCTTATAAAAAAAAAAGATTGCAAATAAGGGCATATAAAAAAGAGGTGCCATAAGTGCTAAGGTTAAAAAAAAGGTAATTTTGAAATAAGGGTAGAAAAAGAGAGGTGTCATAAGTGCCAAGAAGAAAAGTGCTATTAGAGGAATAAAGGATGAAAAATAAATAAGCCTAGGCAGGAAATAAGTGAAAGTTTTCCTAAGGATGCATGCTCTCTTATAATCCTAAGTTTTTGAAATCCCAGAAAAACCATGATTACTTGTTTAGCTAGGCCCCGTTACATGCCAATAAAAGTCCTTAGTGATCCACCAAGTGTAAGTAACAATAGCTTTAACTGAAATGAAGTGCAAATTTGGAAATCTTAATTGCAGGTCGTAAAATTTCAAACACTCACCCCAGACACTTGTGCGCAGAGAGAAACACTACCCTTGTGAGGAAAGTGAGACAAGCCAACTTAATTGATTTTCGATACTAACTATTTTCATCTCGATGTTGTTTGTGCTTCCATTGTGAGATTATAGCAAATGCAGAAAGGACCAGTTGAAAGAATTTGAAAAAATTGCAGCTATTGAAAGTGTTGAAGTATTCAGAGCATGCTCTCATTTTTGTTTTTGCTTGAGGACGAGCAAAGTTTTAATTTTGAGGATTTTGATAACCGCTAAATATAAGTTATTTTGATAATAAAAATATATTGAAAATATCTTTAAAAATATTTATTTAGTAGTTATCTTTGGCTTAAATATTAAGATTTGATATTTTTCTTATTTATGACTTGCAGATATGAAAATGAGAGACTAAAAGAGAAAAAAAATCGAGAAAATATCCAAAATATCAGGAAGTCTCAGGAAGATATGATTAAAAGAAAAACAAATCCAAAAAGTATCAAAAAAATATCACTGAAAAAGATTTTTAGCAATAGGCTCAAGTTCACTCCAACAACTATAAAAAGAGAGTCAAGCCAAGGAGGAGACACACCACAGAACCCCCCATCTAGTAGGGGTTTCATTTACTCCATTTCTTTCTTTCACCCCTCTTATTCCATCAGTTCTTGTACCCCATCCATTGTAAAGCCCTCAATGGCCATGAGTGACTAAACCCCTAGTTAGGGTCTAGCAGACCTAAAAGCCAAGCGATGTATGATATACTCACTATTTATCAATGCAAAGATGTTTTCTATTCTATTATCTTTTCTGCTTTTATCTTGCATTATTCGTCTTTATATTATGTTAGGGGTTAGACGCTCAGGAGAGGGTAACTTCTAAATAAGATTTAAAGAAGGTATGCATGCATTGGTTTTAGGGATTAGACGCTCGGAAGAGGGTAACTTCTAATATAACAAAAAGAAATGATTTCATAGGAAAGTCATTGCTAAACATAGAATGATTATTTTATGCCCATGCATTCTTGCAAACATCTAGAATTCATACTTCATGCATTTTATTTGTTGAGTCTTTGCAAAGGAATTTGGAAGATAGATAAATAAAATAGGCTTGTCATCGTGAGAAATCAGGGGCAAGTAATTGAACATATATGGGTAGAATAGAATCACCTAAATTGATAAAGAAAAATCATAAACTCATACATCTTAGGCAAACAAGACAGACCAGGTCCCAACATTATCACGTTCTTGATTTTATTTCTTTTATCTTCTATTTTTATCTTTTATTTTTTATCTTATCTTATCTTATTTGTATCTTAATCTTTTATTTTATTTTTTACTTTTATTTTCTTATTTTCTTTATCTTCTATCTTTATAATCTTTTAATCTAAATCTTTTATTTTTTTCTTCTATTTTGATCATTAAATCTTTATCTTATCTACTATATTTTCTTATCTTTATTTTAAGTTCTTTATATATTGCTTTTAAATTGGGTTTGCATTAATCTAAGTACAAACAGAGTCCATGTGGATTCGACACTCGGACTTCCGAGTACTTTACTACTTGTGACAATTTGGTACACTTGTCAACGAGTTAACATCCGCCCTTCATCTATTAGAACTACTAAATGTTGTTTTCTCTATTCCTTCTCCCTTCCCTTCCCTCCCTTATAGTTTATCAATTATAAATTGTTATTTGGATCTTCTCTAATTTTAATGCTTGCCAATAATCACAGATGTTGTTAACTCCATGGCAAGTGCACTAATTCATCCAAGTAGTATTAAAAATGGTAAGGTCGAGTATCAATTCCACTAGGATTTTGTTGTACTTTAGGCGATGTATAACCAACTTTTACGCAATTAATGAATAGATTTAATAAATGCAGTTAAACCATTTTGTGAAATAAACAACTTTAATATTCTAAACTATAATCAAGTAAGAAAAACAAACACTAGGAATGGTGAAAGGTCGTCAACGCAAGTTTAGAATATATTGGGGCTTTCCTACTGAAATTACTCTTGATGCAACACAATTGATTTTTCTCTATTTAATATTACTCAAGCTATCACCTATATCTACTAATTCACTCTAACTGTAATTCTTCACGTGATAGAGACTAATTCCCCTAATTTCCTTCTTAATCCCTTAAGAACAAAATTAATGGAATTGCATGACTAATGGAGATGCATATACAAGTTAAACAACTTCATACTATCCCTAGCAATGAAGTGATTAGATTTTCTTTTCCGTTTTAAGGAGTATAAACATTTTCCAATGTCTAAACCCTAAACATACCATATATGTGGTTGATCAATTCAAATACATGTAGATAAGAACAAAAGGACACAATGAAAATGAAATTAACATTAAATAGATTGTGAGAGTCTTTACATCAAGAGAGTTCAACGGAAAGCTCACAACAATGGATATTTTAGCCTCTCATTGTCATGAGAGGCTTAGCTATACACAAGAGGTAAAAAGTATGGAGGAAAAGGAATGAAGATGAAAATGGAGGTAGACTTTGGCTCCCAATGAATGTTTCTTCCTTTTTGCTCAAGCTCTAGGGTTCTTTGTCGTTTTTGGATAAAAAATTCATATACCTTTTTCTTCCCCCTGATTCTCACTTAAAAACCTATTGTATTATGAGCTTTCGCGCTAAGCATGTCTTCACGCACTGAGCGAGAGTAAGTGACTAGGTGTTGACCGCATCTTCATGTGACTCAGGGTCTCTAGGCAGCTCCCTCAGGCTAAGCAGGAAAATTCCCGCTAAGAGACTTCAGCGCACTTAGCGGCCCTGGTGTGCTAAGTGAGAATCATCAAACCTCAACTTTTGCTCCAATTCCTCAACTGTATTTCTGTAAAATAACCATCACCAAAATAGTATAAGACTAACAATTAAAACATTTACTGCATAAAAACATCTATTGATTGTAGTGTTTGCCAATAACCGTTGATGTTGGAACAAATAATGAGAAGTTGTTGAATGATGAATTTTACATTGGACTTAAACAAAAGTGAGCAACCAGGCAGGTCTGATCATCCTTGGCCCCCATAGACATACAAATTAATGTATATAGTTTTTAAAAAATAATTTGAGTGTGATGTTTCTATTTTGTTAACATGATAATTGTTTATTGTGGTTTAGTAATATGCAAAGCTTCTAGAGGCGTTCATGCGCATAGTTAAGCAAAACTATGGGGAGAAAGTTCTCATATAGGTAATATATCACATTCAACACCTGCAGTGGCTTTAGTTTGCTTGAAATTATTGTTTTCCTAATTTTGGTT
The DNA here is from genome assembly GCF_004193775.1 of Glycine soja. Classification (NCBI taxonomy): domain Eukaryota; kingdom Viridiplantae; phylum Streptophyta; class Magnoliopsida; order Fabales; family Fabaceae; genus Glycine; species Glycine soja. The sequence goes on from NC_041007.1 coordinate 41,373,144, forward strand.
ATTCCTTTTCAGTTTAAGGATTTCACCAATCATAATGCATTTGATCTGCTGGAATAATACAACTTATCTCATCTTGTTTTCAATGATGATATACAGGTAGCATGCTTTAAAGCTTTTTAACTTGTGTACAGTTCCTTATTTTTATTTTAGGTTACTGATTGTGCCCTTCTTTGGTTTAATGTAGGGTACATCATCTGTGGTATTAACGGGATTGCTTGCATCACTCAAATTAGTTGGGGGGGGGGACCTTAACTGGCTATACATTCTTATTCTTCGATGTTGGAGAGTTACGAGTCTAAGGGAGACTGGTTTGTATTTGCCATTAAGTCCACATGTGTTGTTACCTTAATCTTTATTATGAGTCTAAGGGTGTTCTAATAAATTCCTAGATAGGTAATGTACTCATAAAATCAAACAGTGTTATTTTTAACTCAACATAACCATTTTGTGTGTGTTTTTAGGTTCCTTCACATACCTAAGTGAGCACAGGATAGGGAAAGTGTTTGGTACATTTCCACTTGCATTTAAATCAAAAGGTGGCCAATCATGAATTTTTTAAATGTATCCAACAAGACAACTACAACTGATATGGATTTAGAGTCAGTAGAATCTCAAAATCAACAATCTTAGCAGCTAACAAACACAAGTCATGAACAACAATTGAACAGAAGTCATGCACAAAACAGTTTTATTGTTCATCTAAACGTACCTTAGAAAGCCTCTGAATTCATAAAGATTCAGCTTCACATGCACAACAACTGCTTTGGATACTGCTTCCACCATGGCCTTAACCAGCAAATAGTAGGTAGTCACCTAATATGTAACAAGTGTGTTTCGATGATGTTATTTTTGTGTTCAAAACTACTTAATTTCATTTCAAACCTTTGTGAGATAAGTTTTGAAAAAAAAATACCTAGAAATAATGAAAATCATAACCCTAAGGAGCACTATGTTATTAAGGTTAAGTAATTGTGACGGTAAGGAGAAAGAATACGAGCAAGACAGAAGGTTGTGCTTACTTCTATACTGCAGACGACGTACAACGACGTTACACGAAGGAGTGACAGAGTGCACGAGAGACGGCGAACACAGGCATGAAGGTGAGCATTACACACGTTTGAGAGGGAGAATGAGTTTAATTATTTGGGAAAACAATATGAAGATGATTTCTACCGAAAAACCGTCATTGTTATAAATTCCCCCATAATTACAACATTACCACCGATAGACACTCTAAGATGGTTCTTTATAACCGTCCTAGAAAATACGTCATAGAAATAAATTTATATTCCGCTATTTACAAAATTGCCTCCGCGACATATACTAATACGGTTCCGTAGAACCGTCTTAAAATTGGAGTCATAAAAATGCTTTTCTAGTAGTGATTACAGCCATTAATTCCCTCACTACTTCCCTCTCCCTCTTCTTTCTGAGATTAGGGTTAGGATTTTGATTCAAATTGGGGTTGAATTTCTGATTCCCAAATACCTTAGAGCCAGATCCAAGCTGCATCATACCCAACCTAGTCGAAATTCGAATCCTAAACCCACCAACATCGAAAAGTCATTCCTATGCATCTTGTTCAAGGAAGTCAAGCACGAGAAGGCTACATGATTGCCATGGTGCGGTAGAGGCGATGCAACGACAACTCAAGGGTGAGGGCTTTGCAGTTTTGCAGAATGTGAGAGGGCACAAGCGAGAAAGAAACAATGGGAGGATTCAAGAAGTGAGATTGTGTGAGAATGAAAAGGGAAAACACATCCCTTTCAAAGACAGTTTTAAAACTGACATTGAAGTTTTGCTTTTAACATTGCTTCTTTAAAAAAAATCATGTCGTAATACATTTTCAAAAATGGTTATGAGAAAATTGTATTTTAAAGTTGCAATTATTTACAAAAAAAGTGCTATCGAGTTTTGAACGAAATCAATTTTTGTAGAACCATTGTTAAACCAGCATCATAGAAGATCATTTTTGTAGTAGTGTATAGCAGTTTTCAACATTGATTTTTATAACCGATGTTAAAAATGATCTACTTTTAACGATGATAGTTTCAACATTAGTTCAAAACTGATGTTGAATATCCAAAATAACAGATGTTAAATGTCAATTTTCTAGTAGTGATTAATTCTGATGGTTTTTAATCGACAAAAATTATAATTTAAATTTCAAAATCAGTACTGACTATGACACTCTCTATCTTGATATACATATAAATAAGAAAAACATATAAAAATGTGAAATTTAATTAAACCAATTATGTTCAAATCATGTAAACAAATTCATGTGGGTAAAAGGATGACATTCGCTTCACTATTACCAAATAAACTAAAGACTCGACATGTGAAACAAAATGATAAAATCTACATGTTTAAAACTCCATGCAATTAATACACAAACTCATGCTCTAATGTCACATCCTATCAGAGCATTGTGTTCCAACATCCTCTAGTATAAGGTTCACCATAGCCATTCTCCTAATCATCTGTTTCCACGAACACAAAGTTCGAGATTATCACAGGATCCAAAAACAAACAACACACAGGAGTGAGTTATCACATTCATAACTAATAGAGAAAAATGAGACAATAAAGATATACATATATAAATGAAATGCAACTTACTTAAACACAACTCACATCATTTCACCACTTATCACATAACATCACATCTCAACAATATACATCTCACACATTTTCACATCATTCATGTACTCAAGGATCAAAATGCAATATCACTCAACCAATCAATATCAATCAATACACAGGTGTTATACAACAGATATACTAAGACTCAATCCTATATGCAATGTGATACTATGTCAGTGAAAAATCTTGTCGGGCGCCTACACTACTATAAAAAAGCTTTTCTAAGACGGTCGAAAATGGGATACAACGACGGTCAGCACCGTCTTAGAAGGCTAACTTTCAAAGACGGTGCTTATGTAAGCACCGTCCTTGAATTAAATGTTTTTTTTAATTATTTATATTTTTTCTGAATGATATCCCATCAGAAAAAATAAAAATAATTAAAAATAATTTATGTTAGCATTGCAATTAATATTAATAGTAAACTTTATTTATTAAATAAATATTAAAATGATAGATTAAATCAAAATAATAGGTTCACAAATTATTTATATTTAATCTGTCATTTAAATATTAATTTTATAAATAAATTTTAATATTAATTACAAGATTGTAACAAAATAAAAATTCTTAAGGAGCACCACAAAATGATAGATTAAATATAATCAGTCAATAATGAAAAAGGAGCACCACAAAATGTAAATAAACTGAAACGTAAGGCTGTTTATAAGGAAAAGAATCATCATAAATCTTCCTTAACACAGCAATGCAAAATCATATTTAAATTAAAAAAAAAATACAACTGTATAAAAGTTCATGTTTTCTTCAATCAAATGAGTGGAATAATGTTCTTGTCTTTTCTTTTTTTATAAACTAAAACTTGTGGGCATTATCCTAATGATTCAGCTATTCATGATTGTGTGTCCAAAACTATCTGAAGAAATATCCAATTCAGACAATATTAGTGTGTGACATGTGCCAACAAAAACTTAAATAATAAAATAAGTGAAAGTAAATCAAGGGAAAATATTTAGAAGAAAACATTTCATTTTTTATGTTAAGTACAAAATCTTCTTTTCCTGCAAGGACTTTAGAATATTTAATTGTATTTCAAATAATGCTATTTGCATGTAAACTAAGTCACTTCACTGCCATGATAACTCAAGGAACAAGGAAGCAGATTCCACCAAAAGAGGAAACTAAGTCCCTTCATTGTCATGCTTGCCTATCATTATTAATCATTATAAATCATACTTTACAAAGATCACCCTTAGCTATTTATCCATTGCCTGAGTTAAACTTAAGAGATTATATGCATCTAATACGTGCAAAATTAACCAGTGAAAAAAAATATTCAGGGATGTGGTTAGTACATATAACTGGAGGCATAGGAATCAACAGCAAAGAAATAGCATAAAATATCTCCAAAGTCAACATTAACACACCTCATTCATTACTGACGGTAACTGATCAACAAATTTAGTTAATGAATTCAGTATTTCCTGATCGATTTCCTGTAGAGTTGATCTAACAGCATCCAACATCATCTTCCACACATCTCCTACATAGATTGCAGGTGACATTCATCATAGATACACAAATTATTATTGTTAATTAAGAAATGATATATGCATAAATATATAACGAGACAAAGTGTGCATGTTATCAAAATATAAAATAAATTTATTTATTTTTTATAAAATAAAAATATTTACTTTTTTACATGAACAATAAATAAATAAATAAAATTACATTCCTACAATAATTAATAAATTCATAGAAGTTTAACATATTGAAAATTAAAAATAAAATATTATCTGAAACATAAATAACAATTGTAATAGATAAAGAATAGTGAATACATAAGTAAAAATTGAAAAAAAGTTAAATAAAGAAGTCTTACATTAGGCTAGCTGCGCTACTAAATAAATTGAGATGTAATCATCTAATTTGCAGGTGAAGACTTTATTTCATTTGGCAAGAAAGGTTGCATTTTTATGTTTTTAATTATTTTAATGTTTAAACTTATATAACCGTTAGATATTTCATCTGCGGTTGAGATTGCTGCAGCAGTGGGCTGCAGAGAATCCAAACGCAATTATTATAGCCTCTTTGCATATGCAAGGGTAAGGCTGCATATAATTTCATTCCCCCATACCTTTGAAGCAAAACCAGAAGAAGTAAGCTCTGAAGATACCTGATGCATTTCTAGCTATTGAGTAAAAAGGAGTTGCCACCACAACTAGCATCATTTGGCTGACTGCAGGACCCAACTGCAGGGCAACACTGCAAAGTTTTAGAGCACAACTGAGATGAACAACTTACAAAGATGCTCTATCAGCTGAAATGCGGTATGAATATGAATAATATTACAGCCTTTCAAGAACATATTTTCTCTTTAAGGACGTATGAAATGATTTCATCGGTTCTTATTCTATACTGGATGGTATGAATAAAGAGAAACAGTTCTTGAGCTTACTAGCCAATTATTTAAACAGGATCAGAAAAGGAATGGAAATGAAACCAGAAGCTTTCCTATGCTTATTTGTTTCCCATTTACTTGAACAGATTTATAGAATCCTTTTGTAGCTATACCAAATAAGTAGAAAGAGAAAGAAAAAAAAATACTAAATTTGGTTTAGTTATTCATGACCGGTATTTAATTTTCCTATATCTGTTTTTATCACATCTTTGATCATTTTGTCAATAGTCCATACCATCCAGGTGAAATACATAACATCAAGGAATCCAGTTCAAATAATGAATATTTCTCAAAAGAAAATATTCTTATTAAAAGTCATATGTCAAGCAAAAAGTATTTATACCTCAACGAAGTGTAGCAATCCTCCACAATTTTTGCATCCTCAACCAAACTTAATTCTAAATTTCATAACAAAAGATATGGTGGGAAGGTAAACATAGCCTATAGGAAAAATATCTCTTTACTATAACCACAAGAATGAAGAACCAGTCATTATACTAAATTGGCCTCTAAAGACTCTTGAGTGTAAATACCTGTTCAAAGTAAGGGACTGCCTCCGTTGCTGGCCTGTTGTTGTAAGCGATTATGGCATTAGCCTTCCACAAGAGATATATACCTTTTCTTCACACTCCTTGAATTGCTATAAGTTTTATTGAAGTAAATGAAACTTCATAATCCACAATATGCTTCCACAAACAAAAATTCTCTTACAATAATTTAATTTTTATAAAAACTACTATTCAGTTGAACTATCAAAATCATTTTGTGCATATATAAATATAATCTTATGCTGCAGCAGCAAGAAAAATAACCAAACCTTAGGTATTTTCTCAAAAAATAAGCTTCCTACGAGTACTTGAAGAAGTGCCCCATTGCTACAGATTTCAACAAACAAGAAATATATTTCTTTTCATCATAGTAATTCCAGTAAGAATGATACTAAGTATAAAACAAACCACCAACCTATGACCAATAGAGAAAAGAGGAAGGTCTTCAAACTGAGCAGGTGACAAATTGGCTTGAGGCAACCTAGATGTCAGGGTTGACCCCACCTCCAACAAACATTACCAACATGGGAAAAAAAACATCTATTAATGATAAAGATTCAAACTTTGCATGGAAAAAACGAAAGGGTAACAGAAAAAAAAATACCCATAGTTAACTTTAGGAACAACACCAATGAAGGCACCACCCAGGAATTTGACTATAGCTCGAGGCTTGGCACGATTTGGGGTAGGTGGTATCACCAAACAAGAATCCAATTTGGTGTACATCTTGCTATTGACTCTGAAACTTGTGTCTCCACCAACATAAACATCAGAAACCATCTTTGTAGTTCCTCAAAGAGAACATGCATTTGAAATCTGAGCCTGAGATGAAGGATGAGGAAGCCACTTGCAGGCCACGACAACAAAAGGGCACGAGCCATTCACGGTGGTTCGAAACTCAGAACCACGCCACGCGGAGCTTAGGGGTGTGCGACAACCTAGGGAATGAGCCATTCACGATGGTTCATTCGCACGTACTAGGGTTCCTCTGCGGAAGTCACCGTAGTGCACGGGTTCCTTTACGAGGCAGCTGAAGAAGAAGAGAGAGAGGGTTTTCGAATGAGCACGCATTTAGATTATATTTCCTAATGTTAATGACGGTGTATAGGTAAACCCGTCTTTGTATGACACGATATCTACGACGGTGTTTACATATACACCGTCTTAGAATAGTGATTCATATTTGCAAAAATGCCCTTGCCCAGATAACTAAGACGATGTAGCAATGATACGTTGTTGAAAAAAATAAAAATAAAATTACAAAATTGCCATCGCTATCGTTCAACAACGTTTCTACATGCACCGACTTTGTTACTGCATCGTAAATTAATAAAAATGTAGTAGTGCTAGGAGTACATGACAAGACAGACCACACACTGATTAGTCAGACCACTCTCACTAGGTAAGATCATAGGAAGACCAGTCAGAGTCACACTGTTTTCCAAGAATGCTTCAATCATGTGAGATCGACACATGCTTAAAGGAGCACTCAAACCGGATGTATTTACCCCAAAGGCCTAGTCTCCGAAAAGTCCATCAAGGTCTCTCCCTCCTGATTCTGGTTCAATCCAAAAAACATTTTAGCATGCAGACTCTATCTATGAACTGTACAAAACACATGACTCATCAATTGTTCTCAAAATAATATTAACTCGTCGCGCCTCAAAGTGATTAAACTCGTTGGGTTCTCACAATCGATCCCATCACAATACTCGGCATGCATTAACTCGTCGCCCTTTGATAACTGCTAAATATGAGTTATTTTGATAATAAAAATATATTGAAAATATCTTTAAAAATATTTATTTAGCAGTTATCTTTGGCTTAAATATTAAGATTCGATATTTTTCTTATTTATGGCTTGCAGATATGAAAATGAGAGATTAAAGGAGAAAAAGATGCAGAAAGTATCCAAAATATCAAGAAATCTCAAGAAGATATGATTACAAGCAAAACAAATCCAAAAGATATCAAAAATATCAAAAAAAGAAGATTTTTTGCATCAAGTCCAAGTCCACTACAACAACTATAAAAAAAGAGTCAATCCAAGCAGAAAAGAGAACATCACAAACCTCCTTTCCTAGGGGTTTCATTTACTCCCTTTCTTTCTTTCACTCCTCTTATCCCATGAGTTCTTATACTTCATCCATTGTAAAGCCCTCAATGGTCATGAGTGGTTAAACCCCTAGTTAGGGCTTGGCAGACCTAAAAGTCAAGCGATGTATGATATACTCACTATTTATCAATGCAAAGGTGTTTTCTATTCTATTATCTTTTCTGTTTTTATCTTGTATTATTCATCTTTATATTCTGTTAGGGGTTAGACGCTCGGGAGAGGGTAACTTCTAAATAAGATTTAAAGAAGGTATGCATGCATTGGTTTTAGGGGTTAGACGATCGGGAGAGGATAACTTCTAATAGAACAAAAAGAAAAGATTTCATAAAAAAATCATTGCTTGGAATAGAATGATAATTTTATGCCCATGCATTCTTGCAAACATCTAGAATTCATACTTCATGCATTTTATTTGTTGAGTCTTTGCAAAGAAATTTGGAAGATAGATAAATAAAATAGGCTTGTCATCTTGAGGAATCAGGGGCAAGTAATTGAACAGATGTGGGTAGAATAGAGTCACCTAAATTGATAAAGAAAAATCATAAACTCATACATCCTAGGCAAACAAGGTAGGCCGGGTCCCAACCTTATCAAATTTTGATTTTATTTTATTTTTATCTTCTATTTTTATCTTTTACTTTTCTTATCTTAGCTTTTATCTTCTATTTTATCTTATCTTTATCATATCTTAATTTAAATATTTTATCTTCTATTTTGATCTTTAAATCTTTTATCTTTTCTTTTAAATCTTTATCTTATCTCCTATATTTTCTTATCTTTATTTTAAATTATTTATCTATTACTTTTAAATTGGGTTTGTATTAATCTAAGTACAAACAAAGTCTCTGTGGATTCGACACTCGGACTTCCAAGTACTTTACTACTTGTGACAATTTGGTATACTTGTCAACGAGTTAACACCCTTAAAGGGTTTTATAGTCATGTGATAGTAAAGTTCATAGCTCACAACTCAATACACCACAACATCTCAATACATGTGTGATCTCACAATTTAACACATACTCTACTTGTCTCTTACACACAGTTCATCACACTTCCATAATCTCAAAACAACACGTTATCATACCTCATGCATATGTCACATGGGAATAATATTAATATGTTATGTTCATATGATTAAACCCCTCAAACAATTTCACATAATCATATCAAAATTGAATGAATCAAAATCGTCAAAAACACCAAGAGCACTCAATTTTATCAACCAATTCGCATCAGGGCATCAATTAGTCCATCAAATATAATAATCTCATAATTATAATCATACTGAAAGAATTACAATACAATAGACATCCTAAAATAAACCTCAATTTGATCCTCTAAGGATTTCTAAACATATTTATTCTAACATCAATTGCGATAAAACTCATCTCTTACCTCTAAGTGGACTCACGTGTGTAGTCTGGTAGTGATAGGAACGTCTTTAGTGACTCCCTAAGATTCCTCAAGTTTTTCCTCTAGTTGCTTTACTAGGGTTTCTAAACGTTAAAGAGAAGGAGAAGGGATAGGAGCTTCCATTTCACTGTCTCTCTGCAAGGGACATTTCTTTCACTACAAACATTATCTTGAAAATGTGGTGTTCAAATGAACTCTGAACCTGGTGTTCAAATTAGCTCTAAATCTGGTGTTCAAATTTTACGACGACAATCCAATGGTTAACTAGTCCTGGATCATGGTTTACCGGGATAGGTTCGGGTGTATGCGGAAAAAAAGAGTTTTGGGAGAGGGAGAAGGGAAAACGAATTTGAGAGGAAGAGAGAGCATAAAGATATATCATAAATATAAAACTGATCTAATATGTTTCTATTTATAGTTAGGGTACCCTTAGTCTATTATTTACTCTATTTTTCTTTATTTTATTATTTTATAAAAAAAATCCATTTTACTTCCTATCAAATGAATAAATAAAATATCTTTTTTATTTTCCAATAACATATATATATATATATATATATATATATATATATTATTTACCTTGAAACTATTATTTAAATTAATAAAATTATTTATTCATATTTATTTTATTACAAAAACCTCATTATTTTATTAAAACTCTATTGTTAAATAAAATTATTTTTAATTTATTTTACAAAAAATCAGGTGTTACATTGACGGTTTTAAAATTGCCACAAATCATATTTTAAAAATTTAACGGCCATGTCACCAATTAGCAGAAAAATCATAATAGTGGAGATTAAAAATAAAACTTTTTAAATATCAAAGTGGAAAAACAGAAATTTTTTATTAGGGATCAAACACAAAATTCAAATATATATCAAAGAACACTAACATATTTAAGCCTTTTGAATAAATAGATGTTATTTAATACTTTAGAGATTACTTATATAATTTTATTGCTTAGAAAATAATAAGAAAAGACAACAATACAAATCAAGTTAAGAGGAGTACTAGCAATAAATACACTTTTATCAACACAAATTTTGGCCGCTATGTAAACACATTGGTCCATCGATCACCTGTGATGTTGCTTTCAATAGTCTTTCAATGGCAACCAAATGTAGAACCAATCCTCAGATATTTTGTTTTCTTTGTCTCTCAACATTTAATTTGTAAGACATTGTGTAAATGATAGAAGATCAACTCTTATATACAGTTTTTAAGTGTTTTAGGTAGTATTTTTTAGTATAATTAGAATATTATTTTAGTGTAAACAAATGTTGGTTCAGTTGTTAATAAGCATACTCATATCTTACAAGGACGTTAGTTTGATTCCTGGGATTAATGTGAGAACTTTATTATTGGATAATCTGCTAGTACCTCTATAAAGATGCTTTTTGAGTCTTGAAGCCTGTTTTGACCTTGATAAGTTCCTAGAATCCCAACTCGTCTAAACTCTTAATGTAAAAAAATATTATTTTAATAATTACGCAATAAAAGTTTAATTCCATTAAAGATTAACATATATTATCAAAATTAACTCTAATTGTTACCGGAGAAAATTCAAAGTACCTATACAACTAAATTTGTTTTGCCATTTTATAATTGTGGAGGTCGACAATTGAAGCAGATAGTTTTGTCCTTCTATAAAAGCTAGGGGACATCAATAGTTACAGCAGTATGTTAATGTTTTAGTCCAAATGCATTCCCACGCAAAATAGAGGATAAGAGGAGGGTCCCATTTTGGAGTGCATGTCATAGGGATGCCGTATGCATAAGGAGTGTCAAACTTTAACAATCAATTTTTTTTCCTCGGCAAAAAAACTTGTATATTACTCGATCAGCAAGGAATACCCAGCAAAATTACAAGATACTCCATCAACACGTCTTTATAGTTTTGATAACCTAAGCTGGTTACTGATTATTAAACGGTTTTACTAACATTCAATTTTGTATCCTGACTAAAATACGCGTATTTTGAGATTCATGCATGTTTGCAATTGCAACACATAATTAACTAGTTACATTTATGTTATTTTTGGATTAAAGATTGAAAAGTAATTAATGCCTCAGTTCCTTACATAACCTTAAATTATGAGCGTCCAAAAACTAGTACTTTTCATAGGCCCATGCACGAACCCAAGTCAAGCCGCCAAAGTTGATGCCCGCGATATTGTTCAATCAACGTATTAATACTCACAACTCCCTTAATAAATGCACATATAAACCCACACCTTCTACTATAGAGTGATCATTGGAATCAATTATACCACAATGACGATTTTCACTCTCATACTTGCTATTGCCAACCTACTTTTGTTCCTCTCAAAAGCTTCCTCAATTGACACACTCACTCTGTCACAATCTCTCCCTGATGGTACCACCTTAGTTTCCAAAGATGAAACTTTTGAACTGGGTTTCTTTTCCCTAAGAAACTCCACAAACCGTTACCTCGGAATCTGGTTCAAAAACATCCCAGTAAAAACAGTTGTGTGGGTGGCTAACCGTGACTACCCTCTCAAAGACAATTCCACCAAGTTGATCATAACCAACGACGGAAACCTCGTCCTTCTCACAAAGAATAACAAAGTTCAGTGGTCAACAAACACAACAACAAAGGCCTCAAGGCCCATTTTGCAACTCTTAAACACGGGAAATTTAGTACTTCGCAACGATAATGAAGACAACAAGAACAATAATAAAAGCAGCAACAACAACAACGAAGATAGGTTCTTATGGCAAAGCTTTGACTACCCTAGTGACACCTTGTTACCAGGAATGAAGCTTGGATGGTACAGAAAAACCGGTCTCAATCGACGTGTAATCGCTTGGAAGAACTGGGATGATCCTTCTCCTGGGAACTTCTCTTGGGGCATCACATTTGACAGCAACCCTGAAATGGTTCTTTGGAAAGGATCATTCAAGTACCATAGGAGTGGACCTTGGAATGGTATTCGGTTTAGTGGTGCATTTGGTGGCTCAAATAGGTTAAGCACTCACCCTCTTTTTGTTTACAAATTAATAAACAACGATGATGAAGTTTATTACTCATACAGCCTCACCAACAAGTCCGTGATTTCAATAGTTGTCATGAACCAAACCCTTCTCCGTCGCCAACGCAACATTTGGATCCCCGAAAATGGAACATGGAGGTTGTTCCAAACCGCACCGAGAGACATTTGTGACACTTATAATCCGTGTGGCTCTTACGCGAATTGTATGGTTGATTCATCGCCGGTGTGTCAGTGTTTAGAAGGATTCAAACCGAAATCTTTGGATACAATGGAACAAGGGTGTGTGAGAAGTGAACCGTGGAGCTGCAAGGTGGAAGGGAGAGATGGATTTAGAAAATTTGTTGGGTTGAAGTTTCCGGATACTACACATTCTTGGATTAATAAAAGTATGACACTCGAGGAATGCAAGGTTAAATGTTGGGAAAATTGTTCGTGCACAGCTTATGCAAACTTGGACATAAGAGGAGCAGGAAGTGGGTGTTCCATTTGGTTTGGTGATCTTATTGATTTGAAAGTTGTTTCACAAAGTGGACAATATCTTTATATTCGAATGGCAGATTCACAGACAGGTGAAATTAAAACGTTGCTCTTCTAATTAATTAAGTTCTAACATTGTTAATTTCTTCTTAACTTAATTGTAATTTTGTTGCTGTTTTTGGCTCTCATTCATTTGGTGAATTTTGTCATTTCATTCTTCTTTTTTTCCAGTGATTTTGATCTCTTGTTCATCCATTAACTCAACATTTTATAGCCATAAGAAATGTTAAGGTGGCTGTGCAGTAAATTGTTAGATAAACATTTTCGTTAAATATTGGATGTGAAGTTAATAGATAAATGAAAAAGAAGTACACAGTTCAAATTCTAGAACATCAGATTTACTAAAAAAATGGAAGGACCAAATTTGCCAAATGATGATAAAAGATAAAACTATTAAATGCTCTTCCTTTTTTATTTTTTTGCTCTATCCGGGGACTGATTATTACTTCAATTAATTTTCAACCTGTAAATGCAGATGCTAAAGATGCCCATAAGAAGAAGGAACTGTTGTTGATAGGTACGATCGTGCCTCCTATTGTTCTCGTGATACTATTGGCAATCTTCTACTCTTACAAGAGAAAACGGAAGTATGAAGGTAAATTTGTTAAGCACAGTTTTTTTATTGTTTCAAACTTCTTGAAATTAATTAGTGGCATTTAATAGGCTAATTCCAGATAAAGAAAACTTAGATGATATTAATTCCAGATAACTTTGTTTCAAATAAAAAAATGAAAACACTGATCGATGCTGGTATCATTAATTAATTAATCTAGAAGAAAACGTGTCGGTAGTAAAGAAAGATGAAGCTGGTGGACAAGAACATAGCATGGAACTACCATTGTTTGATCTTGCTACATTAGTTAATGCCACCAACAACTTCTCAACTGACAACAAACTAGGCCAAGGTGGGTTCGGGCCTGTATACAAGGTAAATTAGCACCATACCATATGACTATTTTTTAAGAATGAGTTAATCATGAATGTGTCCATTGAAAACATATATTCACCATTTTGTCAAACTTGTCCTATCTATGATATTTAGGGTGTATTAGCAGGAGGACAAGAAATTGCTGTCAAAAGGTTATCGAGGAGTTCTGGACAAGGATTAACAGAATTTAAGAATGAAGTTATATTGTGTGCAAAACTTCAGCACCGAAATCTTGTTAAAGTTCTTGGTTGTTGCATTGAAGAAGAGGAGAAAATGCTTCTTTATGAATACATGCCCAACAAAAGCCTAGATTCCTTTCTTTTTGGTTAGCTTGAAATGCTTTTACAGATGTTAAATTTATTTCAAAAACTTTTGAACAAAAATGAGTCTACCCAATAACATATTTCAATCTTGACAGATTCAACTAAAAGCAAGATTTTGGATTGGTCTAAGCGCTTCCACATCTTATGTGCGACTGCTCGTGGACTTCTTTATCTTCATCAAGATTCTAGATTAAGGATAATACACCGAGATTTAAAAGCAAGTAATATTTTATTAGATAACAACTTGAACCCGAAAATTTCAGATTTTGGCCTGGCAAGAATGTGTGGGGGTGATCAAATTGAAGGAAACACAAACAGGGTCGTTGGAACATAGTAAGTATCACTGATGATGCTAAAGTTTTTCTTGTGAAACATGAAAACTTGAAACTCACTCTTCTGATTTTTCTTTCAGTGGCTATATGGCACCTGAATATGTTATTCATGGATTATTCTCCACAAAATCTGATGTATTTAGTTTTGGTATATTGTTGCTGGAAATCATAAGTGGAAAGAAAAACAGAGAGATTACCTATCCATACCATAGTCATAATCTTATTGGGCATGTGAGTAACACATAACTTTTCTTTCATTTGTTATATACAAGCAATAATAATAATTATTTATTTTGAATTTTGCAGGCATGGAAGTTGTGGAAAGAAGGCATACCAGGGGAATTGATTGATAATTGTTTGCAGGACTCGTGTATCATATCAGAAGCCTTACGATGCATTCACATTGGTCTTTTATGCCTACAACGTCAACCTAATGATCGGCCAAACATGGCATCTGTAGTTGTTATGCTGAGTAGTGATAATGAATTAACCCAACCAAAGGAACCTGGTTTCTTAATAGATAGGGTTTTAATTGAAGAAGAATCACAATTTAGAAGCCAAACTTCTTCTTCAACCAATGGAGTAACCATTTCAATCCTGGATGCAAGATAAGGAAATTATTTTATTTCTTACACACATCAAATGGACATATTTTATATTACCCATGCATTATTTTAGAATTGTCAGGTATCACATTTTGGTCGCCTGATTGACCATTTTGGGTCACTTTTGGAAAAATGTTCTGTGCATTGTTTATGTTAATCATCCCAAAGAGTCTTCGCATTATCGATATAAATGGTGTTTCGTGAAATTGAAGGTGTGAGGGTTCTGGTAGATCGGATCATCATCATGAGGCATCAAAATGCTGCCATTGACAAACTTGAGCTTCTTTTTCGATAACAAAGCTCGTTTCATGGTGCGGCTCCATGTGTGATAATTCAGATTATTGAGTGGAGGTGTAACAAGAAGCAGACCTGGATTTTGTCCAGGATACAGATTATAGGGCGATGAAGGATTTTGTGGATTGCTATCGTGTATTTAGTAGTGGAGTTCTCCTTGCTTCAACAATGTAGACTGTCCTGAAAGGGAAGAACTGGGAGCATGAAAAATCATTTAACATTGATCTGGCACAAAAATTAATTATTCCATTTGATGATAGAAAGGGTTACACTTCATATATAGATCAGTTAGTTGGCTAACTAATTCAACTGACTAGTAACAGTCTTAACAAACTAACAAACTAGGAATTACACAATAGCAATCATTTTTTCTATCCTAACAAGTAAAAACATTATCATACTATATAAGAAGTAAAAGCAAAATGTTGAAACTAATGTATTAAATGAGAGACAACTATAAAATAATGTTAGTCAATTATAGCAATTAGATCAAGGTTTGGATTGGGAGATGTTCTTCATCCTTATTGGTCCTTGGCGGAGTTTATTCATCAATAGTGGGTGAAAGATTGGGAAGTCTGTGTTGTTCATGTCTATTCAGAAGGTAATTTGGTTGCTGATTATTTAGCATCTTTGGTTCACTTTGTATGATATAGGATTACATGTACTTCATACACTACCTCATGGGTGTATGCATTTACTTCTGAAAGATGTAATGGGACTTCCTTTGGCCTGTATAGTTCCTATATATTTGTTTGGGCTTTTGTTTTCTACTTCTTAATATGAAAAAAAGATGTGATGACATAATAAAGCATATTCTTTTTAAAGTATATTTAAAAATTTATACAATTATACTGTGCATACATTATGCGAAAATCTTATAGTTCATTCCATTACAGAATTTTGTTTATGGTCAGTCAACGTTTATAAAGTCATACCATTCAAATCACGCGGATTTAAGCAAGTCTTTCTTTTTTTTTAGTCTTCTTGACAGAGAGGTTCCTATCAATTCTCTAAATGGTTGACAAAAAAGTATCTAGGCCACAAATAATGTAATTAACTAGACTTTAAACCCATGGTGTTGCACGATGTAGGGTTTTTTTTTAAAATAATATATATATATATTACAAACATAATTATTTTGTACTATGTTAAACATAATTATATTATTAATGAGAAAGATGATTAATTATATTTTTAATTAAGTTATTTTTATCTTAAAATTAAGTATATTAAAAAAAATTGTAAATTTTTGTTCATTCAAGTAATAAAATAATAATAGTGATGCAATATCTTTTGAAAAATAAATGTACATAAATAAAACTATTCATTTTAAATATTTTTAGTAGTATAACAAATATATAAATATTAAATTTAAAAACAATGTTAAATACTATATTTTTAATGAACACATGTTTTTTTTAAACTTATTAATCCTGTTAAATTTTACTATAATTTTTTTTCCAAGTAATAATATTAATGTAATACTTATATGAAAGATGGAAGTTAAATTAAAGAATAATATATATATATATATATATATATATATATATATATATATATATATATATATATATATATATATATATATATATTACAAAATTTAACTAAATTTGAGTGTATATTTATGCTAAAAAAATGTTTTTTAAATTATTTTGAAATAGAATGAATTTTATTAAATAGATATGGCCATTAATTATTTTTAAAACTATAATTTTACTTATTTTGAATATATTATTTTTGTGTAATATTTTTAAAGTTTTGAAATTTGAATTAATTAACCTCACTATCACATAATATAAATTGAAACATCTTGATTTAATAATAATAATAATAATAATAATAATAATACTATTTATTTTCCCTTAGTTTTAGTTATATTTTCATTCCTTACTAATTTTCAAATTTTACTTATAAAAATAATTATATGTTTCAAACTTTAAATATTATTTTTTACATATTTATTAACTTATTAAACATGTCACCAATTATTTTTATTTATTACTAATTTTTAATATATTATTAACTATTACATTCTATTGTTTCTTTGTAATAATAATTATATCATTACATACTTGAGCTATTTCAAATTAATTATAAACAACTGTATTATTATTATTATTATTATTATTATTATTATTATTATTATTATTATTATTATTATTATTATTATTATTATTATTATTATTATTATTATTTTGTAATATTTATTATCAATTTAATTATTTAAATTATTTTTTATAAGTTTTATCATATATTTCAAAACTAAAAATATTTTTATTAAATTTATTGTGTTAATGATAATTATTAAATTATTTACATTGATAACATGTATTTTAAAGAAAATAAATTAGTCAATTAATCCTTAAAAATCATCATTCATATAATTCGGTAATTGATTTGAGTAGGAAAAATAAAAATTTGTAATGGAATTATTCAAAATATGATTTATAAAAAAATAAAAAATTGTCACAATAAGAAAATCTTTTCATGTTTTGTTGAACAAATATAATATAAAATTAAGATTTATAATACAATAGTTATAGAAGAAAAAACATAAAACATATATAAAAATCTGAACTATAATAATAATTAAAACTTATGATAACATAACTCTAAATTGAGGAAGAAGAAACAACATAAGCAATTCTTGTAAAGCAAAAAGAAAAAAAAAACTGAAAGACAAAGAAAAAAATGATTTATGTAAGAACTTTTTGATAAAAGCATGACATTGATTCAAATGTTTATTCAATTTCACAAAAAATATTTTAAGAATTAATTAGACCTAAAATCAAAATATAGATATAAAAACACTATAAATAAAAATTTAAACAAACTTATTTTTTTATCAATGATGAATATAGATCCACATTATACATTATTAATCTAAAAGAGTTAAATTTTGATTTTTGAAGATGATCGATAACACGTTTAAAATATCATTTCATACATATAAATGAAGGATAAAAGAAATTATGATATTATATCAAAACATAAATTAACATAACAATAAAATTAAGAAAAGAAAAAATTACAAGAGTGATACTTGCAAAGAAAAAAATAATAATAAAAGACAAAAAATAAGATCATATACCTTATCAAATATGATATCTAATTTTCACTTGTGTCATTCCTCACAAAATATATTTGATAAATAATTCATATAAGAACTTTCTAATAAAAACATGATATTGATTCAAATGTTTATTCAATCTCACAAAAATCATTCCAAAAAAAAATAATTAGACCTAAATTCAAAATATAAATATAAATAACACTAAAAATAAGCATTTAAAGAGATGATTTTTTTTTTATCAATTATTAATGTAGATCCATATTTTACCTTACTGATTTAAAAGAGTAAATTCTCAATTTTGATGATGATGAATAACACATTCAAGTATATTTTTTCATACATAAAAATAAAAATAAAGAATGAAAGAAATCATATTATAATAATGAAAAAAATAAAAAGAAGATAAAAAGCACACTAAAAAGAAATTGGGTGGATATATTGAAGTAGAATTTATATAGAAAATGAAACTATAAATTTGATAATTAACGTGGAGATGATAATATAATTTTAATTATAATCAATGACTCTAAATATTATTAATTTTAAAAATAATTTCATTATTAAAAACTTTGAATAATATTAAATTTTTATAAAGAATCAAGTGAAAAAAGCAAGAAACAAATAATATATTATACTATTTTAACATATAATAATAATTTCTATTACTTTAATAATAATAATAATAATAATAATAATAATAATAATAATAATGTCTTAGACAATTTTAATATATACACTATTTTACAGTATATAATATTGTAAATTTTTTTAGTTATTTTGTGAAGTATATACTTTATTGTACCTTTTTTTTAAAAAAATAAACTATAGTCAAATATTTTTTAATTTTCTATTAATGTGATAATTATTATTTAAAATAGTATCAAAATTATATAACTAGAGTTAATACATTTAAATGACTATGGATGAACTTAATTGAAAATTATATTTGACAAATAAGTTAACTTAGAGTTAGAATTTATTTATTTATTTTACATAAAATTCAATCTTAAAACTCATTCATGTATATATAATGGTTTCCTATTAATCTTGTATAATAATTTAATAATATTTTAAAACATACAATTGTTAACTTGTTGGCAACAAGTGTAAAATTTGTCACAAGTAGTAAAGTTAAAATGAAAGTTGAAGTGTTGAATCCACACAGGCTTTATTTGTGATGTATATCCAATTTGTAAGCAAGAGATAAGGAATTGCAATATACATAAGAAGAAAGAAAGAATTTCAATTTAAAAAGACAAGAGTAATAACATAAACAAGATGAAAGCAAAAGATAACTTTAGTCTTTAAATATGTTGGGTCCTAACATGTCTAACTACCTTTGATGCAATAATATTAATGTTTTTATCTATTAAATGTTTTCCTAATTTTCACTCACATCTACTAAGACACTCAAACCTGATCTCTCACGATGAAGAACCTAATTTATCTATTCTCTCCCTCAAATCTCCTTTGCAAAGACTACTGAATAGTAAATCACATGAAGCATGAAGATGTATGCAGAGGAAAAACAAAGTCAATCTATCCCTAGCAATGAATTGTTTAGATTCCTTTTTTCAATCCTTTAGAAATTATCATTTCCCAATATATAATCCCTAAAACTAATACATTGATGATCAGACCATACAATAAAAATGAAGAGCAAAAATGAAGCAATAGAAATAGAGATTGCATTCAATAAATAATAAGAGCAATTACATTACAAGGGTGTTGGTTGCTAAACTTCCAAGAGAGAGGTTTTAGCCTTTTATACTCATAAGAAACTTTACACATTAGGGCTAATGTGGATGGAAGAAGGGGTTGAATGATTAAGAGAAAGAAAGGGGGGAATAACTAAAGAAGGAGGGTTTCCCCTAAGGGATAAGCACATGATTTGGATATCTTCAATAGAGAACTCTGAGACTCAATGTGTCTTTCTCTTATACTTCCTCCTCCTTATATAGGCTCAAGGTAGTCTACGTTTCACGCTGACTTCTCACTACGTGCGCATCTTCTAGGCTTAGCGAGGGTCACACACTTAGAGTTGAATGTCGCGCTAAATGTGCCTTTGGACTTTTTCATGGGTCTTCTTCACACTAAGACTGAGCTTGTCCGCTAAGCGAGGGTGTGCACTAAGCCTAGCCTATGCGTTGAGCGATCTGTCCAATCTTTCAACTTTTCTTCAAGGTTTTTCCTTCTAGTTTTTTGTATCAATTTTTCTCTAAAACACTTGAAAACTCCTTCTTTTGACTTTTACTTATAAAAAATTGCAAAGATGTTAATATTTTTATTATTTCATTAAAAACAATCGCCAAGAAAAGAAATTACAATCATTATTAGTAAAAATTGACTATCAATTTAACTCAAATTTCACACTTATAAGTAACCGTTAAATCTTATTGGTATTCATTGTGTAACTTCAATGTGGTATTAAAATAATCTAATCTATCATTTATTTACATGTATCTAATTGGTTCTAATTTAAATAATTAACATCAAATATAACTATTAATAATTTTATATTTAAATATATATATATATATATATATATATATATATATATAATTTTTATATTTGTTATTTTCATATTATATTATAACTTTAAAGTCATGAATTTAATTTATTATTTTTCCAAAAAATATATTTTAAAGTGACTAATTATAAAAATAAATAAATTTATGCATAAATAGTAATATTAAATTAGTGTAAACTTTTACATTTATTTTATTTAATAATTTTTCCTTCATATTAATTCAACATGTAAATTTAAACATTGCAAATATTTAATTTTTATTAATGTGAGAAGTTACTGAATTTATTAAAATATATCAACCATCATTAATGAGTTATACTTTTAATTAATATAGTGAAATAAAAGATAGAATGTTCTCCTTTCTCCCTGTCACTAACAAAGGAGTTATTGAGAAGCTCAACTTATATTCTCTTTAATCCAAATAACTAATTTTACCAATATTGGAGTAGCTTGATATTAAGAATATCAGCTTTTGTATATATTATAAATAGATCTAATATGTTCCAGTAATTTGTCAAAGTGATGACCTCTAACACTTTTATGCGTATAATTAGAAAATAGTTATTAATTTTTTCAAATTATCAAAATTTAATATATAAATCTCTTTAATTTTATTTTGTATCACTTTATCTGTTTTTATTTTGAATAGTTTACAAATTTTATTTATATTTTATCATTTTATAATTAAATTTGATAAACTAATATCTAAATCTTTTACATATTTTTTTTTGTAAATTGATTTTAATGTACATATTATTTTTACTCTAAATATTTATGCAAAATAAAAAATATTTATATATTAAATATTTTTTTGTTAACAAATTTTGATAATTTAAAAAATAATAACTCTTCACTAATGATATATAAAAAATAATGCTAATATAGTTAATTAAACCAAACAAGTGTTTTGTTACATTTTCTATGAATAATTTTACGTAAATAATTAGAGTAAAAATAATTTATATATTAAAATCAATTTACAAAAAAATGATGTACATATATTCATATTAATTTATGAAAATTAATTATATATTAGTAACATAAAAATAAAAATATGTAAACTATTTAAAATAAAACGATATAAAATTATATAAAATAAAGATTAATTAAATTTATATATTAAAAAAATTTAATTTAAAATTTTTGATAAGTTGAAGAAAAAAAAATCTTGTCTATTCATAGATGAAAAATAATATTTATATATTTAACTAAACAAAACAAATGTATTAATGATTTATTATTTTATTTATGAATAAAGAGTTACGAGTTCAATTTCTATTTAGACATTTTTTATTTATTTTTCACTTCATTTAATTTATTCCAATATAAGCTCCAGGTCAGCATCAATAAGTCACAATAAAGTTAGTATTTCACTTTGGATAATCAACATAGGAAAGGAGTAAAATTAAAATTTAGCCTATTATAAAAGGTACTCCTTGTGTTTTACCTTTTAATTGCTAGATCTTTTAAAATAAAAATGTTTTTATTTATTCATCATCTACAAACTTAAAGTTCACATCAAATACTCTTTTATTACTTATATTTTACTTATTTTTTAATTTTTAATTAATTTATCCATGCATTTATTTGTGATGTGGAAAGAAAAAGACATAAAATAAGAAACTTCACAACTATTTTATGATATTCAACAAACTTTATTGTATTTTTTGATTGAAACATAAAACCTTTAAAATAACATGTTAAGGAATAGAGGGAATATATATCATCAATAATAATACTACATTAGTGCTAATTGATATTAAAAATTTAAATAAATTATAAATAATTTTTATGTGTATTACCGTTAAAGCCACACGTAACAAATAATAGAAATTAAGATAATATTATAAAATTTATTTAAAATATCATTAAAAATAAGTTGATTAATAAATACAATATCAAAAATCATATATATAAACTAATATTATATATAATCTTCAATCAAATGTGAATTGAATAAAAATAACAGTAATAATGAATACAAATAATACTAATTTAACATAAAAACAAACAAACAATATTACTAAAGTAATACTATAGTCTTAAGAATTGAAAATATTAATATAATATTAGGATAATACTCGCCAGCCATGCTAGCCAGACCTCCTCTGCTGCTATTTCGCCAGCCATGGAGACCATGCCTACTCTGTTGCGCTCTTATGACACCAGCAGCTGTTCCACCAATGCTGCTGGCGAAACACCCTCCACGTTAGTCGGTATGTCGCCAATGTCACTGGCAGCTTACCAGTATCGGCAATGCGAGTGGTGGGATGCATGCAAAACAGACCCATTGTAAATAGTTTAAGAAGATACCCTGTTTGATAAATTGTTTGTAAAAGTGACCCTGTTAGGTCAATTTGCCACACTTTCCACTCTATCAAAAACAAAATAACATAATAGTTTGCCTGTAGATTCACTACATTCTATTAAAAAAAATTCATTCAAATTTATATATTTTTTAATTTTTAATATCATAATAGTTTTTATAAATTATAAAAAATCTCAATTAAATACGGATGAAGTTTATTATATTCCTTAAAAAATATATTTATCTTGACTAGATATCACAAATTTATTTTTTTAATCTTGATTAAATATTTAAAAAAATAAAATTTTTAGAATTCGAATTGAATAAGCCGTGTAGAAAAAAAAATGAATATACCTTTAATTAAAAATTGACAAATACTTACTAATTAATTTAATGTAATAATAATTATTGGTCCAAATTGTTTTATGATTTAATTTAATAGAGATTGCATAGAAACTATCATTTTAGTCCATGCATGGCACATACTAAATTTTTATTTTATAAAAATAAATTTTAAAATAAAAACATTTAAATATGTAATTAATGAATATATTTATACTATTAAAAATGTATAATCCTGCTTCTCGTAGTGAATAATACGATGCATCAGTTACGAAGCCAATCCGCAAAGGGAGCTCAGGGAAAGATTTCAACTGCTTGCAATGTTGTAACTTTAAACAGACCAGTTTGGAAAGCTTCTTGAGGTTGGGAAGTGTAGCAAAATTGTTGCCACTTAAAACAACCATATTAAATTGTTCATTTTGGATTACTAGGTTATTTCACAGTGCCATTTATGAGTTGTAATTATAGTTAATAAATTAATAAAAGATTCTAAACTTTTATCTTCATTATTTGTCTTATCTTGTGCCTTTAAAACATCATCCTCATGTTTATCGATTCAGTTTTCAAAACATTTCAGCAGGGAGAATGATAGGTGATGTCATTTTTTTCTTCTTTGTTTTTTCCTAAAGAGTACAAATTCTTTAATCTATTGAAGCCCTCACCTTGTTAGAGGACATGAAAATCTGAAAGAGATGGATTCAATTTGTGTTAAGTGCACAGGACATGAATGAGTAATTTGGCTTGATCAAAACAAGATTAACTTGTACATTATACTAATCTACACTAAACAAGTAAAAAATCTTTGAAGACCCCATATGCATCAAAATATTTTTTTCTCACTTCCTTTTTGCTTATGAAGAAATCTTGTTCCTTAGTTTCATTTCCTGAATGAGTAATTTGACTTGAAGTACTATAATATTGCATGTCCAAAACCATCCAAAGTCTTATTCAATGATGACCTTTTATTTATAAATAAAAGAATAAATCACTAACACACTTGTTTTATTTGATTGATTAGATTAGTATTATTTTGTTTATATTATTAATTAAGAGTTATTAATTATTTTCATATTATAAAAATTTATTAACTAAAAAATATTTAATATATAAATCTTTTTAATTTTATTTTATATCATTTTATTTGTTTTTATTTTGAATAGTTTACATGTTTTTGTTTCTATTTTATGAATTTATAATTAAATTTCATAAATTAATAGATAAATTATTTCCATATTTTTTTAAATATATTTTAATGTACATACTATTTTTATTCTAATTATTTATGTAAAACTAAAAAGACTTATATATAAAAAAAATTAATTTATAAATTTTTTAAATTTGAGAAAAAACTTGGAGTAATGATACATAAAAAATAATGTTAATATCCTTAACTAAAGAAAACAACTGTATTATTGTCTTTCTATTAATAATTTTTTTGTTAATAATTACAGTAAAAATAATTTATATATTAAAATTAATTTACAAAAATAATTATGTACAAATTTGCATATTGATTTATAAAATTTAATTATGATTGGTAGAATAAAAAAAATGTAAATTATTAAAAAAACATATAAAATAAAAATTGAAATAATTATATTAAATACTTTTTAATTTATAAATTTTGGCAATTTTTTTTACAAAAATTAATAACTCTTTTTTAATGATTATAAAAAATAATATTATTTTTTTATGAGTAAAGTGATGAGTTCAATTTTTATTTAGAAACTTTTTATTTTTTACTTTATTTGTCTTTTTCATATAAGTGTCATCAACAACGTACATAAGTTCAACGTCATCTTTAATATGTTACATCAAAGTCAATATTTTACTTTTGCTTATAAAACTAAAATTATAGTTTAGCCTATAAGAAAAGGTACTCCTATTTTTTCTTTTAATTATTGGAATTTTGAAAAAAAAATGTTTTTATTTATTTATTATTTGCAAAGTTAAGTATTACATTAATTATTTTTTTACCTATTATATTTTTACTTATCTATTATCTTTTAATTTTTAATTAATTTAATCATACATTTATTTGTGAAGTGGAAAGAAAAAGAGGTAAAATAAAAAACTTCACAACTATCTTATTAGATTCAAGAAACTTTGTTGTATTTTTTGATTAAAATATAAAAACCTTAAAAAAATATGAAAAGGAGTGGAGAGAATATAAAGATAACTATCATCAATAATAACACTACATCAGTGGTCATTGATATTAAAATTTTTAAAAAAAATTATAAACAATTTTATGTGTATTAATATTACAGTCATGAGTAAAGAATAATAGAAATTAAGATAATATTATAAAATTTATTTAAAATATCATCATAAACAAGTTGATTAATAAATAATATCGCAAATCATATATATAAACTAATATTATATATAATCTTCAATCAACTGTAAATTGAATTGAATACAAATAATACTAATTTAACATAAAAACAAACAAACAATACTACTAAAGTAATACTGTAGTCTTATGAAAAAATATTAATATAATATTAAGATAATACTCTAATGTAAAATGTAGGAAAATGATATTCGTATCAAATGAAGTCATGCTATATTTTAATACATTAATTTGTAAACTTATCCAAAAAAATTACATTAAAAAATTTTAAACTCAAAGAAAAATAAGATGGGACTTGATTAGTTATATGATTATTGATTATAAGAAATTCCCGCTGAGGCAAATGCTATCAAACAGCTAATTCTTCATAATTGTATTCAGATTCTCTTTTTGAAGACAATGTGGATTAAAGCAGGAAAAATGAAAATTTTTATTAGACATTTGGTGAGATTCAATTTTAGCACCTCTAAGTTGCCAATGAAAAGTCAAGATAGTAGTACAATTTTTGTCACATGTGATTGTCCCATTTCTCCTCTGCTTGTTATTAAAGATATAAACAACTTCCGGCAAAATATTATCTAATTTTACCAAATTCTAATCACAGTTTAATCATAAAATTAACTGATTGAGCAAATGAACCAATATCCTGAAATCTTGTCGATTCAATTTTTATTTAGTCTTCAAAACATTGCATAAGAAAGAGTATTGAGTATGCATGTTATTTTTTCTAGAAATATATTTTAAAGTGACTAATTATAAAAATAAATAAAATTATGCATAGATAGTAATATTAAATTAGTGTAAACTTTTACATTTATTTTATTTAATATTTTTTCCTTTATATTAATTGAACATGTAAAATTAAATATTGCAAATAATTTAATTTTTCATTAACGTGAGAAGTTATTGATTTTATTAAAATATAACAATGCTTATTAATGAGTGTTATTTTTAATTAATATGGTGATAGTAGAATGATGTCTTTCATCCCCACTACTAATTCTGTTGACATGACAAAAGTTAATGAGAAGTTCAATTTATATTCTTTTTTCCTCCAAATTACTAATTTCATTGATACCACGGAAACTTGATATTAAGAAGATCATGTTTTATATATTATAAATAGATCCAACTTGTTCTAGTCATTTGTCAAATAAAGACCTCTACCACTTTTCTGTGTATAATTAGAAAAGAGTTATTAATTTTTTTTCAAATTATCAAAATTTAACATATAAATCTCTTTAATTTTATTTTATATCACTTTATTATGTTTCCATTTTGAATAGTTTATAAATTTTATTTATATTTTACTAATTTATAATTAAATTTCATAAACTAATATCTAAATCTTTTAAATATTTTTTTAAATTGATTTTAATGTACAAATTATTTTTACTCTAATTATTTATATAAAATTAAAAAGATTTATATATTAAATATTTTTTTATTTAACATTTTTTTATAATTTAAACATTATTAACTCTTGACTAATGATACACAGAAAATAATGTTAATATAATTAATTAAACCAAACAAGTGTTTTATTACCTTTTCTATGAATAATTTTACATAAATAATTTAAGTAAAAATAATTTATATATTAAAATAAATTTAAAAAAAATTATCTACAAATTTTCATATTAATTTATGAAATTTAATTATATATTGGTAATATAAAAATAAAAATATGTAAACTATTCAAAATAAAAAGATATAAAATAAAAATTAAAAAGATTTATATATTAAAAAAATTAATTTAAAATTTTTTATAATTTGAAATAAAAAAAATCTCGTCTAATGATAGATGAAAAATAATATTAATATATTTAAATAAATAAAGCAAATGTCTTAATGATTTATTATTTTGTTTATGAATAAAAAGTTACTAGCTAGTTCAATTTATTTAGACATTTTTTAAATTTTTGACTTCATTTAATTTATTTTAAAATAAGATTCAGGTTAACATTAAAATGTTACATTAAAGTTAACGTTTCACTTTGGATAATCAAAATACAAAAAAAAAATTACAATTTAACCTATTATAAAAGATATTCCTTCTGTTTTTATTTTAATTGCTAGATTTTTTTAAATAAAAATATTTTATTTATTAATCATCTACAGAGTTAATGATCACATCAATTACTCTTTTATTAATTATATTTTAATTATTTTTTATTTTATAATTAATTTACCCATGCATTTATTTGTGAAGTAGAAAAAAAGAGATAAAATAAGAAACTTCACAACTATTTTATCATATTGAAGAAACTTTATTGTATTTTTTTATTAAAACATAAAAACCTTAAAAATAAAATGAAAAGGAATGGAGGGAATATAAATATAACTATCATCAATAATAACACTAAATTAGTGGTAATTGATATTAAAAATTTAAATAAATTATAAATAATTTTTCTGTGTATTACTATTAAAGCCACAAGTAAGAAATAATATAAATTAAGATAATATTATAAAATTTTATTTAAAATATCATTAAAAATAAGTTGATTAATAAATATAATATCAAAAATCATATATATATATATATATATATATATATATATAAACTAATATTATATATAAACTTTAATCAAATGTGAATTGAATAAAAATAACAATAATAATAGTAAATACAAATAATACTAATTTAACATAAAAACGAACAAACAATATTACTAAAGTAATACTATAAAAATGTAAGAAAATAATATTCGTATCAAATGAAATCATGTTATTGTTTAATATATTAATTTGTAAGCTTACCAAAAAAATTAAAATTAAAAATTTTAAACACTTAAAAAAATTTAAAATCTAATTATGCAATTTTTAATTATAATGACATTGAATTTTATTCTTAGATATAGTGGATTAAGAAAACAATGATATAGTGACTCTGTTTTAAAATATATTTACTCCTTTTTCTTCTTAGGCATGCAGAAATGTTATTCCTTTAGTTTGACTTCCTGATTCCTGGATCGACTGACCCGAGAATTTTTTTTTAATTTTTTATTTGTACTTTTATTTTAGCGTCATGCACTAACAAGTAAAAAGGACTGAAAACGAGAAATATTCTTAACCAACAAAGACAGCTACAGAAGAGGGCTCCCATAACAAAGAAGGCTACCCAAGCATCTTTTCTCCCTTCTGCTCGCATTTTCTTCAATTTCCCCAAATTTGCGCTTCCTAGACAACTGTTTTGATGGCCCTTCTATATCCTCTTTATATACCCAGCGATATCCGAATTTCTTCACCTCCGCATATGACTCTTTCAACACACACCCTATATCATCACATTCCAAAAGCAATTTGCCAATATAGTTGTCATTGACATGTAATACGCGAACTGAGTCTACTCGATTAAGAAAGAAGAGCCACATGTGATCTGATTTGTCTAAAACAAGTTCTAGATCTAGATCTTCATAAAAGTCCACTGGAATAATACCAAGATCAGGCCATGACGGTTCTGTCTCTGAAAAACTCATTGCTGAGAGTGTTTCATGAGGCACGACGAATATTGCACAAAACGCAACGCCAATCCAATTATCGTCATGCATAAAATGAGATGGGTCTAAGCTTACTCATTTTCCCTCATGCTCATTATTGAACCACCTTGGTATTTCACTTCCTGGACTAACAGTTCCATATTTGTAACAATCGAACAATTCCACCTGGTACTGCAGAGACATCTATATGTTATTTCCTGATTCCTATACACAAAAAAGGAGAGAGAAAGAGATGAGAGGAGCAAAGGAGGAACATGCAAACCTGCAAATTTTGCATCATCCATGAAAAAGCCATGTCAGTGCAGCGTTCCCTATCAACTAATTCTGGGCAGTTAAACATGTATAATCCTGTTTGTCCTATTTCAAAATACGATTCATCATCTGGAAAGTCAATCCGTGAAGGGAGCTCAGGCAAAGATTTCAACTGCTTGCAATGTTGTAACTTTAAACAGACCAGTTTGGAAAGCTTCTTGAGGTTGGGCAGTGTAGCAAAATTGTTACCACTTAAATCTAGCCTTTCTAAGCAACTCATAATTCCAATAGCATCAGGGATTTCAACTAAATTACAGAAACTTAGATCAAGTTTACTCATACATGGAAATATTGGGGAGGAAGGCATTAAGCAACTAACTGATTTTTGATGTTGTCTGGAGTAGGAAGATGTTGATTGGAAATGAATAGGAGCTCCATCTATATCAATCTTCTTCAATTGCTCTGCATCCCTTAGTTCATATAATAACTCGGTGTTGTACAGTTTTGAACAGCCAGAGAGATTCAGATCTTCAAGAGAATTGAGGCCTAGTATGCTATTGGGTAAGCTTACTAGATTTTTGCAGTTTTTCAAATTCAATCTTCTGAGCTTTTTTAGAAGACCGATGGATGGATCAATGTGTCTGAGTTTTTGACATCCTTCGAGAACTAGCTCTTCAAGAATTAGGTCCTCTCCAAACGGTGGCAACTTGATAAGACTTTTGCAATTTCTCAAATTCAGAGAAGTAAGCTTTGGTGAAAGAACAATGGACAGGCCGATCTCTTCGAGTTGTATACATCCTTCGAGATCAAGACTCTCAAGATATAGGGCATCTCCAATATATGGCATTTTAATTAGATTTTTGGAGTCAGAGAGATCCAAACGCCTCAAATTGGGTAGAGGCTACAATGCAAGGCCAATAGTAGGAAACAAAATTAATAATGACATTCAGCCTTTCTTTTGTTTCTTTAATTAAATAGAGAAATCATAAGAAAGTTTGTCTTTTTATTTGTTTATTTAAATGAAAACAATATAGAATAATAATAATAATAATTGATACTACCTTTATGTCTTCCCAAAGTTGTTTGATGTTGCTTTTAAGTAAAATCAACTCAACAAGTTTGTTCGGTTCAAAACTTGGTGGCAAACACTCAAAAGGATACTTTTCCCAATAAAAATATCCTAATTCATTGGAAAACTTAGCAAGTGTTCCTGAAAAATTGATCTTGATCCAATTTGTAAAATAGAAAAGCTTAAGGCTACTCATTGTTGATAGAGCATCGAATCTCATTGTTCGAAGAATGTCAGATTTTTCTTCAAGAATTATGACCTCAACATTTTCTGCTACCTTGAACATTGTAACGAAGAAAGAAAAAGTTAGATCTTTGGAAGTATTTACAAATTCTATAATAATAGGAGAACTTTATATTTATAAATTATTCTACCTTATTATCTGACATAACTTTGTGGAAATCTTTAACATCCCACAACCTGCTCCACTTCCATGGCTTCCTAGGTGATTTTTCTCTAACAATAGATTTGCTCAAATCGCACAACAAGTCATGCATTCCAATAAAATCATCATCATCAATGGTTATAAGTGATTTATCAACGAGAACTTGTAGGCCATATTCGGGATTAAATCCACGAAAATCTAAAACTTCCTTCACATGTTCCACATATTCGTCGTTGAAGAAACATGCAATATCTAGAAATATTTCCTTGTGTGTATCCTCTAATTGATCAAAACTTATTCGCAACACATCCATAATACTTTTACTTTTATTTTCTTTTAATGAGACCAATGCACTCCTCCAATGAAAAACATCTTTATCAAACAAAGATGAGCCCAGTACTTCAATTGCTAAGGGAAGACCTTGACAATGTGATAGTAAATCAGAAGTCAACTTTTCAAAATCACTCATAGTATAATTATTTTTAAATGCTTTTTTGCAAAACAATCGAAGAGCATCATTGTCATTCAATAGCTTCACTTGGTAAATATCATCTACTCCATATGCCTTCAATATTTGTTGATCCCTAGAAATTATAATAATTATGCTCCCTCTACCTAGGCATTTACGTAACAGATCATTTCTACCCCCAGTAAACATATCAAGCTGTTTATCTTGATCAACATTGTCAAGAACTATAAGTGCCTCTGCATTGTGTAGCCTCTTCCATGCCAGATGTGTTCCATCAGATACATTACGAATCTCTAGATTTCTTTCATTTAGAGATTGAGAAAGTAATTCCTTTTGTACACCTAATCTACCTTCACGTTTATAAAGTTTACTTACGTCATCAATATAACAACAAGAATTAAATTGATGAGAGATTCTTTCATATAAAGCTTGACCAAGAGCGGACTTTCCTATTCCACCCATCCCAGTAATTCCAACAACTCGAACATCATCATTAACCGGCCCCAGACATATTAGCTCTGATAATGTAGCAAAATGAGATTCCATCCCAACTAGATTATCAGATGCAGGAATAGAAAATTTGCAACCCACGATACTTTTTATCTGCTGAACAATTTTATCAATCACTGCAGGTTGTCGCCTAAAAGTTTAGAGAAAAGAAAGAATGGCAAATCATCACCTAAGGGAACCAAAACAGAGCGTACATGCATAGAAGAAGATAACAACATATATAGTACTTTTTTCATTTTTAAAATATTATTTGTATTAAACATGGATAATGAATGTTGACCCAATCTCTCTAAGTATCTCCAGTTTAAAGGTTGTAATAAGTAATACATTCAAGATAACAGCATTAGTAAGAAATGATAAAAATATATTGTATATGCACGTAACAAACCAACAGAAGATTACTTACTCATTTCTGGTATCCCAACCAGAGAGACTGGCTACTCGTTCCAGAACTTCTCTCCATGTTGTAATTTCCTTCTCTTGGAACCTGGAACTTTGTTGGTGTTGGGCAAAGGCTTTCTCATAGTCTCCACTCAGTTTTCGCACTTGTGATGGATCAACATCATAGAAAATAGGCAGAAGATGTCTGGTAGATGGTTGAAAGCAATTCCAGATATGTGCTAGTTCACGCAGGCACCAAGTTGAGGAAGCATAGTCCTTGGAAAAGACAACAAGGAAAACATGAGACCCTTCAATGGCTCGTATTAGCTCTGGTGCTATGGATTCGCCTTTCCTGATATCTTTATCATCTTTGAAGGCCTCGATGCCTTGTTTTTTCAGAGCTTCAAAAAGAAAAGCGGTGAAGCTGTTGCGTGTGTCTTCACCGCGGAAGCTCACAAACACGTCATACTCAAACGAAGAAGAAGAAGAGGTGCATTGGATGATGGCATTAGAAGTAGAAGCCATTTCAATTGCAAAACTGTGAAGGAAGAAGATCAAGTGTTTGTGGATACAAATAATGAATCAACAAATATAATATATGCAGAGTTTAGGAATTTCTTGGCAGCTGCGAGGGGTTGTTGTGATGAAGGGGGCATTCATGTGAAAGTGTCAACTATTGAATGGAGGGTTCAGATGATGTGAGTGGGCTCATGTCACATATCTAACGGTTTCCCCCTAATAATTGAATGAAGACTTGGTTGATGTTGCTGCTTCATCGTTTCGTCGGGGCTTCCTATCAAACTATTTTTTTTATATTTTTATGTCTTTTTCTTTTACTTGTATTCTTATTGTTGACTTTCGTAAGTACAAAAACATACAATATTATTTTTCTAATTGTTACCTTCTCAAAATATCTGGTTATTGAGTTTTGTTACTTAAATTTAGATTTTTTGTTCTTAAGGCATGAAATATTGAAATGTGTTATTAAAGGAATGCTGTTAAAAGGATTATCAAGATTTCTTTTAAGAGAAGGATTATTAATATCTTAATAATTAAGTATATTTAGTTATTCATATAAGTAGTGCATGTATTCACTTTTTTATAACGTCCGGGTTTCTTTTTCCACTTTTTATAACTGTGTGCTGTGGTAGTGGTGGTTTGTTGGCATGTGTGATGGGTGGGAGGAGATGAGAGTCATATTTATGTTTGAAGAGTGTCTCTCTCCTAATTATAACATGTCAAGGAAGCAAGCGCGTACGCATCATCTTTTGTTTTAAGTGTAACCGTGTGATGGACACATCCGAAGAATTGTTCAACTTTTATCTAATATTTAAGTTGTCATTCAATAAATGTAAAAAATAAATATATTATAATTTAGATATTTTATTATATATTATTCATATTTTATTTAATAAAAATATTTGTATTTGTGTATGCCATCTTCATGTATGCTTTATTTTAGAAGCAATCATATTAAAGTGTCTGGGTTTTTATCGCCTTCGATGTCTGTGTAAAAATATCTGTTTTATATATTATAACTAACGAGTGAGTGTGTGCCTCTCTCTGGCTTGGCTTTGTTATGTAGGTTTGTGAGAATAGTGAAGGAGTGATGAAAAAGTGGGGTGAGGTGAGTGAGACAGAACAACAAGCGTGGTCTGCTGTTTTACGTGGTCTGCTGTTTTACGTGTACTATGTGAGAACCAAAACAAGTAAAAGGAGGGCCAAACTTAAGAAAAAAAGGGAAGGATATTCGGCTTCACTTTCTTTTTTTTGTTCTGCTGCCACTCTCCTTCCCAGAACAATAATGCAACACGATTCCCAAAACAAAATCATGGCAATTATTCATCTCATGGCAATCACTGCACCTCACACACGAATAGCATTATTAGTTAATAAATTAAAATAAACTAAAAAAAAATTGCATTTTTCTTTCTCCCTCTCTTCGGATAAATTGACTAAACACGAATTGGTTCATCTGCAGAAGGTGGACTTCCCATGCGGCATTTGCTACACATTTCGGATGAAATTTTCAACGAGGGTAAGATTTCACATCAATTCAACGACGACAGTATCTCGACTCCATGGACGCTGGCGCCTTTCGCCGGAAGGGAGATCTCCGACATTGATCGCTTCGTGGTGGAATTGTTGCCTGCTTTCAAATTCAGGGCACTATGGGAACAAAATGAAGGGCTCGGTTGTGTGGTTTGCCTTACAAAGTTCGAGGCTGCAGAAGGAAATCTGTCATAAAATTGAGTTTTGCTGATTTTCTGTTGATCTGTCATAAAATTGAGTTTTGCTAACTTAATGTTGTCTTGTTTAAGTATTTGGATTTCTTGCTTAAGATTCTTAATTTCATTTTGTAAATCTTTTATAGTAATTTGTTCACTTTGAGTTTTAAACTTAATGTATATTTCTTTCATATCTACTGGTTGAATTTTTTTTTTTCAGCTTTCCTCATCCTTTTGAGTTAAATCATTTAATTGGTACAAAAACTCATTTTTTAATGGTCACTCTTTCATCTTATCTATTATATAAATTAATGTAGATGTTTGGTTTTTAGTTAACATGTTGACAGATTTACAATTTGTACAGTTACACAAAATAGGATATAAACAATAACCTTCTTCGTCACTGGCTGGGTTACTCTGTCATCCTTTTCTTTAATGTCCATTGCTATACTATCCAACTCCAGCAATGACTTAAGAATTTTTATTTATTTATAAACCAAAAAAAATAAAGGTTGTTGTACTTAGTAAATTTTAGTCCACGTACCTTCCTAAACTCAAATCAAAACTATATTGGGCCCAGTAAAGGAAAAATATAAAAAATAAAAAAGCTTACACGTAAATAAGTGATACTTATAAACAAAGCCTCTTCAGCGACAGCGAGCCAATTTCCAATCATTTTAGTTTATAAGACTTCAATTTCCCTCCATTTCATAATCTCCAATTAAACTGTTTATTTCATTTAGCTAAGAATTCTAACGAGAGAGAGAGAGAGAGAGAGGAGAGAGAGGATCAACAATGGCTATCAAAGTTTACATTGTGTATGCATTTATTAATCACTCATTGCTCTTTCTTTTTTAGAAAAATATTTTATTGCTATACTCTGTTTGCCTTCTCCAATATTTCTCTAATTTTCTTTCCCTCAATTAGTCGTTAGTGTTATTTCCTGCTATGATAGTTCTAATTAAAAAATATTTTTTATTCACTGGGTTTCTTTTACTCTTTCAACGGGTTTTTAAATTTGAAGTCTTTCAAATTTTAAAATTCTTTCCACCTCCTTGGATTTCATGCACTCTTTTTTTAACTCTGTTCCTTTCATTCTTGTTTTAGATGTATTCACTTCTTGAATAGTTTTTTACATCTCCCAGTCAAAGCACAATTCGAATTTAAATTTCTTTTGCTTCATTTTCATTTTATTCGTACTTAGTACTATGATCATCCACCGGTAAAATTGTGATCTCCAATTCCTATTTCATCTGTATTGTCCCCAAGAAAATAACATTTCTTTCAGCTTTATTTAAAGAACGAAAATTTAGCATTCATTGACAGGTACCACTCAATGCTTGGGCACGTGGAAAGACTAGCTCAAGAAATAAAGAGAGGAGCCGATTCTGTACAAGGGGTTGAGTCCCAACTATGGCAGGCATGTTAATTTCGTTATTAATGCATCAGTGCTGCTATTCCTTGTTATTCTGTGTGATCACTGTGACTAAGAGTTTATTTCCCAAATTTACTTAGCATATGAGCAGGTACCCAAGACACTATCAACTGAGTGATGTACTAATCATCACCAGAAATGAGCTCCATGATGTACTAATCACAGGTTAATCATAAATTTAATTGATTGAAACAATCAAACTGTTAGAAAAATTAAAATAAAATGAAATAATAAGTAGGAAGAAAAAATGTAAACCCTTTAATTAAATAACAAAATAATAGTAACAAAACAACTTTAATTGACAACACATGAATCAATAAAACATTATAACATACAATAAGCACAGGGAGAAATAAATCAAGGGAAAAAAATTAATTAGCCTGGGTTGAATTACGTAAACGCTATCCTTAGAGAGAAAACACTCCACTGCACCGGTAAGAAATCTTGATTGCATTTCTCTTCCAAGATATAACAACCCGTTGGTTCCGATCGTGTGCAGCGAAAGGATCCCCGAACCTTATGAACACCAATGCTCTTGCTCTCAAAAAATAAGTTTTTATAAAAGAAGGAAGAGAAAATTTTAGGGAGAAAGAAATGAGATTGTTGCTCTACCTCTGTTTGTTTGTATTTTTTAGAGAGAAGGGAAAGAGATATATATATATATAGGCACAAACTCCTTTATGCAATGACACAATATGACCGTTGGAAACCAACTTGCAGTTGTCAAAACAAATGTAATAAATTGTTGACTCATTAAAACAAAATCTTAGAAAAATATAAAAAATCTAATTTTATGTAACAGATTCTAAAATAAATATTTTATTTTATAAACTAGAATTAATATAAGTAATATATATATTTATAAATTTTAAATTATAAAATAATATTTACTAACATTCCCCCACATGATTTAAAATTTAAAAATATATTTTTTAAAAGATAATTTGTATAGAAACGTAAGAGAAAGAGCATGTGATGTTGTATTTCGGTATAAGGAACCTTCCGGGTTTGAGCCTTATACCTAGTGTTTATGAACTTCCACCCGAGAAAAATATAGTGACTTAATTGTCTTGAACTACATATTTTTTCGCCGGACTTTAGTACACAACCCCTACAATATTGGTGTTCAATTAGGTTCTAATCAGTGGTAGCGCGTTACACGACCTTGTGCTTGTATCTTGTTTCATGAGTGTCACATAGAGATTAACCCATATCTCACAGTGGCGGTCCCACCACCACACTCACTAGGTGAATCCTCAAAGAGTGGTTTGTGATCCCACCCCTACAATAATTGTCATCAGATTCATTAAGAGGTATTTTTTTTATACCACAAATACACATATATAAATACCTCAACCTTAATCTTGCCATAATTTATAATACACCTCGTCATAGGAATGAGAAACGGAACAACTCCGCCAAATTTTATTTTGGTGTACTTTAGTCAAGAAACAATTTCGTTGTTACCCGTTGAACTCCATTCATGGGATCACCAATCACACGAAGACGAGTGTCCATTGTTGTAACTAAATAATGGGCTTTAGTCTCATTCTCCTCGACGACTCAAGTACTTGTTGACATGTCAACCTTTTTGTAAGCGGATCCATAATATTGTTTTCTGACCTGACAAAGTCAAGAGAAATGACACCATTAGAAATCAAATTCTCGATATACTTATGTCTCACTCTTAAGTGTCTTCTTTTTTCATTAAAATTTTTGCTAGCAGCTTGACTATCACAATGTATTGGAATTGGAGGTATAGGCTTATTCAACAATGGCAAATCACATAACAAATTTTGAAGAAACCCAGCCTTACTAGTAGCGGTATCTAAAGCAATAATTTCTGCTTCCATAGTAGACTGTGAAATAATAGTTTGTTTAACAAATTTTCATGATACTACACCACCAGCTAAAGTAAAAACATAATTACTTGTCGATTTTGTTTTATCAGAATCAGAAATCAAATTTGCATCACTAAACCCCTCAATTCCTGCAGAAAAACATGTATAATGAATGTCATAATTAATGGTTCCTTTTAAGTATCTAAAAACTCTTTGTAATGCAATCCAATGAGAATGATTAGAATTATTAGTATATCTTCCTAATCTACCAATTGCATATGCAATGTCAGGCCTAGAGAAGTTTGTCAAATGCAATAAAGAACCAACAATTTGAGAATATTTATATGAAGAAATTAGTTTACTCAAATTTTTCTTTAACTTAATGGATGAGTCATAAGAAACATGTTTCACATCAAAATAATTAAATTTCTTCAATAGCTTTTCAACATAATATGATTGAGTAAAAATCATGAAATCATTTTTCTTAAAAAGCTTAATACCCAAAATCACATATACACGACCAAGGTCTTTCATATCAAAATTTCTAAACAAGAAAAACTTCACATCATTTATGAAATTTATATTACTACCAAATATGAATATGTCGTCCAAATACAAACATAAAATGACACATCCATTATCATCAAATTGTTTCACATACACACATTTAGCACTATCAACAATTTGAAATTCATACAAAAGAACAACTTGATCAAACTTTTGTGTCATTGATTTGGAGCTTGTTTCAAATCATATAAAGATTTAACAATTTATTCTTTCAAGAAAAAACATTTTCAAAGAAAGTGACATCTCTAGATTTCATAATACTACAATTAGAAATTTCATACACTTATGAATTAACAACTAAAAATCTATAAGTAGTATTCTGTGAAGCATATCCAACAAAAATACAATGAACATTGTTTTCAATTTTCCTTTTCTCATTAATAAGGATGTTAACCTTTATTAGACATCCTCACATTTTAAGATATTTCAGATTTGATTTTCTTTTTTTCCAGAGCTCATAAAGATTTTTTTTAAAATATTTATAAGATACCATATCAAGAAAATGACATACAAAATATAAAGTTTCACCGAAGTGTTCATTTCATTGCTTTATGTGTTGTATTTTCACATGTTTATTATTATTATTATTATTATTATTATTATTATTATTATTATTTTAGCAAGAAGTTACATACATAGAGGCAACCAGACTCTAACGTGTAAGACAAAATATTTACAACAATAATGTTAAGAAACAAAAAATAAAAATCAAACAAATTTTCTAACATTAAATACTTGTAACATTCACAAAGGAAATTGATCAAGTAAAACATAGCTTCGTAACATATGGGAATAAAATTAGTGAGATGTTTTTAGTTTTCACATAAAATAATTCTAAAAGCATTTTATCTTTAAAACCATCATTAATAAAGAAAATGTATTTTAATTTTAAATTTCAAATTATAAGAAAATATTTTTCAACAATCTCGCACTAATTAAAAATTTAAGGAAATGAAATAATATAAAAAAAACATTTTTAATGGAGCATAAGGACTCAATGTATCCATTACATACATTTTGATAAAACAAGATGCTAGTGCAGAAAAGACTATGCAAGAAGAAAGTATAAATTTTTCTCTCTAAGACTGTTAGAAAAAAAAATAAAATGAAATAGTAAATAGGAAGAAAAAATGCAAAGACTTTAATTAAATAACAAAAGCAAAATAACTTGAATTGACGGCACATGAATCAATAAAGCATTATAACATACAATAAGCACAAGGAAAAATAAATCAAGAGGAAAGAATTAATTAGCCTAGGTTGAAGCGCGTAAATACTATCCTTAGCAAAATGATCCTCGAATCTTATGAACACCAATGCTCTTGCTCTACAAAAAAATAAGTTTTGTTAAGAGAAGAAAGAGAAAATTTTAGGGAGAAAGAAATGAGACTGTTGCTCTGCCTCTGTTTGCTTGTATTTTTTAGAAAGGAGGGAAATATATATATATATATATATATATATATATATATATATATATATATATATATATATATATATATATATATATATATATATATATATATATATATATATATATAGGCACAAACCCCCCCTTATACAACAACATGATATGATCGTTAGAAACTAACTTACAATTGTCAAAATAAACATAACAAATTGTTGATTTATTAAAATAAAATCTTAGAAAAATATAAGAAATCTAATTTTACGTAACAGATACTAAAATAAATAGTTTATTTTTATTTTATAAACTATAATTAATATAATTAATATATATTTATAAATTTTAAATTATAAAACAATATTTACTAACACAAACCATCATACTCAGGTTTATCGATTCAGTTTTCAAAACATTTCAGCAGGGAGAATGATGGGTGATGTCATTTTTTTCTTCTTGTTTTTCCTTAGAGAGTACAAATTCTTTAATCTATTGAATGAGTACAGGACATGAATGAGTAATTTGACTTGATCAAAAAAAGATTAATTGGTACATTATACTAATCCGCACTAAACAAGTAAAAACTCTTTGAAGATCATATGCATCAAAATATTTATTCTCACTTCCTTGCTGCTTGAAGAAATCTTGTTCCTTAGTTTCATTTCCTGAATGAGTAATTTGACTTGATAAAAACAAGAAGTACTACAATATTGCATGTCCAAATATTACACAACTTGCAATGCCAATCCAATCATGTCATGCACAACGGGAGATGGTAATTCACTTCCAGGAATAACACTTGAAACGTTTTGGAGACGAAGGAAGGAGTGCACACCTGATCAATTTGTGTCATCCATCAAAGACATGTGCTAGTGCAGTGTTCGCTCTCAAATTCTGAAGGGAGGAACTCAGCCAAATATTTGAAGAGCTTGCAATGTTGTATATATTGGTGATTCCATCAGCCCCACCATCCAAAGTCTTATTCAATGATGACCTTTTATTTATAGACAACAGAATAAACCACTGACAGACTTGTTTTATTTGGTTGACTACATTAATATTATTTTATTTGTATTATTAATAAAGAGTTATTAACTTTTTCATATTATCAAAATTTATAAACTAAAAAATATTTAATATATAAATCTTTTTAATATTTTGAATAGTTTATATGTTTTTGTTTCTACTTAAGAGTTTATAGTTTAATTTTATAAATTAATACATAAATTATTTCCATCTTTGTTTTTAAATTGATTGTAATGTACATATTATTTTTATTCTAAATATTTACGTAAAATTAAAATGACTTATATATTAAAAAAATTAGTTTATATATTTTTTTAATTTGAAGAAAAAAAACTCTTGACTAATAATACATAAAAAATAATTTTAATATAGTTTAATAAGGAAAACAAACGTTTTATTGTCTTTTTTAAGAATAATTTTATGTTAATAATTAGAGTAAAATTAATTTATATATTAAAATCAATTTACAAAAATAATTATGTACAGATTTGCATATATTGATTTATGAAATGTAATTATAAATTGGTGAAATAAAAAATGTAAACTATTAAAAAAATATAAAATGCTATAAATAAAAATTTTGTAATTTTGTAATTTTTTTAAAAAAATTAATAACTCTTTTCTAATGATAGATAGACAATAATATTATTTTTTAAGAGTAAAGTGATGAGTTCAATTTTTATTTAGACACTTTTTATTTTTTAGTTTATTTATCTTTTTTCACACAAGTGTCATCAACAACTAACAACCTAAGTTCAACCGCGACTTTAATATGTCACATCGAAGTCAACATTTGACTTTAGATGATTATCTTATGAAAGAACTAAAATTGCTTATATAATTAAAATTGTTATTTAGCCTATTAGAAAATATACTCTTGTTTTTTTTTAATTGTTGGACTTTTGAAAAAAAATGGTTTTATTTATTTATTGTCTACAAAGTTCAGTATTACATTAATTACTTTTTTATCTATTATATTTTTACTTATATTTTATATTTTATATTTTAATTTTTAATTAATTTACTCATACATTTATTTGTGAAGCGGAAAGAAAAAGGGGTAAAATAAATAAAAAAAAACTTCGCAACTACCTTGAAAAAACATATGAAAAGAAATGGAGAGAATATAAAGATAATTATTATCAATAGTAACACTACATTAGTGGTAATTGATATTAAATTTTAAAAAAATTATAAATAATTTTATGTGTATTAATATTATGGTCACAAATAAGAAATAATAGAAATTAAGATAATATCATAAAATTTATTTAAAATATCATCATAAACAAGTTGATTAATAAATAATATCACAAATCATATATATAAACTAATATTATATATAATCTTTAATCAAGTGTAAATTGAATAAAAATAACAACAATAGTAAATGAAAATAATAGTAATTTAACATAAAAGCAAACAAATAATACTACTAAAGCAATACTATAGTCTTATGAAAAAAATATTAATATAATACTAAGATAATACTCTAATGTAAAATGTAGGAAAATGATATTCGTATCAAATGAAGTCATGCTATATTTTAATACATTAATTTATTTGCTTACCCCAAAAAAATTAAATTAAAAAATTTAAACTCACGAAAAATAAGATGGGACTTGATTAGTTATACAATTATTGATCATAAGAAATTCCCGCCGAGACAAATACTATTAAACAATTAACTCTTCATAATTGTATTCAGATTCTCTTGTTGAAGACGATGTGAATTAAAACAGGAAAATATTTATCGGACATTTGGTGAGATTGAATTTTATTACCTCCAAATTATAATCAGAGTTTAATCATAAGATTAACTGATTGAACAAATAAACCATAAGATATAAACAACTTACAGCAAAATATTATCCAATTTTACCAAATTCTAATCACAATTTAATCATAAAATTAACTGATTGAACAAATAAACCAACAGCCTGAGATCTTCAAAACATTGCATAAGGAAGAATATTGACCATGCATGTCATTTTTTTTTTTCAATTTGTGTTAAGTGCCCAAGACAAAAGAAGAAAACAACGATATAGTGACTCATTCTACAGGTTAAGATTTTCAAATTCATTTTGCCACAACTTGATTGTGTTTTCCAGGGAGGAGGTTGCATCATCTTTTCTCCCTTCTGCTCACATTATTCCTTTCTTTCTTTTTCCTTCATTTTCTTCAATTTCCCCAAATTTGTGCTTCCTAGCCAACGATTCTATATCCCCTTTATATACCCAGCGATATCCGAATTTCTTCACCTCAGCATATGATTCTTTCAACACTATCCCTTCATCATCACATATGAAAACCAATCTGCCAAGATATTTGTGCATGAAATACAATTCTTGAATGAATAGCATTCGACTAACAAAGAATAGCCACATGTGATCTGATTTGTCTAAAACAAGTTCTAGATCAAGATCTCCATAAAAATCCACTGGAATATCACCAAAAACAGGGTAGTTCCTTTCTGTTTCTGAAAACCCCATCGCTGAGAGTGTTTCATCAGGTTCCAATTATCGTCATGCATAACAGGAGATGCGTCTAAGCTCACACAATTTCCCTCATGCTGATTATTGAACCACCTTGGTATTTCACTTCCAGGAGTAACACTTCCAACAAAGTATAAAGAATATGTGTATATCACCTGGTACAGCAGAGACATGTATATGTTATTTCCTGATTCCTATACACAAAAAAAGGAGAGAGAAAGAGGTGAGAGGAGCAAAGGAGGGACATGCAAACCTGACACAATTCCATCATCCATGAAAAAGCCATGTCAGTGCAGCGTTCCCTATCAACTAATTCTGGGCAGTTAAAAATGTATAATCCTGTTTGTTCGCATAAGTACAATTCATCAATTTGGAAGTCAATCCGTGAAGGGAGCTCAGGCAAAGATTTCAACTGCATGAAGTAACTTTAAACACAACAGTTTGGAAGGCTTCTTGAGGTTGGGCAGTGTAGCAAAATTGTTACCACTTAAATCTAGCCTTTCTAAGCAAGATATAATTCCAATAGCATCAGGGATTTCAACTAAATTACAGAAACTTAGATCAAGTTCACGCATACATGGAAATATTGGGGAGGAAGGCATTAAGCAACTAACTGATTTTTTCTGTTTTCTGGAGTAGGAAGATGTTGATTGGAAATGAATAGGAGTTCCATCTATATCAATCTTCTTCAATTGCTCTGCATCCCTTAGTTCATATAATAACTCGGCGTTGTATAGTTTGAAACAGCTAGAGAGATCCAGATATTCAAGAGAATTGAGGCCTAGTATGCTATTGGGTAAGCTTACTAGATTTTTGCAGTTTTTCAAATTCAAATTATAGAGCTTTTTTAGAAGACGGATGGATGGATCAATGTGTCTGAGTTTTTGACATCCTTCGAGAACTAGCTTTCCAAGAATTAGGTCCTCTCCAAACTGTGGCAACTTGATAAGACTTTTGCAATCTTTCAAATTCAGATAAAAAAGCTTTCGTGAAAGACCAATGGACAGACCGATCTCTTAGAGTTGTATACATCCTTTGAGATCAAGACGCTCAAGATATAGGGCATCTCCTATATATGGCATTTTAATTTGATTTTTGGAGCTAGAGGGATCCAAACGCCTCAAATTGGATATAGGCTACAATGCAAGGCCAATAGTAGGAAACAAAATTAATAATGACATTCAGCCTTTCTTTGGTTTCTTTAATTAAATAGAGAAAAAGGAAATAACATAAGAAGTTTGTGTTTTTATTTGTTTATTTAAATTAATGAAAACCATATAAAAATAATAATTGATACTACCTTTGTATTTT
This sequence comes from Glycine soja, assembly GCF_004193775.1. Classification (NCBI taxonomy): domain Eukaryota; kingdom Viridiplantae; phylum Streptophyta; class Magnoliopsida; order Fabales; family Fabaceae; genus Glycine; species Glycine soja. The sequence continues at coordinate 41,417,811 of NC_041007.1, forward strand.
TTCAAAGTTGTTTGATGTTGCTCTGAGGCAGAATCAACTCAACAAGTTTGTGTTAGTATAGAGCAATCAAAGAAGAGAAAGGAATAAAGGGAAGAGAGAAAAAACACAAAGTTTAACGTGGTTCAGCACACAATATATGTGTCTACGTCCACGACTACACTAGGAAAACCTTTTATTACTTGCACATAAAAGCTTACAAGGTGTCTCTATATATAACACTAATGAGACACAAGTTTTCACAAACCAAGCGATGTGGGACTAAGACCACACAAGTTTTACAGACCAAGCGATGTGGGACAAAGGAACTAAGACCACAAACTCTAACAATTCTCCCACTTGGGGTCTAAGTTCCAAACTATAGCAGCTCCTAGTAAGCAATGAGTTCATCGACTCTTTACCTAGTGTAGCACCTTCATCTTCAATTATCCTTGAAGGCCAACTGAGGCAATGCAAAGCCTTAGTTTGTCAGTTGTAACAACTTTAGTCAACATATCTATTGGATTCTCTGATCCTAAGATCTTCAATAAAGATAAGTCTCCATCATTTATCAACTCCCTGATAAAATGGTATCTTAGTTGAATATGCTTGCATCTAGAATGGAAGACTAGATTCTTAGCAAGACTTATAGCACTTTGACTGTCACTAAACATTGGAGCATTATCTTGTTCTTTCCCTAATTCATTGAGAAAATTCTTTAGCCAAATCATCTCCTTAGCTACTTCTGAGATAGCTATGTACTCGGCTTTCGTGGTTGAGAGAGCAACTCTATCTTGAAGTTTAGACTTCCAACTCACAGCAGTACCTCCCATGGTAAAAATGTAGTCTGTGGTGCTTTTCTTGGTATCAAAATCTCCTCCCAAGTCTGCATCTGAAAATCCCTGTAAAGTGAGATTGTCTTTTCTGAAGCACAAACACATCTTTGAAGTACCCTTCAGATATCTGAGTATCCACTTTATGTCTTCCCAATGCTCCTTTGTTGGATTTGATAGGAACCCACTGACAACTCCCACTGCATGTGCTATGTCAGGTCTGGTACACACCATAGCATACATCAAACTCCCAACTGCTGATGCATATGGTACTCTAGACATGTAGCATTTTTCTTCATCTATCTGCAAAGATTGCTTCTTTGAAAACTTCAAATGAGATCCCAAAGGGGTATTTCTGGTCTTAGAATCTTCAAGGTAAAACCTGTCAAGCAACTTGTGTATATATTTCTCCTGAGACAGCTTCAAAATTCCTTCTGATCTGTTTCTAAGAATTCTCATACCAAGGATTTGTTTAGCTGGACCAATATTCTTCATTTCAAAGTTTTTTGCCAACTGCTGCTTCAACCTATTAATTTCTGTCATACTAGATCCTGCAATCAACATGTCATCAACATACACGACAAGGATAACATAACTATTAGTATATTTCTTAACATAGTAGCAATGGTTCATGTCACATCTTTTGAATCCTGAGTTGCTCATAAACTCATTAAACTTCTTGTACCACTGCCTCGGTGTTTGTTTCAAGCCATATAAGCTTTTGTGAAGCTTGCATACTAGATTCTCCTTTCCTGGCACTTCAAAACCTTCTGGTTGGGTCATATAAATGTCTTCCTCTAAATCCCCATGCAAGAATGCAGTTTTAACATCTAACTGCTCCAAGTGAAGATTCTCTGCAGCTACTATGCTCAGAATAACTCTGATGGTAGTCATCTTTACAACTGGAGAGAAGATCTCTGTGAAATCAATTCCTTGTTTTTGCTGAAACCCATTCACCACAAGTCTCGCCTTGTATCTTCTTCTACCGTCAGATTCTTCCTTTAGCCTATAGACCCAGCTATTCTGTAACGCTTTCTTTCCTTCTGGCAATTTAGATAAAGACCACGTCTTATTCTTTTGAAGGGATGTCATCTCATCTTTCATCGCTAGCTCCCACTCAATAGTGTCATTCCCCTGTGTAGCCTCACTAAAACATTCTTGCTCACCAGCATCAGTTAATAACAAATAATGCAATGAAGGGGAATACCTATCTGGTGGTACTGAAATTCTGCTAGATTTTTTTGTAGGAGTTGATGGTTTTGGTTCTGACTCAACCTCTACGCCTGTACTCTGGTTTCTGTTGGCTACATCACTTTCTGAAATTTCTTCAAGTGTTGCTTTCTCAAAAAATTTTGACAGTTTACCTGCACATGTAGATTCTGCAGAAAATTTGTCCTTATAAAATAAGTTCTCATTAAAGGTAACATTTCTGCTTCTGATAACTTTCTTGGTTTGGTCATCCCAAAACCTATAGCCATACATGTCAGATCCATAATCAATAAAATAACATTTCCTCGCCTTCGGATCCAATTTATCTCTACTATTAGAGTCTGTCAATATATATGAAACACAACCAAAAATTTTCAAATGTGAAAGTTTTACCTCCTTTCCAGACCATACTTCTTCGGACAAATGATAATTCAAAGGAACTGATGGTCCTCTATTGATGAGATATGTTGTTGTGTTTATTGCTTCTGCCCAGAATGCTTTAGGCAAGCCAGATTGGATCCGCATACACCTCACTTTCTCATTCAAGATTCTATTCATCCTTTCTGCAACACCGTTTTGCTCAGGTGTTCCTGGTATTATCTTGATCATTCTGATCCCATGTTCTGAACAGAAGTCTTTAAACTCCTAACTATCATACTCCCCGCCATTGTCAGATTTCAGACTTTAAACCTTTAGACCTGTCTGATTTTCAACTTTTGTTTTCCACTTTTTAAACACAAAAAACACATCAGATTTATTTTTAAGAAAATAAACCCATACCTTTCTGGTAGAGTCGTCATTAAGGTGACATAATAGCATGAGTTTCCAATAGATTTCATTGGGGCTGGCCCCCCAAACATCTGTGTGCACCAATTCTAGCTTTTCAACTTTAAGAGTCTTCCCTTCCCTTGAGAAGCTGACCTTTTTTTCTTTCCAAGGATACAATGTTCACAAGCACCAACGTCAACATGCTTGAGGCTTGATAGCTTACCCTTTGCCGCCATAAGCTTCATTCCTTTTTCACTCATTTGTCCAAGTCTTTGATGCCACATGGTTGAATTATTGACAGCCTCAGTAACTGCTACCATATCCTCATATGCAATCATGTAAAGAGATCATCGCTTCTTTCCACGAGCCACAATGAGATTGCCTTTTGTTACCTTCCAAGCTCCATCTCCAAAAGTGGTGTGATGTCCCTCATCATCCAACTGCCCTATGGATATTAAATTTCTCATTAAGGCATGAATATGTCTGACATTGCGCAATGTCCATAGGGATCCACTGGTGGTCTTGATGTTGATATCACCTTTTCCGACAATGTCAAGAGATTTTCCACCTGCAAGCTAAACTTTCCCAAATCTTCCAGAAATATAGTTAGACAATAAATCTTTAGAAGGAGTAGTGTGGAACGACGCACCTGAGTCCATGATCCATGAATCAACAGGACTATCCAAACTGCAAATTAATGCATCATCAAGTTCATCAGTTGCTGCATTTGCGGATTCATCATCATCGCGCTTCTTGTTTTTGTGCGACTTGTTCTTCTTTGGTGCCTTGCACTGATTACTAAAGTGACATCTCTTGTCACAATTCCAGCAAGTAACGTCACTTTGAAATTTTCTCTGACCTTTTCCTCTTGACTTTGATCTGCCTTGACCATTCTGACCCTTCTGGGTAGTCCTTCCCCTGCCTTCAGTATTTAATGCTGAATTGGAAACATGATTGGAAGATTCTCCTGAATCTCTCTTGCGAACATCTTCGCTTAAGATCAAGTCACGGATGTCACTAAGCTTTAATGTGTTCTCCCTTGTAGAACTGCTAACTGCAGTAACAGTACGTTGCAGCCCAACTATCTGGTAGTGATGATAATAAAATCAATGCCTTCACCACTTCCTCAAATTTAATCTGCACTGATTCCAATTGGGCAAGAATAGTATTAAATTCATTAATATGATCAGTTACAGAGATACCTTTTCCCATCTTGAGGTTGAACAACCGGTGCATCAAGTATACTTTGTTGGTTGTCGATGACTTCTCATATATATCTGATAACGCCTTTATCAAGCTTGCAGTAGTCTTCTCGTTCACGATGTTGAACGCAACGTTCTTGGCTAATGTCAATCTAATCACGCCAAGAGCCTGTTGATCTAGCAAGTTCCATTCTTCTTGCTTCATGTCTTCTGGCTTAACCCCTGATAAGGGCTGATTCAGCTTCTTCTGATATAGATAATCCTTTATCTACATCTTTCAAAAGCTGAAATCTCTGTCATCGAACTTCTCGATCTTCACCTTCCCCTCTTCTAATGCCATTGCTCCCACTACCTCCTCTAAACTGAGAAGACTCCCACTAATTCCTTTAAACTAAGAAAATCCTGTGGAGTAACCAAAAGCTCTTGATACCAGTTGTTAGTATAGAGCAATAGAGAAAGGAATAAAGGGAAGAGAGAAAAGACACAAAGTTTAACGTGATTCAGCACACAATATATGTGCCTAAGTCCACGGCTACACTACGAGAACCTTTTATTACTTGCACATAAAAGCTTACAATGTGTCTTTATATATAACACTAATGAGACACAAGTTTTTACAAATCAAGCGATGTGGGACTAAGACCACACAAGTTTTACAGACCAAATAATGTGGGACAAAGAAACTAAGACTACAAACTCTAACAGTTTGTCCGGCTCAAAACACTCAAAAGGATACTCTTTCCAACTAAGATATCCTAATTCATTGGAAAGCTTAGCAAGTGTTCCTCCTGCAAAATTGAATTTGAAATCAAAGTCAAAATATTCAAGCATGAGAAGCTTAAGGCTACTCATTGTTGATAGAGCATCGACCCTCTTTGTTCGAAGAAATTCAGAGTATTCTTTAATAACTATGGCCTCAACATTTTTTATTGAAATTAAACAGTAGATGGAAATAAAGCACCATTGGTATCACTTGAAAATAAACTGCCAAATTAGCATTAGCATTGATGAAAAGCTTTGATCCATACATTGAGTTTTGAATAGATAGCAGAAATTTTCCTAAAATTACATTGAAGTGGACAACTTTAATTTAAACAAAATACTTTTAAAAAATTAAGAAAATGATGCTAAAAAAAATGAATGTAAGTAAATGTTGTTACAGTATTTGATACCAGCAGGATCCTTCTTTATGTTGGCCAATGTCAGTGAAAAGAACCACTGGACCAAATTCATGCTTTTCCCAAAAACTTTTCAACTTAATTGCAAGCATTTCCCACTACGTATATTGAATTGTATCACCCCTGCAATGAAAAAACACAATGATAACAATGGGATAGTCATGTTATGTTTTTTCAGAGATGACCAATTAACAGAATATTGTCAAGTTGCCGTTGGAATACATCAACAAACTCACCAATAATATCTTTAACAATTAAAAAAGGTAGCTGACTAAAAGACATTAATAATTAATAACTATGTGCACATAAATGCAAAAACATTAACAAAAGCTAACCTATTAATATACCAGTAGAAGCACTTCCATTAGTAATTGCCACAATCACTGTGAAACGAAATACATTCTTGACTATGGTTCCGTTGGCAAAAATTTGCTTGTATCGGTGGTGTGATGGCTTATATTCTCCGCTGCTACTTTTAACTTCAAATTTTGTCCCCCTATTCCAATGTGCATTTTATAATAAATAAAGATAAAACATGTGTTTTTTATCGGTGACAAAATATATAACTAAGATCTGTAAAACCAGTATCACCATTTTAGACACCAAGTAAACTATCAAAAAGACAAAAAAATTGTCCTGAAATACCCCAAGCAGCATCAGTTCAGATTCCTGAAGAGAACAGTAAATAATGCCTGAGAAGTAGCAGAAGAAATTAGGAGAGGCCAAACCAAACTCACACACAACACATTATTCTTCTGTTTGTGTGAAGGAGAAACGGGAAGGGGGAGTAGATGGAGGGAGTGTCAATATGAAGGAGAACGGGATAAAGAAAGTAGAGGAGATTTTTGAATTGAAAATAGATAAGTAGTTCATTTTGGCAGGAGAGAGAGACGTTAATAGAAGGTTGTAGAATAATAAGGATTTTAAATTAAATAAATAATAAACAAAATTGTTAGTGTGATTTAATGTATAATGTTTTGGATTTAGAGTATAGCTGGATATTATATTATTATGTTTAAGTGTGGTATTGAGCATGTAATGGATTATTTATATTTTAATTTTATACTTGAATTATTTGAATTAACATGTATTTATTTAAGTGGGATTCATTTTAAATATTTAAAAAAGATTATGTTTATAATATTATGTCAATTTAAAAATAATCCGGTAATAAAAATATTACTAATTAAAAATAGTAATTAATTATGACTAAATTTTTTTATAATAATAATGACTCATATATTAGTAATGACATATGATTAATCAAAATTTTGTCATTATATATATCTTAGTGATGAGTTTTTAAGTTTTTAATGGCAAAAGTTGTCATCACGTAAAACATCTCTTCTTATAGTTAGAAATGCATATTTTTTATTCTCATAAAATTTAAATATCATTTTTTTGGCTCAAAACAAATTTTAATTGTACCATATGATAGTATATTCAATACCCAATCCAACTCCATCAGAGACCTATAATTTTTTTTTAAAAAAAAAACATTAGGGTTAAATCTTTACAACAAATTTTAAAAAAAAATGGACTAACTAGTTTGGTTTCCAACATCAAAAGGTTTTAGAGAATGTAAATTTGTTATTACACACCAATTTAGCAAGTACACCACCTTTACTTTTTTATATTTTATTATTAAACATATCTTTTTTGTATAAAAATAATAAAAATTGTATTTTTTTATAATATTCATTACTTTTCAAACCTTTTTTTTGCATCCTAAATTTTCACCCATCATGAATATTCTATGAACCCTAATTTTGTAAGTCGTCTCCATTATTCATTAGCCAGTTTACATCAAATACACTAAAAGCGTACCAGTGATAAAAATCCATTAGTTGTGTATATCTGCTACAAAATAGACAAGAAATGACATCATCCTCTGATAAACATAACCACAATCATAAGAAATAACATCATCCTCTAGCAAGAACATGCCCTATCGAGCCAACAGATTTCTGCTAGGCATCATGAAGTTTTTGGTAAATCAAGATCGTGTTCATATACCCAATAATGTCCGTATTTCTTCACTCAACTTGGCTCAACCCTTATTTAACATTTAGTTTCCGACTACCCCATAAAGGTGTGCATTGACAATTGAGATAGAATAGCCACTTGTGATCTAATTCGTCCAACACTAGTTCTAAATCTCGCTAGAAAATGCACCGATCAACCAATAAAAAGTGTAAAATTCTCTTTTGTTTTTGAAGGATCCATCGCTAACACTGTTTTGGATCCAAGAAAACCGTGGGTTTGGAATTGGATACACTCTAAGCATAACCCGTTAAGAATAATAATAATAATAATAATAATAATAATAATAATAATAATAATAATAATAATAATAATAATAGTAAGGTACTCTAGTTATTGTCAATAACTACTACACCTACAAATATTATAGAAGGTACTCCTTTCATTTTTTTTCTTTTAATTAATTGTTGGATTTCTTATAAATAAATGATTTTATTTACTTATCATTTGCAACTTTAATATCACATAATTACTCTTTTATCAATTATATTTTTACTTATATTTTAATTTTAATTAATTTACGCACGTATTTATTTGTGAAGTAAAAATAAAAAAGGGTAAAATAAGAAACTCCACAACTATTTTATTAGATTCAAAAAAATTTATTGTATTTTTATTAAAACATAAAGACCATAAAAAACATAACAAAAAGGAATGAAGGTAGTATAAAGATAACTATTATCAATAGTAACACTACATTAGTGGTAGTTGATATTAAAAATTAAATAAAAATATCAATAACTTTTATGTGTATTAGTATTATAGTCACAAGAAAGAAATAATAGAAATTAAGATAATATTATAAAATTTATTTAAAATATCATTATTAAAAGTTGGTTAATTGTCTCTCCCTTTTTTTGGCACCATTTTTTTGTTGCCCCGCCACGTGTTGCTTCTTGATTGGCGGATTCCAACTCCTCATTTAAATCCACTTAATACTCGGAACAACTCTCGCCACGTGTCGCTTCCTGATTGACGAATTTCAACTTCCCATTTAATTCCATAATTTTCTCTCTCTCTCTCTCTCTCTCTCTACTGTGTGTGTTGTGTCTCCCTCAATCTTCTCTTTCTCCCTCTTTCTCTTCCTCTTTTCTTCTCCAATTTTTGTTTCTTCTCTATACTTTTTCATTTTTTTAGAAAATTATTTTCTGCCATTTTTGTCACAAGAGTTGTTGCTGATTTTTTGCAACAATATGATTCACAGGATGGTGTTGAAGAATAAATGTGTCATTTTTATCAATTTTTCCCCTTTTTTGTCTAATTTTTTGTGGTCTAATTTTTTGTGGTTTGATTTTGGAGACAGGCTAACGACAACGCTGAAGGTTACGGCGCTTAACCCATGCAAGGATTGCAACAATAGGATTCACAGGGTGATGTTGAAGAATAAAGGTGTCATTTTTATCTTTTTTTTTCTCCTTTTTTTGGTCTGATTTTTTGTGGTCTTGATGTTTTCCATATGAGAAATCAAGATTTCCACAGTGATTGTCTTTGGGGACTCCTATGTCGATGCTGACTCGAGGTTACTACTCTGTTCTTTTTCGTGTTTTTTTAGAAAATTATCTTCTGCCATTTTTGCTACAAGAGTTGTTGTTGATTTCTTTTTGTTTCTCTTCTGGTCTTTTTCGTTTTTTTTAAATGATCTTCTGCCATTTTTGCTACAAGAGTTGTTGCTGATTTTTTGCAACAATAGGATTCACAGGGCGGTGTTGAAGAATAAATGTGTCATTTTTATCTATTTTTTCCCATTTTTTTTGTCTAATTTTTTGTAGTCTGATTTTTGGGACAGGCTAACGGCGGTGCTGAAGGTTATGGCGCTTTGCCCGTGCAAGAGTTGCAACAATAGGATTCATAGGGCGGTGTTGAAGAATAAATGTGTCATTTTTACCTTTTTTGTTTTCTTTTTTTGTCTGATTTTTTGTGGTCTTGATGTTTTCCATATGAGAAATCAAGATTTCTGCGGTGATCGTCTTCGGGGACTCCTCCGTCGATGCCGACTTGAGGTTACTACTCTGTTCTTTTTCATTTTTTTAGCAAATTATCTTCTGCCATTTTTGCTACAGGAGTTGTTGCTGATTTCTTTTTGTTTGTCTTCTATTTTTTTTGTTTTTTTTAAATGATATTCTGTCATTTTTACTACAATAGTTGTTGCTGATTTTTTGCAACAATATCATTCATAAGGCGGTCTTGAAGAATAAAGGTGCTATTTTTATGTATTTTTTCCCATTTTTTTGTCTAATTTTTTGTGGTTTGATTTTTGGGACAAGCTAACGACGGTGCTGAAGGTTACGGCGCTTTGCCCATGCAAGGGTTTTTTTTTCCCTTTTTTTTGTCTGTTTTTTTGTAGTTTGATTTTCGGGACATGCTACAGTAACAACAGCGGTGTTAAAGATTAAAGGTGTCATTTTTATGTATTTTTCCCTTTTTTTGATCTGATTTTTTGTGGTTTGATTTTTTTTTTTTGCAGGCTACCATAACAACAATCATGCTGAAGGTGACGACGCTTTCACCACTCACTCACTTTCTTCAACATTTATGTTCATACCACTTGGAAAACCAAAATCGGCCACTTCCATGTTCGCACTTCCAAGTTCTTCTCCTTTCCTCTGTTCTCAGTTTGGTCCAATCCCATCAATTTTTTCTTCACCCAAAAAGCCGCAAATGGATCAAGGAAGAGATTCTGCACTTACCCAGATGAGGAAATCCGTTGAGGAGCTTGGTTCTTCTGCAAAGGTAACCCAATATGTTTCCACATCAACGTTATGGTTTTGGTGATTCACATTTCTCTTTCTCCACCGCATTATTATTATTATTATTATTATTGTTATTATTTAGTTATAGTTGTTTGTTTCATGTTTTTCCTTCCTTACTGATTTTTCCCACTTTGTTTTTGTTTCCTTTTTGATTTTACCGCTTGCAAGGTGATCCCCAAAAAAACATTCGGCCAACAACCTTCTTTCTTTGTGCTTTGTTTTATGCATGTTTATTATTATTATTATTATTATTATTATTATTATTATTATTATTATTGTTGTTGTTGTTGTTGTTGTTGTTGTTGTTGTTGTTACTATTATTATTATTATGTACCCTCTGTTCTTTTATAGTTTTTTAGTTTGTTTTCTAATCAGAAAATAAATATAAAGGATTAGGGAAGAAAATAAATTGTTGCTTTGTTGAGTGAATGTGCAATTGGAGGCGCAATATCAACAAAAAGCAATATTATTATTATTATTATTATTATTATTATTATTATTATTATTATTATTATTATTATTATTATTATTATTATTATTATTTAGTTATAGTTGTTTGTTTCATGCTTTTCCTTCCTTACTGATTTTTCCCATTTTTTTTCCTTTCTGATTTTCCCGCTTGCAAGGTGATCCATGAGAAAACATCCCGCCGACAAGTTTCTTTCTTTGTGCTTTGTTTTATGCATGTTTATTATTATTATTATTATTATTATTATTATTATTATTATTATTATTATTGTTATTTTTATTATTATTTTTTAAAAATAATCAAATTGATAAAAACAAAAAACAATGAGAACAAGGCGATCGCACGGATCCAGCCCAACAACACAAAACACTAAGACATCAGAAGCCTAGCAATATATTCTCTCATCTTTTTATGAGTCCAAATTCTATAAACTATACTATCCATAATCTTTTTTCCTATGAGTGTATTATTGACTATACCCCCAAAACTCACTTCATTCCTATATTTCCAAAGCTCATACACAGTCTCGGTTAATGCGGTTTTGAGTAAAGTTGCTCTATGCCCCTTTCCTTTACCCTGCGCCATCGCCCAGCTAAGCTCCTCAATCCACTTCTTTGGCTGGTGGTTAATCTTTTGCCATTCCAAGATCTGAATCCAAATATCCTTCATTTCAGCACATTCAAACAGGAGGTGGTCAATTGTTTCAAGATGATCACAGAAGTTACATTTGGTATCACTAAGTAGCCCAAATTTCATCATTCTAACCTTAGTGGCAAGTCTGCCATGACAGGCAGTCCAGAAAACAAACTTTGCACGGGGTCTAGCCAGGTTGGAGAAAAATAATTTCCTCCAAGGAACTCTACTGGAAACATCCTGCAATTCATTGTACATTATCTTCGACACAAATCTATCCTTTTGCAACAAAGTACTCCAGCTAGTAAGAGATTGAATCTTTTGTCTCTGCTTCAGAATACCTTTTAAAATCCAAGAGCAAGAATCTTTTATTCCCATTGACATCACGTCGCCATTTTTCATATAATAACAATTTATCCACTTAATCCATAGACTGTCCTTCTTACTGCACACATTCCAAAGAAGCTTCATCATGGTTACTGCATTCCAGATTTCCAGATTAATCAAGTTAAGACCTCCTTGATTCTTTGGGGTACAAACCTGCTTCCAAGAGATGGGGGATTTCCTAGAGATAGTAGTTCCACCAGTCCAGAGAAATGATCGACAGATGGCATTGATTTTTTGAATCACTTTCTTAGGGAATGGGAAACAAGTCATCCAATAGTTAGTTATAGCATAGGTGGTGCTCCGAATGAGTTGAAGCCTACCTGCATAACTAAGTAACTTGGCGCTCCAATGAGTAATTCTAGCAACAATTTTATCGATTAAGCTCATATAATGGTTAACCGATAATTTTTTCCCGGTGAGAGGGACACCAAGGTATCTGAATGGGAGAGATCCCTCCTGAAATGCAGTGATATGTTTAATCTCCTCTTTTATGCAACTTTCCACTGCACCAAAATACACTTTGCACTTGGAAGGGTTTATCACAAGGCCAATAGATTTAGAAAAATTCATGAAAGCCTACATAAGTAGATCAACAGAAATCTTATCCCCTCTAGTAAACATTAGAACGTCATCTGCAAAACTGAGGCTAATGATGTTTAACTTCTCGCACTTAGCATGAAAGTTAAAGTCAGGGGTATATCTTAACTCTTGGAGGGATCTATGCAGATATTCCATGACAATGACAAACAGTAAAGGAGAAAGTGGATCTCCCTGTCGTAGGCCTCTCTTCGCTTTCAGGCTATGCGTATACTCTCCATTCACCACAAACTTGTAAGTTACTGTGGTAACCGTCTTCATCACCCAATTAATGAATTGTCTAGGTATGCCTACCTCTCTCATGATGAGCTCTAAAGCCTTCCAGTCAACTGTATCATACGCTTTTTGGATATCTAACTGAAGCATACACCGCGGCGTACCTCCTTTACGCTCGTACCCCTGGATTAACTCGTACGCAAGCAGGATTTGGTCATGGATTTTCTGGCCCGGAACAAACGCCGCTTGACTCTGATGGACAATACTCTTTATGACTCTACTCAGCCTGGTAGTTAACACTTTAGAGATTACCTTCTATATCGTTGTGCAGCACGAAATCGGTCTATAGTCACGAGCAAACTTTGCCTCCTGGTTTTTGGGGATAAGGATAACCAAGCTAGTGTTGATGGGCTCATACATCTTTCCTTTTTCAAAGAACTCCCTAATAGCATCTGTAAAATCACTTTTAATGATGCTCCAGGCATCCTTGAAGAATTTTGCCCCGTAGCCATCAATCCCGGGCGCCTTAAGATCCCCTATGCTCTTGAGCGCTTTGTCAATCTCCTCATCAGTAATTCTACCAATAAGATACTTCCTTTGGTCAAAATTCAGCTGGCAGCCTTTTCTCATTATATTGATATCCACACTGTCCAAATTAGGCTCCTCTCTCCCCATAAGATCCCCATAGAACCGCATAATTTCATCCTCAATCTCTTTTTGAGTGGTAACAAAATTCCCATCATTCATGTACAGCTTCTTGATGGACGTTTGGTTGTACTTGGCTTTAAGAGAGGCGTGGAAATAGGCATTGTTGCCATCCCCAAGCCTAAGCCAACGAATTTTGGCTCTCTGCTGCAACATCTGTTCCTCCATCTCAGTCCACTTAATGACTGCTTCAGTGCAGTCCTTGGTTCTGTCTATTTTGTCTTTGTTTAGTCTGTCTATAGTTAGCTCCATCTGAGCATGAGTGAGCTTTTCTCTAGCCTCCTACAGCTTAACTTTAATGCCAATCACAGGTTTGCTCAAATTGTTAATCACAGGCTGAAGCTTCTTGAGTTTATGCCATAACATTTTCATAGGCGGCCCTCCCCTTCTAGCAGAATTCTAGCTGTTAGCTACAGTTTCAGTGAAGTTATCCATGCCACTCACACAATTCGCATACTTAAATCTGGCCTTCCTCTTAACAGGAACACTGTCATCTCTCAAACAGAGCATGGCATGGTCTGAGATCCCCGGTGTCATGTTAGTAAGGCTGAGATTCAAGTTCTTGCTAAACCACTCCGTATTACCAAGGATTCTGTCAATCCTAGAATAGATAATGTTCTCACTTTGCTTATTACTCCAGGTGTAGTAATCCCCTTTACTATCCATTTCAGCAAGCCCAGTGTTGTCCATCATGGTACGCAAATCTTTGTACTCTTTCTCACACACCATTTTGCCCCCTACCCTGTCATTAGTTTTAAGGACATTGTTGAAGTCCCTAATTAAGCACCAGGGGCCCTGCTGAGTTTTGTTTATAGCTTCAAGGTCATGCCATAAATCTCTGCGCTGCTCAAGATAGTTGAAACCATATATAGCAGTCAACCACTGCATAAAGTATCCAGTTGCATCATACACCTTACAGTGGATTAATTGAGCCGTGCATTTGACCTCCTGGATATCCACTATGTTGTCATCCCAATATACCCATATCCTACCATTATTATGCTTCACATAGTTATCAAGGTATTTACCTTTGAGCTTCAGTTTATCTCTAACATTACCAGCCTTGTTATTCTTCACTCTAGTTTCTAACATAACTACAATATGAGGCTTCAATAAAAAGAGGCGGGAGCTAACCTCTCTAATTTTGCTAGCCTTATTTAACCCCCTTAAATTCCAGGATATTATCATGTGTTATCAACAGGCCCTAGATGATCATTCCCAATCTTTAAGGCACCAAATCCATTCTCACAATGCACTTCTCTCACAAGGTGGTTGTTTCTCTTTTTCCCTGTGCCCCTTTTGTTAACATCATTCCACTCACCTCTGTGACTAGCGTCAGGGATCTCACACTCTTCAATAGTAGTTTCCGTTGTTGTCTTGGGCTCATCAGCTTCAACTGACTTTATACTCCATTGTTTCCTTTGCCCCTGTTTTGTGTTAACTGAATTGGTGCACCTGTGGCCAATCTTTTGACATCTTTCACAAAACAACGGTTTCCATTCGTACTCGATTTTCTGTTGTCTCCTCTGCCCTTTTTTGTTAATGGTGATGACATCAACCATTTTTTGGGTTATATCCACTTTCACAAGAATGCGAGCATAGCTGACTCTAAGCTTGTTCGCTGTGCATTCATCCGTAAACATCGGTTTTCCTATCATGCTTCCTATCTTCTCAAGGCTTTTCTTCCCCCATAATTGAATTGGCAGCTGCGGAAGTTTGATCCAGATGGGAAGAGTGCGCATCATGTCCTTCTCCATGGAGAAGTCTTCTTTCCACTCGATTAAGAACATAGTCATGCGTTGGATCGTGTATGGCCCTCTTTTCAGCACCTCTTCCTTGTCCTTCATAGCTTGGAACCGAAGGATGAAATAGCCTTCATCATTGTAATACACCTTCGGTAGCTGAATAAAATTCCAGAACTTAATCATAAAATTTTTCACTGCATTCATGCTCAACTCACCTCCTATCATATACATTATTAGAGCCGATTCCCAGTATTTGAGTTCCTCCTCCACGTCTTCATCTTCAATTTCTACCTCATAACCTCCATCTACCTTTTTCGGGGCCACGTAACTGAGCTGCATTCCATTCTCCATGACCCTATTTCCGCTTATGATATCAGTCCAGAGCTTAGGCACCTCGTTGTGCTCAGTTTCCTTCATTTTCTTCGCTTCTCCGTCTTCCACATCAATTAGGGTTTCCCTTGGGATCTCGTCATCATTATTCTCCTCAGATGCCTCTTCTCCCTCCGGTGGCGTTTCACCATTTTCAGATCTTGGTGACGTACCCTCACGATTCTTCGGCGACGCAAACACCTTCTTCTTTGGCGGCCGTCCTCGTCCCCGTGTCATCGCAAAACCTCACGATTCTGTTTTTCCTTATCAATTATTGTTATTTTATTATTATAACAATAACAATAATTATTATAATAATTGTTATTTTTATTATTATAATAATTATTGTTATTGTTATTGTTATTGTTATTGTTATTGTTATTGTTATTGTTATTGTTATTATTATTATTATTATTATTATTATTATTATTATTATTATTATTATTATTATTATTATTATTATTGTTATTATTATTATTTTGATGGAAGCTTCAAGCTATTTGAGAGGTTCTTCAACTTCAAATTTCATGCTATTCTGCTATGGATTTATCTCTTCTTCATTTTTATTAATTTGTATTTCATTTTCTTCTTTACGATTACAGTCATGCTATTCTCATATATATTGCTTCTGCATTTCCAAGAGTTGCAGACCATTGGTTAGTTAGTATTCTCCCTTTTTACAAATTTAATTGCAATCCTTCTTTGTGGAATCAAGATATTTGAATGTACAAAGAGGGTCTTGGGTTGTGCAATTGTGAAGTTCTTTGCCTTTGGCTACTCATGTTATTTTGATAGTTTATATGTGCAATTGTGAATCATCCCATGAGATTCATCTTAATATAGTGGTTATTTAAATGATGAAACATAGATAAGTAATAAGTAATGTTTCTGATCCTCAACTTACAAGACAGGTATGCACTCTACTATAACAGAGTTTTTGTTATTCATATTAGCAGCTACTCTAGGAGGAATGTTTTTATGCGACGCTAACGATTTAATAACTATCTTTGTATCTCTAGAATGTTTCTTCATCTCTTCTTTACATTATCGACAAAGCGTAGAGGGTTCCAGAAACGTTCTGCGGGTAGTCATGGTTTATCTCGCTGTCATTCATGCACTTAACCGAGTCAACCGAGTTTCCCTTTCTGGGCTTGGCTTTAAACTATAAAATTTAGCCTTCGAAGTGACGGCTGGGGTGAGCGTAGTTGAGGTTTTGCTTTTACCACTTCGAAACCAAATTTTCTTTGTCCATTATTCACTTTTGTGATCCCTTCTCTCCACCATGTGTCGTAGGTCAGGACAACCACGGGATTTTAAGACGTTAGTGTTTCTCTCATTTTTCACTTGAATTTAATTTTTTAAAAATTTTTCATGTTCTGTTACACTCACTGCGTATTGATCTGCAATTGTCTTTTTTGTTTTGGGGATTCGGTAGGTACATGGACAAGAAACTTCAGAGTAAGTCTGATTTTTATTTGTTGTAAACATTTATATTATAAATATTAAAATTATTTTTATTATTTGTTAAATTCTTTGGTTTTGAAAGAGGTAGCGGCAATTCCTAGAGAGAGAAAGAGACAAGAAAAAGAGATTGGAGAAGAAGATAACAAGCTCTACTAAAAAAATTTGAAACTCTTCGTAAGTTTTCATTTTAGCTTCCTTCTTCTTAGTTTCTCTCACTTTGACTTGTGACTGAAAATTGGATTCTTTTTGGGTTACAAAGTTTCAGTTTTGAATTTGAGAAGGTGGGTGTCCATGGATTAAATTAGTAGAACTAGATTTCATTTCCAACACTACCAGGTACTCAATCTATCGACCCTTTTATTTTATTTTTTTTTGAAATTTTGCTATATAGTTTATTAATTTTATGTGTTTGATTTTTTATTTTTCAATAAAAAATTCTGGGTAGTGTTCTATTTCATTTGAGTTTACTTTATTTTTTTTTCTTGGTAAAAGATGATGTTGTCGAGGATGGAGGTGGGAAGAAGGGTGGTGAAGTGAATGACAATGAGAAAAATGCCATAAGGATGGTGGTGAGTCCTATTCTTTTGCATTGTCTTTTAAATTTAAGTTGTTAAAATATTGCAATTAATAAAGCATGAACATGGATTTGAAATTGATAATTTTTCCCTCTTATTGCAGGTAATTAGAGGAAATAATGTGATCACTATTGAGGCGCTTGAAATTCAAGTGTTTAAGTGTAAATTAACATTCAACTTATTATTATGTGACCTGACAAATGTAAATATGGAGTAATTTGTATTATAATTGACATGATGTCATGTGTTTATAAAAAAAAACTATTTGACTTATTTGAAATTTCAATTCTCAATTGACTGCACTTTCTTTTTTCTTTTTAACCCCTTTTAGTTTTAAACATCTATTTTCTTTATTATGTTTGAGCCTCATGAGATTCATCTTAATATAGCGGTTATTTAAATGATGAAACATAGATAAGTAATGTTTCTGTTCCTAAACTTACAAGATAGGTATGCACTCTTCTGTGGATTTCTTTCTGTTGTGTCTATATCGATCCCTTATTCAGTGCTGACATACACTTCTGTTGCTTGCCTTTTAACACTTTCTATTCCATTTATTCCGTTAGGTATCCGACTGATCTTTCTAGGAGAGCAAGAATTCATTCAGTGTTAGATTGTCATCACCAGAATTTGCGTCCTGGAGCAGCTGCATCATAGCTCTAAAAGAACCCTTTTGTAATTGCATTGTTGTCTAGAAAGTGAAACTACTATGAAATTAACGTTATTTTATGAGTTCTTATCATGTTGGCCTACTGTTGCTAATCTTACTGTAAAGAAATCAGGGATTAATGTATTTTTAAGGAATTTGTCTTTCCATTTGCTTAGTGAAGTTGAATAAAGTTAACAACATGGCAAGAAGATAGTAATAGTTAAACTTCATAAACTATCCTCATACACCTTTTTTCGATGCTTCATATTGATGGTAAATTAATTTGCATTATAGTTTGTGTAATTCTGGTCATATTATGTCTTTTGAGATGAATATCAAACTTTGAAATTTTATCTTAATCAAGCGACTCGTGCGTATACCCGGGTTGCAGACTAGTATATATATAAACGTCCATCAAAATTTAAAGTGAATAAAAATGACCGTGACAATGAATACAAATAATACTAATTTAATATTAAAAAAATACTAATACTAAAGTAATGAACAAATTACATAAATTTCTCCATAACCATACTCTAATTGTACATGTATTCTTTCCATTAAAATTTTTTTTACACTCCACATATAAGAGTGGAGAAAGTGTTTCCTACACACTGCCCTAAAACTGACGTGTTAGATACAACCAATAAAAGGTTGTCATCACATTAAAACACTTTAAAAATAATTATTAGTTAATAAATTAAAATATACTAACAAAAGCTGCATTTTTCTCTCTCTATAATCGGATACTCCTTCTCCCTCTCTTCCAGCAACTGAGCAAGGGCGAGGGACTGCAAATTGACTAAACGCGAATTGGTTCATCTGCAGAAGGTGGGCTTCCCATGCGGCATTTGCTACACATTTCGGATGAAATTTTCAATGAGGGTAAGATTGCACATCAATTCAACGACGATACTCCATGGACGTTGGTGCCTTTCGCCGGAAGGGAGAGCTCCGACATTGATCTCTTCGTTGTGGAATTGTTACCCACTTTTAGATTTAGGACACTATGGGAACAAAATGAAGGGCTCGATTGTGTGGTTTTCCTTACAAAGTTCAAGGCCGCAGAAGGAAAAATATTGAGTTTTGCTGATTTTCTGTTGATCTGTCATAAAATTCATTTGTTCTGATATTCTATATTGATTGTTGTGGATGAGATTTTGTTTTGCTTGTGTTAAAAATGATGATTCTTTATTGGTTTGGACTTTTATCTCAAACCTTTGCTGTGACATTTTTATCTATTCATCCATTTTTTATTCTCTTACCAACCAAATATCAAATATGTTCCACCATTTAACTCGTATTGATCTAGTCAGATACTGGAAGTCTGTCTCATCAAAGAGTTTTATTGAGTCTTGAATCATATCATAATCGTAGGGCATAATCCATGTTATGCCTTGACCGACTACAAATGATATAAACCTATATTCTTGAACAAAGGTGGTTCTTTCATTAAGATATTCATAATTGTCTTTTAACTTATTGGGCGAATAAATTAACCATGAGTCCAATATTGCTGAAGCACTTAAGGAACTATTTTGGAAACTTTAGTGACATTCCCTTTTTGCACCAATACAACCACTAATGTTGGAAAGACAGAAGGTTAAAAGTATTGTACCAAGTATATATATATAATCATAATAATTATATAATTGCGGAGAAAATTATGTTGAAAAGGTCTTGGATTTATAAAGTTCTTGATTCTGATCTTGAATTGAGAGTATTTTAAGGTTTTTGCTTTTGAAAATATGATACCTTGACCCATTGCATAGTCATAATGATGTATTTCTATTAAATTTGTATCAATTAGGATAAACTCATAAAATTTTCTTGTTTTTGCTCGTTCATGAGGGATGTAATGGTATTAAGGGAAAAGTGCCCTTTGAGCTACTTCTCTAGGGTGACATTCTTTTTCAATTATTATTATCGACATAAGCTTTGGCTTTTCTTGGTATTTTGGACCCAAATAAGATGAAGAAGGTTGGTTTCTAGTGAGGTCAGAAGGCTTGACTAAATTGGTGTTGCTTTACAATCAGTCTTTACTAGAAAATGCTTGCTAAATAGATCATCTTGAAACATGGTAATGCATACAACAATGGATAAAATTTCTTTTTTAACCCTAGAGTACTTTTGTTAAGTTGGATGTTAAATACCCGAATAATATCTAACTATTTGTTAGAAGAATTTTTTGAAACTTGCTTTAGTATTCCTCCACATCCATGTCTTAGGCATCAGTTTCTACAATCAAGGAGACTTTTGGATCCGAAATTCCAAAACAAGGTAGATGTTTTATTATTTGCTTAATTTCAATAATCACCATGTCAACATTCCATAGGGGTAAATGGTTCTTTTGTATAATGGGGCACAAATGATTCTAATATTTGAAATAAAATCTACTACATAGTTTAAGCATCCTAAAAATCTTTGTAACTATTTTTTTATCTTTAATTTCATTTGAAAATTTTTCTGCAAACTCTAGTGATCTTTGGATTGGGGTAATCGTTCCTTGTTATATTTCATATCCTAGAAACCTAGTCTTTGTTTGGAATATTTTTGTCTTTTTTGCTGAGACCACCAACTCATTTTCTTTTATTATTTCTAGAAATTTATTTAAATGTGAGATATGTTATTTTATTCCTTTTGAAAAAATTAGTACATCATCTAAACATACTACCGAAATTTCCATATATTGGTTGAAAACATCATTCATAATATTTTGAAATTCACTTGGTGCGTTCTTTCTTTAAGCCTTGGGGCATTATATTTCATTCATAATGTCCAAAAGGGACTACAAAAGTTTTGTTAGGTACTAGATATCTTATCCATTGTGAAATAACCCTCCTCTACCACTGAAATTTGATAATAGTCTGACTTCATGCCAAATTTAGAGAATATAATTGCGTCATGTAACCCTTTTATTAGATAAGATTTGTTAGGTACTAGGTATCTTATCCATTTTAGACTTTGTTTAGAGGTTTATAATTTATTACTAACCTTGGGGTGCCTCTTTCTTATTCTGAAGCATTCATTACATAAAATCGGAAACAATTCCAAAGAGACTTAGACGATCTAATTAATCTTTTATCTAAATAATCTTGAATTTCTTTTTTACAATATTCCAAGTATTGCTAATTCATTTGTATTGGTCTTGCTTTTGTTGGGATATCCTTCTCATTAAATTCTTCTCCTAAGGTAATGAAACTTCATATTTTTTTTGGACTCCAAAAGGCTATGGGATTTGCTTCACAAATTTCTTTTTCTATTTTCTCTTCAAATTCTTTTACTATTATTTTAATATTAGGAGTTTTTAGTTGTTCTTCTATTCTTTTATATTGTATTTCTTTATTTGGCATATTTATGTGTTTTTGTTTCCTTTGGATTAAATTTACTTTGATTATAGAAACTTCTTGTAGCATTTAATTCTTTTAGTCTAGGAGGTTGAATAAAATCAAAACATATTTCTTTTTCTAGGGCTTTCGATACTATTACCCTATCAGTCAACTTAAAAAGGATATAATAGAGTTAAAAATGGTGTTCTTAATATTAATTGTGCGATCATGTTTTTAACTAATACAAATGAGGTGGTGTAACATATATATTTTGTTTTTACAATTTTTTGCAATAGGCAATTTATACTGGATATTCATTTGAGATCCATTTGCAGTGCTAACCCCTTTTCCTGTTTTTTACATAATATTTTGTAGGAATTAATCCTTATTGGATACAATTGATGTGAGCTCCATAATCAATTAAAACAACAATATTAAAGGTTTCATTTTGGATTACTAGGGTTATTTCACAATGTCATTTGTGAGTTGTAATTATATTTAATAAATTAATAAAAGATCCCGGACTTTTGTGTTCATTATTTGTCTTATCTTACCTTTAAAAATTTTCTTCTTTCTAGTTCTAGTAGTCTATACCCTAACTAATGTCGTTTTGTTTAAGTATTTGAATTTCTTGCTAAAGATTCTTAATTTCATTTTGTAAATCCTTTATAATAATTTGTCCACTTTGAGTTTTAAATCTAATGTATACTTTTTTCATATCTACTGGTTATTTCTTTTCAGCTTTTCTCATCCTTTTGAATTAAACAATTTAATTGGGGAAAAATCTCATTTTTTTAATGGTGTTCCATCTTATCTATCATATAAATTAGTGTAGATGTTTGATTTTTAATTAACATGTTGACAGATTTACAATTTATACAGTTAGAAAGAGTAGAACATAAACAATAACCTTTTTCGTCTCTCGGTTACTCTGTCATCCTTTTCTTTAATGTCCATTGCTATACTCTCCAAGTCCAGCAATGACTTAAGAATTTTTATTTATTTATAAACCAAAAAAATAGGTTGCTGTACTTAGTAAATTTTAGTCCACATACCTTCCTAAACTCAAATCAAAACTATATTGGGCCTAGTGAAGGAAAAATATAAAAAATAAAAAAGCTTACATGTAAATAAGTGATACTTATAAACAAAGCCTGCTCAGCGGTAGCGAGCCAATTTCCAATCATTGTAATTTATAAGGCTTCAATTTCCCTCCATTTCATAATCTCCAATTAAACAGTTTATTTCATTTAGCTAAGAATTCTAACGAGAGAGAGAAAGAGGATCAACAATGGCTGTCAAAGTTTACATTGTGTATGCATTTATTAATCACTCATTACTCTTTCTTTTTTAGGAAAATATTTTATTGCTATACTCTGTTTGCCTTCTCCAATATTTCTCTAATTTTCTTTCCCTCAATTAGTCGTTAGGGGTATTTCCTGCTATGATGGTTCTAATTAAAAATGATTTTTTATTCGCTGGGTTTCTTTTACTTTTTCAATGGGTACTTAAATTTGAAGTCTTTCAAATTTTAAAAATCTTTCCACCTCCTTGGATTACATGCATTTTTTTTAACTCTGTTCCTTTCATTCTTGTTTTAGACGTATTCACTTCTTGAATAGTTTTTTACATCTCACAGTCAAGGCACAATTCTAATTTAAATTTCTTTTGCTTCATTTTCATTTTATTCGTACTTAGTACTATGATCATCCACTGGTAAATTGTGATCTTCAATTCCTATTTCATCAGTGTTTGCTAATCCTTATATATGCATTAATTCCATTTTTGTCACTTTCAAGTCCAATAACCCCTGTGCTTTATTCTGTGTGATCTCTGTGAGTAAGATTTTATTTCCCAAATTTACTTAGCATATGAGCACGTACCCAAGACACTATCAACTGAGTGAAGTAATAATCATCACCAGAAATGAGCTCCATGATGTACTAGTCACAGGTTAATCATAAATTTAATTGATTGAAACAATCAAACCATCATCCTCAGGTTTATCTATTCAGTTTTCAAAACATTTCAGCAGGGAGAATGAATGATGGATGATGTCATTTTTTTCTTGTTTTTTCTTAGAGAGTACAAATTCTTTAATCTAGTGAAGCCCTCACCTTGTTATAGGACAAGAAGATCTGAAAGAGATCGATTCAATTTGTGTTAAGTGCACAGGACATGAATGAGTAATTTGACTTGATCAAAACAAGATTAATTGGCACATTATACTAATCTGCACTAAACAAGTAAAAAATGTTGAAGACCATATGCATCAAAATATTTTTTCTCACTTCCTTTCTGCTTATGAAGAAATCTTGTTTCTTAGTTGAGTAATTTCACTAGATCAAAACAAGAAGTACTACAATAGTGCATGTCCAAATACTAATCCTGCATATCTTTCAAATTCTGAAGGGAGGAACTCGGCCAAATATATGAAGAGCTTGCAATGTTATAGGTATTGGTGATTACGTCAGTCCGACCATCCAAAGTCTTATTTAGCATTATTTGTATTATTAGTTGAGAGTTATCCATTTTTTCATATTATCAAAATTTATAAATTAAAAAATATTTAATATATAATTTTTTAAAATTTTATTTTATATCATTTTATATGTTTTTATTTTGAATAATTTACATGTTTTCATTACTATTTTATGAATTTATAATTAAATTTCATAAATTAATACATGTAAATTATTTCTATATTTTTTTAGATTGATTTTATTGTACATATTATTTTTATTCTAATTTTTTATGTAAAATTAAAAAGACTTATACGTTAAAAAAATTTAATTTATAAATTTTAATAATTTGAAGAAGAAAAAAATAACTCTCCAGTAATGATACATAAAAAATAATGCTAATACAGTTAACTAAATAAAATAAGTGTTTTATTGTCTTTTTTATCAATAATTTTACCTTAATAATTAAAGTAAAAATAATTTATATATTAAAATAAATTTTAAAAAATAATTATTTACAAATTTGCATATTGATTTATGAAATTTAATTATAAATTGATAAAATAAAAATAAAAAATGTAAATTATTCACACAAAAAACATATAAAATGCTATAAAATAAAAATTAAAAGATTTATATTAAATACTTTTTAATTTATAAATTTTGATAATTTTTTTTCAATAATTAATAACTCTTTTCTAATGATAGATAAAAAATAATATTATTTTTTTATGAGTAAAGTGATGAGTTCAATTTCTATTTAGATATTTTTTATTCTTTGCTTGAGTTTTAATCTGTCATATCAAAGTTAACATTTGACTTTCGAGATAGAAGGATTAAAATTGCTCATGAAATTAAGATTGTAATTTACCCTATAAGAAAAGGTAGTTCTTCTGATTTTTTTTCTTTTAATTGTTGGAATTTTGAAAAAAAATATTTTTATTTATTTATTATCCGCAAAGTTAAGTATTGCATTAATTACTTTTTTATCTATTATATTTTTACTTATCTTTTATCTTTTAATTTTTAATTAATTTACTCATACATTTATTTTTGAAGTGGAATGAAAAAGGGATCAAATAAGAAACTTCACAAATATCTTATTAGATTCAAGAAACTTTGTTGTATTTTTTTATTAAAATATAAAAACCTTAAAAAAAACATATGAAAATGAATGGAGAGAATATAAAGATAACTATCATCAATAATAACACTACATTAGTGGTAATTGATATTAAAAATTTAAATCAATTATAAATAATTTTTATGTGTATTACTATTAAAGCCACAAGTAACAAATAATAGAAATTAAGATAATATTATAAATTAGTTTATTAATAAATATAATATCAAAAATCATATATATAAACTAATATTATATATAATCTCCAATCAAATGTGAATTGAATAAAAATAATAGTAATAATAAATACAAATAATACTAATTTAACATAAAAACAAATCAAACAATATTACCAAAGTAATACTATAGTCTTAAGAATTTAAAAATATTAATATAATATTCAGATAATACTCTAATGTAAAATGTCAAAAAATAATATTCGTATCATATGAAGTCATGTTATATTTTAATATATTAATTTGTAAGCTTACCAAACAAATTAAAAAAAAATATTTTAAACTTAAAAAAATTTAAAATCTAATTATACAATTTTTAATTATAAGAAATTCTCACCCAAACAAATACTAATAAACAGTTAATTCTTTATAAATGTATTTAGATTCTCTGCGGATTAAAGCAGCAGGAAAAATGTTTATCAGACTTTTGAATTTTGATGACATTGAATTTTATTCTTAGATAAAAATTGATAGTGATTCTGCATCAAAATATATTTACTCATTTTCTTCTTAGGCATGCAGAAATCTTGTTCCTACAGGCTAAGATTTTGAAATTCATTTAGCAACAACTTGATTATCTTTTCCTGGGAGGAGGTTGCATCATCTTTTCTCCCTTCTGCTGATATTATTCCTTCAATTTCCCCAAATTTGCGCTTCCTAGCCGACGATTCTATATCCCCTTTATATACCCAGCTATATCCGTATTTCTTTACCTCCGCATATGATTCTTTCAACATTATCCCTTTATGACGTTTCAAAAGCAATCTGTCAAGATATTCGTGTTTGTGATGCCATCGTCCAATGAATTCTTTTCCACTAACAAAGAATAGTCACATGTGATCTGATTTGTCTAAAACAAGTTCTAGATCTACATCTCCATATAAATCCACTGGAATAACTTTAATAAAAGGCTCGTTCCAATCTCTTTCTGAAAAACTCATTGCTGAGAGTGTTTCATGAGGTACGACGAATATTGCACAAAACGCAACGCCAATCCAATTATGGTCATGCATAACAGGAGATGCGTCTAAGCTTACACAATTTCCCTCATGCTCATTATTGAACCACCTTCGTATTTCACTTCCTGGACTAACACCTCCAAAATGGTAATAACATAAAGGGAACAATCTCACCTGGTACAGCATAGACATCTATATGTTATTTCCTGATTCCTATACACAAAAAAGGAGAGAGAAAGAGATGGAAGGAGCAAAGGAGGAACATGCAAACCTCACGCAATTGCATCATACATGAAAGAGCCATGTCAGTGCAGCGTTCCCTATCAACTAATTCTGGGCAGTTAAAAATGTATAATCCTGGTTGTCTTAGTGCACAATACGATGAATCAGTTACGAAGCCAATCCGTGAAGGGAGCTCAGGCAAAGATTTCAACTGCTTGCAGTGTTGTAATTTTAAACCGAACAGTTTGGAAAGCTTCTTGAGGTTGGGCAGTGTAGCAAAATTGTTACCACTTAAATCTAGCCATTCTAAGCAACATATAATTCCAATAGCATCAGGGATTTCAACTAAATTACAGAAACTTAGATCAAGTTTACTCATACATGGAAATATTGGGGAGGAAGGCATTAAGCAACTAATTGATTTTTTATGTTCTCTGGAGTAGGAAGACGTTGATTGGAAATGAATAGGAGCTCCATCTATATCAATCTTCTTCAATTGCTTTGCATCCCTTAGTTCATGTAATAACTCGGTGTTGTACAGTTTTGAACAGCCAGAGAGATTCAAATATTCAAGAGAATTGATGCCTAGTATGCTATTGGGTAAGCTTACTAGACTTTTGCAGTTTTTCAAATTCAAATAAGTGAGCATTTTTAGAAGACCGATTGATGGATCAATGTGTCTGAGTTTTTGACATCCTTCGAGATCTAGCTCTTCAAGAATTAGGTCCTCTCCAAACCGAGGCAACTTGATAAGACTTTTGCAATCTCTCAATTTCAGTGAAGTAAGCTTTGGTGAAACAACAATGGACAGACCAATCTCTTCGAGTTGTATACATCATTCGAGATCCAAATGCCTCAAATTGGGTAGATGCTACAATGCAAGGCCAATAGTAGGAATCAAAATTAATAATGACATTCATGCTTTTTTTTGTTTCTTTAATTAAATAGAAAAAAAGGAAATAACATAAGAAAGTTTGTCTTTTAATTTGTTTATTTAAATGAAAATAATATAGAAAAATAATAATAATTAACACTACCTTTATGTCTTGTCAAAGTTGTTTGATGTTGCTGTGATGCAGGAACAACCCAACAAGTTTGTCCGGCTCAAAACATGGTGGCAAACACTCAAAAGGATACTTTTTCCATTGAAGATATCTTAATTCATTGGAAAGCATAACAAGTGTTCCTGAAAAATTGATGTCCTTGCAGTTCAAATATTCATCCAAATATTGAAGCTTGAGAAACTTAAGGCTACTCATTGTTGATAGAGCATCGACCTTCATTGGTGTCCCAAGATGGCTGCCCCTTTCAATTATTATGGCCTCAACATTTTCTGCTGCCTTGAACATTGCAAAGAGGAAAAAAAAAGTTAGATCTTTGTAAGTATTTATAAATGCTAGAATAATAGTATGACTTTGTATTTATAAATTATTTTACCCACAACCTACTCCACTTCGATGGCTTCGTAGGTGATTTTTCCCTAACAATATACTTGCCCAAATCACACAACAAGTCATGCATTCTAATACTTCAATTCATGCTTATGAGTGATTTATCAACAAAAACTTGTAGATCATATTCGGGATTAAATCCACGGATATTTAGAACTTCCTTCACATCTTTCACCTTATCATTTTTCAAGAAACATGCAATATCTAAAAATATTTTCTTGTGTGTATCCTCTAATTGATCAAAACTTATTCGCAACACATTCATAATATTTTTACTTTTATTTTCTCTTAGCAAAACCAATGCAGTTCTCCAATGTATTAAAATAAAGATGAACCTAGTACTTCAATTGCTAAGGGATGGCCTTGACAATGTGATAGTGCATCACAAGTCAACTTTTTAAAATGACTCATAATATACTTATTTTTGAATGCTTTTTTGCAAAACAATCGAAGAGCATCTTTGTTATTCAATGGCTCCACTTGATAAATAAGATCTACTCCATGTGCCTTCAATATTTGTTTATCTCTAGAAATTATAATGACTATGCTTCCTCTACCTAGACATTTACGTAACAGATAAACTCTACCCCCAATAAACATATCAAGTTGTTTATCTTTATCAACATTGTCAAGAACTGTAAATGTCTTTGCATTGGGTAACCTCTTCCATGCCAGAAGTGTTCCATCAGATATATTGCGAATCTCTAGATTTCTTTCATTCAGAGATTGAGAAAATAATTGCTTTTGTACACCTAATGTACCTTCAAGTTGATAAAGTTTGCTTACATCATCAATATAACAACCAGAATTAAACTGATGAGAGATTCTTTCATACAAAGCTCGACCAAAAGTGGGCTTTCCTATTCCACCCATCCCAGTCATTCCAACAACTCGAACATCATTAACCGGGTATGTTAGCTTGATAATTCAGCCAAATGAGATTCCATCCCAACTAGATTATCATATGGAAAAGTTGAAAATTTGAAACCCAAGATATTTTTTATCCGCTGGACATGCAATTTCTTCAATCTCTGCATGTTGTTGCCTAAAAGTTTAAAGAAAACAAAGAATGGCAAATCATCACCTAAGGGAACCAAAACAGAGGAAGACAATAACATAGTACTTTTTTCATTTTTAAAATATTATTTGTATTGAACATGTATAATAAATGTTGACCCAATCTCTCTAAGTATCTCCAGTTTAAAGGTTGTAATGAGTAATACATTCAAGATAACAGCATTAGTAAGAAATGATAAAAATATATTGTATATGCACGTAACAAACCAACAGAAGATTACTTACTTATATCTGATATCCCAACCAGAGAGACTGGCTACTTGTTCCAGAACTTCTCTCCATGTTTTAATTTCCTTCTCTTGGAACCTAAAACTTTGTTGGTGTTGGGAAAAGGCTTTCTCATAGTCTCCACTCTGTTTTCGCACTTGTGATGGATCAACATCATAAAAAATAGGCAGAAGATGTCTGGGTGATGTTTGAATGCAATTCCAGATATGTGCTAGTTCACGCAGGCACCAAGTTGAGGAAGCACAGTCCTTGGAAAAGACAACAAGGAAAACATGAGACCCTTCAATGGCTCGTATTAGCTCTGGTGCTATGGATTCGCCTTTCCTGATATCTTTATCATCTTTGAAGGCCTCGATGCCTTGTTTTTTCAGAGCTTCAAAAAGAAAACCGGTGAAGTTGTTGTGTGTGTCTTCACCGCGGAAGCTCACAAACACGTCATACTCAAACGAAGAAGAAGAGGTGCATTGGATGATGACATTAGAAGCAGAAGCCATTACAATTGCAAAACTCTGAAGGAAGAAGAACAACTGTTTGTGGATACAAATAATGAATCAAGAAATATAATATATGCAGAGTTTAGAAATTTCTTGGCTGCTGCGAGGGGTGGTTTTGTGATGAAAATTGTAGGAAAGTGGGTTTGGGGGCATTCATGTGAAAGTGTCAGCTAGTGTACCCACTTGCTATTGAATGGGGGGTTCAGATGATGTGAGTGGGCTCATGCCACATATCTAACGGTGACGAACGGAGGTTCGTTGAAAACTAGTTATGAATTTTCCCCTAATAATTGAATGAAAACTTTGTTGATATCGATATTCTTTGATACTTCATTGATTCTTATTCGTGGAGTATCCAACAAGCCTTTAAAAAAATATAGAAATACATATGCATGCATTGTCCCTCGATGAATTTAAGAGATTAATGAGATCAATATTATTTTTATAGGGAGTGATTTATGTTAACAATAATGTATAATTTTTATTTACTTTGTTTTTAGCGATGTCCAAGTATGTTATTAATCTGGATTTTCAGAATTGTAATTATATATTTATTATGTTTTATGAATTTTAATACTTATCTATATCTTACATGTATCGTATTTTTTAATTTAGAATAATTATATTATCTTATAGGATATATATTGTATTTGTCATCATACACAAGGACGAATTTAGATGGAGATAGGAAGGGGCCTTAGCCCCGATCCCCTCATGTTTAGTTAACTATCGTAAAATTAGTGGGAAAATTTTAATAGAGAAAGAACAGTTGTTTGCAGTTTTTTTTTTAAAGAAAGCTGCTTGCAGTTAATTCCTTATATATAGTATTAGTCTATAATATTATATTATAGACATAATTTTATATATCATTGATAGTGACGAGATTTGATAACTATTCATTATTATGAGTTATTCTATGCTGAACTTTTAGCAACAAAATTTTAAAAAAAAATAAGATTTGTTTCCTTTTTAATATTTGAAATAAAAATGTTAATTTATGTGTATAAGCAGTTAATGTATTTTTTTGTAAAATATATTATTTATTAAATAATTATTTAATATAAATTCAATATTTAAATAATTACAAAATAAGAAAAATATTTAATGTGTGTTTAGTTTTAGTTGTAACATTGGTTATGAGTTTAAAATTGATTTTAGATACATGTTCAAATAAGTTGGTTTAACACTAGAGAATTATTTAGAATTGATTTTAAGTTCCCAATTGATTTTTAAAGTAACTTTTAGTAGTTTTTGCATTAGATCCAAATTTTTTAACGAAGTGTTATTCTAACTTAATTTTTTAATAAAAGTATCAAAACATAACTTTAAAATTAATTTTACAAAATAAATTATATTTAAGATCAATTTTATCAATATTCATTCAAACATATACATTTAACCCCCTTTCGGTAAATTTCTGGATTGGTCCTTGCTCATAGATGACAACAAAAATGTCATGTAGGCAACTTCTTTGATGTGTTCTTCCTTCATTTTATTCTCTTCAACTAAGTTACGAAGGGATAAAGTTGTTCACACAATTGGCACATGACAGTTAATGTAAGAAGGGAATGTTTAGTTGGGGTGAAAAATAAAATTGGTGAAAGTTAACAGAAGAATCATTATGTGGTGAGTTTTATAAGTTTAGAAAACAAATAATATACAGAGAATTCAAAGATTAAATGGTTAGTCGATAGGAATTTCACGCATAAAGTAATTATTAGTATTAATAATTTGGTAAGTGCAACCAATATCTAGATAGTAAAACTTGAAAGTTTGGATGTCGAATTTCACAAAGATTTTGTTTTGACTTGAAAGTTTGGATGTCGAATTTCACAAGGATTTTGTTTTGTATTTTTATTGTATAGTTTTCAATTCGTAAGAGAAGAATTGAAGAGTGGTGTAAAATAAGTAAAAGAATGCTAATAGATAACAACTAATGGTCGAGAAAATAATAGATAGCAAAATAATTAATTAGCGAATTTAATAAAATGAAAATGTTAGGACTTAGCATACCTTATTTTTCTAGGATGTATGATTTTTGGATTTTTCTTTATTAATTAGGTGAATTTATCCTACCCACATCTATTTAATTACTTGTCCCTGATGTCTCACGATGATAAGCCTAGTTTACTTACCTATCTCCCAAATTCCTTTGCAAAGATTCAACAGATAAAATGTATGAAGCTTTAATTCTAGATGTGTGCTTTAATGCATGGACATAATGTTATCATCCTATGTCTAACAATGATTTCATTATGATATATTTTCTTTTTGTTCTCTTAGAAGTTATCCTCTATCGAGCGTCTAATCCCTAAAAGATGTGTAATGCATGAAATATAAATAAGAAAAGACAATAGGATAGAAAACACCTGTGCATTAATGATAAATATGGAGTACATCATACATCTCTTTGGCATTTTAGGCCTGCCAGACCCTAACTAGCTAGGGGTTTAGTCTCTCATGGCCATTGAGAGTCTTATACTGAAATGGGTGGGGGTATAATAATTGGTGGAGGTGAAGGGATTGGAGAAGGGAATACAAAGAATGATGAGAGAGAGAAGAGAATTCCCTAAGAAAGAGTTCTCAGGCTTTCTGAAGTAGATTTGGGTCTTCGTACTCACGCTTAACGCGCTCTACTCGTTCAACACAGGTGCACGTTTTCGTGCTTAGTGTATGTTGTGCGCTTAATGCAAGTGTTTGCTTGCGCACTTAGCGCGCCTTACATCCTCAACTTTTCTTCATAATTTATGTAGCTTTTTGCTTTCAAATCCTCCCGTTTTTATATCTTCAAACCATAATTTAGAAAAACATCACTTTCTAACAATTAATTAGGCACAAATAACTGTTAAATAATTTTTTTACATATAATTTTACTTTATTTTTCATTATCAAAAGCATATTTATTTAACAGTTATCAAATAATAATAAATAATTAATAATAGTATGCATTATCAAGTAATATAATAATAGTGCTAGCACATTTTACCCAAAAAAAAAAAATAGGTATCAGTAGTTGAAATCACATAAGCAATATAATAAACAAACAAGTTATAAACTCGTACACTGCATGAGTGCAGTAAAATTGTACAAATAATATAATTTTAGACACTCAAAGGGATATTAGTCTCTATAACTGAAATCATTCAACAATTCCTCAAATATTAAAAAAAGGAAAATGTTAATTTTAATCACCCTCAAATAGATTTTGATATACACTTGAGAGAAACATAGTAAATTAGTAATTGTTAATTCCTTGGTGAATTCAAATATTCAATCAATTTGTTCTTATCGATCAAGAATAGGTCATAAGCAAGTCATCAAAATAAAGGTGTTTTTATAGATTTTTATGCAGAAATTTGCTTTGAAGGTTCATTTTGCAACATTTACCAATAATAAATCTTAAGGCAGTTATAATTTGCATATATAGAGGTGGTTTGCAGTTAATGGCTCTGTTTTTTTCACAAAAAATAATAAGTTGATCTAATAGTGTTTCATGGTTTGCGCGTTCAGGATGTAAATTTTATAACTTATATAATTTACAAAAGTGCAGAACATTTCTAAAAGTATTTTATAGTATAAGGATACAAAGCTTTAGTTATTATCAATCAATACAGCACCAACGATTACTATAAAATTAAGGTATAAAAATAGCTATTATCAGTAATATCACTAAATTAATGGAAATTGATATTAAAATACTAATAAAATAAATTTGGCTAAAATACAATTTTTGTCTTTGATTTTTGTAAATATGTTATTTTAGTTCCTCTATTTTTTAATTAAGACATTTTATCTCTTTTTTAAAAAAAATTATAATTTTACTTTCCTATTTTTTAATTGAGAATTTTTGTCCCTCACCTTTAAGATACTCTTAGTCCCCATGATGGTGTAGTTTTTAATTCATTTTTATATAAATTAAGTTTATAAGTGATAAAATAGATAATATCTCACTTTATTGAGCAGAATATGTCAGGATTGTTAACCTCCTCAACCGGATTTCATTTCTACAAATAAGAAAAAAGATAAATAAAAATATGACAGATGTCCATCAAGTTAGTACACTCCAATGTTTGATTACACAAACACGTGAGACACGGGCACGAGCCTCTCCTCCCGGGAATTTTTCACGTGTATACATATATATTTTTAAATTTATATAAAATTATTTTGGTATGGTGTTATTATAATAATGATTAAGATTAGTTTGTGCGAAATTGTGTAAAATTAGTTATATTTTTTTGTTTGTAATGTATAAAGTGATAACTAGTGTAAAATTAGTTGTGTGTTTATTATCATCATCATTTAATATAAAATTTAGTTTCAATTTTACGTGTAAAAATAATAATTTTTTTATTAAAAGTTGGACATATAAACAAAATTGAAGAAAGGAAAAGAAAATTGAGCTTCATTTATAAGGTTTTTGAATCATCACAAGCTATCTGGACTAAAATTACATTTTTTTTAAATGGGAGACAAAATGTTTCAATAAAAATAGAGGGATAAAAAATTTTAATTTTTAAAAGTGAAAAACAAAATGTCTCAATTATAAAATATAAGAACTAAAATCTTATATTTAAAAAAATAGGGAGACAAATTAATATTAAAAAAATCGGAAGACAAAAATTAAATTTTAACCAATAAATTTTATTAATAATTATTGTTCGTGTAATAGTATTACAAGTCAAAAGTTAGACATAATAGAAAATAATATTATAAAATTTGTTTAAGACGTCGTTAGAAAAAAGGGATTTAGGTTTGATTATGTTTAATTTAATCCTCAAATTTGGGTTAAATCCTGTCTGGATCTTTCAATTATTTTTTTTAAAAAAAAAACTTATTTCCTCAAATTTTAAAAAATGTATATATTATTAGTTACAAAATATATTTGAGGGACAAAACTATTTTTTTTTCAAAATCACTTTTAGTCCCTTGGAACTAAATTTGAGGACTATAACTGATTTTTTTTCTTTCAAATTTGTGGGACTAAAATGATTTTTTTAAATATGGGAACCAAAATATTTAATTTAATAAAAGTTTTAAAATATAAAATAAATTATTTTATATTAGAAGAAAATGATTATAACTAAGTAAAGTTTAATTGTTGGTGGAATCATATGACATTATCTTAATGACGTGGAGATTTTTGTTTAGTTCGTTAATTTAGCTCTTTAATCAATGAGTAATGTGATTGAGTAAAACATCACCTGTACATTATTCAACTAAGTAAAACCGTCAAAAAGCCATAATACTAACGTCTAAATATAGATTCGGATACACTAAAAGCATAGCAATTATAAAAAAGTCCATTTGCTTTGAATCTGTTAAAAAATATGATAAAAATTGCATCACCCTCTGCATCTGATAAACATTACCCCAACCAGAAAAACCATTTTATGTTGGCAAGCATATTCGGAATATGCATCAGTTCCCCTTTAATCCAAGTTGAATGAACGACAACTCATAAGGAAAATCTTGCCATTGTTCCTCCTTCATTTTGTTCAATTGCTGAAAACTTGCGCTTCTAAGCCAAATACTCACATAATTGGGAAAACTGGTAAGGAGGGTGACAAACAACTAACCGATGAATTTTTATTTTCTCGGGAGTAGGAAAAATGAAATAAAATTCTCCCTAGGCTAAAATTAAGTATGCATAAATTAAAAATATCACTTAAAGAAGCTAATACGAGAGTTTCAACAAATTACCTTTTGCCCGATACGCTTTTCATTTTACCTTATTATTATTCTCCTAGAAGCATTTATAGATAAGCTTATCTAAACGGACCCTTAATGATTTCCTAAGAATATGATAATGAAATTATGGATTCTAATCTATGATCACAGGCTCACTGCTATCCCTACGTTGGTTAATCATGGAATGTTACTTTTTCCAATTCTGTATACATTGGGTGCTGGAATGTTTGAGATAGAGGAAGTGAAAGGTGTGAGTCCCTTTGGAGCAGGAACATATGCTGGTACTGATGGCAAAAGGGACTCAACTGAGATTGAACTGAGGCAAGCATTCCACCAAGGGAAATGTATTGCCGCCCTCACAAAGAAGCTTAAGCGAGATCCTCAACATTATCTCCATAATATTGCTCGAAGATTGTGACCAATAATGTAGTTCTTGAATCTGAGTTCCTTTTTGCGTGGTAATGATTTACAATAAAGATGATAATTATAACTGAAGTTCAGCAAAAGAACGTAGGGTAATGTTTATCTTTACGCATTAAAGAAAAACACGTTTCAATGTCCAACATAATTTGGCACCTCCTTAATTTCAGGTTTTGCTTCTTGACATAGAGTTCAAAAAGGAATCAAATTAAAACTAAGATTATAATCAGTCAACTCCAACGTTTCTCTAAAAATAAACTTCATTAAGATCAAACAGTAGATCTTAATTCACCTCTTCATCACATACACACTTGGCTCTTCATTTTGATGCTCTTTTTACCCACTGATATGCGTAGTTGCTGTTAGTAAATTTTTTTTATAATTTAAAATTTATAAATATATGTTACTTATATTAATTGTATTTTATAAAATAAAATATTTATTTTAGTTGTTACTTTTGTTTTCATCTATAAGTTGGGTTTCAACGGTTTTGTTGTTGTTGTATAAGGGGGTCTATGCCTGTATATATCTCTTTTCTCTTCTTTAGAAAATAACAAGCTGAGCAACAGTCTAATTTCTTTCTCCCTCGAATTTTCTCTTCTTTCTCTTATAAAAAACTTTTTTTAGAGCAAGAGCATTTGGTGTTCAGAGGTTTGAGGATCCTTTCGCTGCACATGATCGGAATCAATAGATTGTCGTATCTTGGGACAAGAGCACAATTAGATTTTTCTACCAGTGCAGTGGGAACATTTTCTCTCTCTAAAGATAGTGTTTGCATGCTTCAACCCAGACTAATTATTTCTTTAAATTTTAAATTAGTGCGAGATTGTTGAAAAATATTTTCTTATAATTTGAATTTTAAAATTAAAATATATTTTCTTTACTAATGATAGTTTTAAAGATAAAATACTTTTAGAATTAATTTATGTGAAAAACTAAAAGCATCCCACTAATTTTATTCCTATATGTTAGGAAACTATGTTTTACTTGGTCAATTTCCTTTGTGAATGTTACAAGTATTTAATATTAGGAAGTTTGTTCGATTTTTATTTTTTGTTTCTTAACGTTATTGTTGTAAATATTTTTTTGTTACATGTTAGTAATCGATTGCCTTTATATATGTAGCTTCTTGCTAAAATAATAATAATAATAATAAACATGTAAAAATATAACACACAAAGCAATAAAATAAACACTTGGGTGAAACTTTATATTTTGTATGTCATTTTCTTGATATGGTATCTTATAATTATTTAAAATAAAAAATCTTTATGAGCCATGGAGAAAAAGAGAACCAAATTTAAAATATCTTAAAGTGTGGGAATGTTTAGTAAAGGTTAACATCCCTATTAATAAGAAAAGGAGAATTGACAAAAAAAATGTTAATTGTCTTTTTGTTGGATATTCTTTACATAATACTACTTATAGATTCTTAGTTATTAACTCAGAAGTGTCTGAAATTTCTAATGATATTATTATGACATCTTTTCTTTGAAAATGTTTTTCCTTGAAAAATAAATTGTTAAATCTTTATATGATTTGAAACAAGCTCCAAAGCAATGACACAAAAAGTTTGATCAAGTTGTTCTTTCGTATGATTTTCAAATTAATGATAGTGATAAATGTGTGTATGTGAAACAATTTGATGATAATGGATGTGTCATTTTATTTTGTATCTGGATGACATATTGATATTTGATAGTAATATGCATTTCATAAATGATGTGAAGTTTTTCTTGTCTATAAATTTTTATATGAAAGACCTTGGTCGTGTAGATGTGATTTTGGATAATAAGCTTATAAAGAAAAATGATGGCATGG
Organism: Glycine soja; assembly: GCF_004193775.1. Lineage (NCBI taxonomy): Eukaryota > Viridiplantae > Streptophyta > Magnoliopsida > Fabales > Fabaceae > Glycine > Glycine soja. Next base: position 41,455,092 of record NC_041007.1, read on the forward strand.
TTTTTACCCAATCTTATTATGTTCAAAAGCTATTGAAGAAGTTTAATTATTTTGATGTGAAACATGATTTTACTCCTTATGACTCATCCATTAAGTTAAAGAAAAATTTGAGTAAACTAATTTTTTCATATAAATATTCTCAAATTAATGATTTTTGTAGCATTTGACAAACTTCTCTAGGCTTGCCTGATATTGCATATGCAGTTGGTAGATTCAGAAGTAATTGAGGGGTTTAGTGATACAAATTGCAGTTCTGATTTTGATTAAACAAAATTGGCAAGTGGTTATATATTTACTTTAGTTGGTTGTCCAGTATCATGAAAATCTATTAGACAAACTATTATTTCACATGAAAGCAAAAATCATTGCTTTAGATATTGCTACTAGTGAAACTGAATTTCTTAAAAATTTATTATGCGATTTGTCATTGTTGAATAAATCTATACCTCCAATTTCAATGCATTGTGATAGTCAAGTTGCTATATCTAAAGTTACTAGCAAAATTTTATTGAAAAAAGAAGACACTTAATTAAGAGTGAGACATAAGTCTATCAGAAATTTGATTTCTCATGGTGTCATTTCTCTTGACTTTGTCAGGTCAAAAAATAATATTATGGATCCCCTTACAAAAGGGTTGACGCGTCAACAAGTACTTGAGTCGTCGAAGAGAATGGGACTAAAGCTCATTATTTAGTTACTACAATGAACACCCATCTCCGTGTAATTGGTGATCTCATGAATGAAGTTCAACGGGGTAACAATGAAATTGTTTGTTCAGTAAAGTACACCATAATAAAATTTGGCGGAATTGTTTCATTTTTCATTCCTATGATGAGGTGCATTATAAATTATGGCAATATTAAGGTTGAGGTATTTATATATGTGTATTTTTGGTATAAAAAAGTCTCTTAATGAATCCGATGACAATTATTTTTGGAGTGGGGGTCATAAATCACTCTTTGAGGATTCACATAGTGAGTGTGGTGGTGGGGCCACCATTGTGAGATATGGGCTAATTTCTAAGTGACACTCACGAAACAAGATACATGCGCAAGACCATGTAACGCGCTACCAAATTATTTGGGATTGTGTACTAAAGTCCGATTAAAGAGTATGTAGTTCAACACAATTAAGTCACTATATTTTTCTCGGGTGAAAGTTCATAAACACTAGGTATAAGGTTCAAACCCGGAAGGTTCCTTATACTGAAATACAATGTCACATGCTCTTTCTCTTACATTTCTATACAAATTACCTTTTAAAAAGTATATTTTAAAATTTTAAATTATGTGGGGGAATGCTAGTAAATATTGTTTTATAATTTAAAATTTATAAATATATATCACTTATATTAATTCTATTTTATAAAATAAAATATTTATTATAGGATCTGTTACGTAAAATTAGATTTCTTATATTTTTCTAAGATTTTGCTTTAACATGTCAATGCAATTTGTTAAGTTTGTTTTGACATATGTAAGTTGTTACGTTTGTTTTAATCTGTAAGTTGGGTTCAAACAGTTAGATTTTTGTTGTTATATAAAGGGGATCTATGTCTATATATATTTCTTTCTTCCTCTTTAGAAAACATCAAGCTGAGCAACAGTCTGATTTTTTTCTCCCTAGAATTTTCTCTTCTTTCTCTTATAAAAAATTATTTTTAGAGCAAGAGTATTTGGTGTTCAGAGGTTTAAAGATCCTTTTGTTGCGCACGATCGAAACCAATAGATTGTCGTATCTTGGGAGAGAAGCGCAATCAGATTTTCTTACCAGTATAGTGGGGGCGTTTTCTCTCTAAGGATAACATTTGTGCACTTCAACCCAGACTAATTATTTCTTCCCTAATTTATTTTTGTTCCTTGTGCTTATTGTATGATATAGTGCATTGTGGATTCATGTGGTGTCAATTAAAGTTATTTTGCTACTGTTATTTTGTTATTTAATTCAAGGCTTTACAATTTTTCTTCTCATTTATTTCTTGTATTTTATTTTAATTTTCTAACACACTTGAATTCACCTCTTCATCAGATACACACTTGGCTCTTCATTTTGATGCTCCTTTACCCACTGATATGCGTGGTTGTCACTCTTCTTTTGCAAAATTTTCAAGCTTTCCTTCATTCTATGGATACCCGTTGATACGAATGACATAGGAGGCATCATGCAATATGCATGGGTACGTAGTAGGCATCATGCAGGAAGGAGTTTGTTTCCTAGCATCTAGCAGTATATATGTATGAAGCGCTTCTCTATTGGGATATAATAAGATTATCAGAAAATTCTCTCTTCTTTTCTGTCAGGAGGCTTGTCTTGGTCCTCGAAATCCAAGACCTAACACCCATTGGAGAGGTATACTTGAATTCTACTGGCAAACAATTATCAGTGAGGTTAAATATGGTATTTTTTAGACTCAATTTCGAGACCATACATGAGGATCTCGTAACTGGCATTGTTCCTTGGCTCTTTGAATGCTCCGATGAAAAAGGATATATATGTATTGTTGGCTTCTTCTATGTCCCCAAGCATGATGACAAAAAGTGGGTTCCTTCTTATGGCCTCTGCTATTAGATTGAGTGTTGCTTTTCATAGAGATGAGGGGCATTAGAGTCCCTTCCATCTCCTTGGCAAAGAGAAAAAGAAAAAGGCATAATGATCAAAGATGTATGCATGCATTAAAATACTCTAACGCTGGAACAAACAATTTGGTTGATGAAAGGTTGAGTCTTCCTTGGATGTGTCGTTTGCAATTATATGCATCATTACTGGAGAGTTACAACTGGAGTGTTGATGCCTGGAAGAAATTGATAAGTCATAAATGTATTAAGATAAGGCTTGCATTTCCCTCCATTTCATAATCTCCAATTAAACAGTTAATTTCATTTAGCTAAGAATTCTAGCGAGAAAGAAAGAGACGAATTAAGCACAAAGACCTTGCAGGATCAACAATGGCTGTCAAAGTTTACATTTTGTATGCACTTTATTAATCACTCATTGCTCTTTCTTTGAATTTTCAGCCAATGAACAGACAATAACTTGTGCTAGAAGACATCCCCTTCCCAACAACTATAACTTACATAAAATTCCATCCCCGGCCCGCAAAAAGTATTTGTAAAAGTTTATAAAACAGATATGATAAAATCCAACACCAGTATTAAATGCAACAGGAGCATCTCACGGTAAGTATGCTAGAGGATTCGCCAGCCAGTTATAAAAAGAGTGGCCTTGTTAATATATGATCCTTAAGACCTTAAGTCCTTAACCATAAAAAAACATATTTGTCTAGATCCAAGCTCAAATAGCAAAGGGAACAAAAAGAACACCTGCCAGTTAATTCAAACATCAAAACACAACATTTGAGTATTTTAGGAAAATTCAAACATGAAAAGGACCTACCAGTGGCATACTAAAAAGGAACGAAAACAAAAATTTCACATGACCTGCAATATTTCAATTTGAAGATAAGCTTCAAGCATGTTTGCATGTAATTAATACATAACATACCTTGTAAAGAAGATTTTTTTTTTTCACTACAGTACCAGCCTTTTTTATCAGCAAGTGCCACTGTCAAATTAGCATTGGCTGCAATTAAACAGTACATGGAAATAAAGCACCATTGGTATCACTTGAAACTAAACTGCCAAATTAGCATTGGCATTAATGAAAAGCTTTGAACCTTACATTGAGTTTTGAATAGATAACGGAAATTTCCCTAAAACTACATTGTAGCGGAAAACTTTAATTTAAACAAATTACTTTAAACAAATTAAGAAAATGATGCTAAAAAAATGAATGTAAGTAAATGTTGTAACAGTAATTGATACCAGCAGGATCCTTCTTTATCTTGGCCAATGTCAGTAAAAAGAACCACCGGACCAAATTCATGCTTTTCCAAAAAACTTTTCAACTTAATTGCAAGCATTTCCCACAATGTATATTGAATTGTATCACCCCTGCAATGAAAAACACAATGATAACAGTGGGATAGTCATGTTATGTTTTTTCAGAGATGACCAATTAACAAAATATTGTCAAGTTACCATTGGAATACATCAACAAACTCACCAATAATATTTTTAACAATTAAAAAAGGTAGCTGAGTAAAATGTTGACAACATAGGTTGATTAAAAGACATTAATAATTAATAACTATGTACACATAAATGTAAAAACATTAACAAAAGCTAACCTATTAATATACCAGTAGAAGCACTTCCATTAGTAATTGCCTCAATCTCTGTGAAACGAAAGGCATTCTTGACTATGGTTCCGTTGGCAAAAATTAGCTTGTATTGGTGGTGTGATGGCTTATATTCTCCACTGCTACTTTTAACTTCAAATTTTGTCCTGCTCTTCTGGCAACTGAGCAAGGGTGAGGGACTGCAAATTGACCAAACATAAATTGGTTCATCTGCAGAAGGTGGGCTTCCCATGCAGCATATGCTACACATTTCGGATGAAATTTTCAACGAAGGTAAGATTGCACATCAATTCAACAACGACAGTATCTCAACTCCATGGATGCTGGTGTAAAAATTCTTGAGGGTTTCCTAGACTATCAATTATATAAAACCAACAGGATCTTGAAATTTATGGTTCTCACAAACAATCAATAAAGAATAATAGATAATGATGTGTACCTTTCTCCATAGGAACTTCTCTCTGGTGCACTTTGATTTCCTTGAAAATGAGAGAAATAGGATTTCACTTCCTTTGGCCTTTCTTTTCTGTCTCTCTCCGTTCGTGATGGCTATGGGTGAGAAAAGAGCACTTTCTGGTCAGGAAGGGGACCTTATTTCACGTTAGTGGGTATTAAGCCCCTTTTATAATCACTACTCCCATCAAGTAGCAGTTAACCTAGAAACTTCTCCTATTAAGCCCAATTACAATTTAGCCCTTAATCGTTAATTATTTATTTATTAGTCCCTACTAAGTCATATGCCTCTCACATGAGACATTAATTCTAACATTCTCCCACTTGGCTCATGTGACATTAATAAACATTATGGACTAAATAAATAAATAGATTAACTAACATAATGCGCATTAAAAATTGACTAAATTGTTTTATACATTGGGTACATCATAATTTCATGATTAAGAATAGGAACCAATTCGAGTCATGGCGGTTGTACATCATCTAATCGACATAGTCCCTTCCATGTACTACAAATTAGTCTTCTCCTTAATATGACCATTAGTTAGGAGTACATAATTAGTCCAACATAATGTCTTCATTCAAGACAAAACCTGTTAACATTACTTTAACACAAACATGCATGCAAACATAGAGAACAGGTAATCAGAAACATATCATAATTGAGCTTAGAGTGTCAGCAAAATTACATAAGGTAAATTACACTTAATGATCATCAATAACAATAATGCCCATACTTTCAACATGTTCTATAAATGTCTTGGGCGGTAATCCCTTTGTCAAAGGGTCAGCTATCATAAGCTTTGTGCTAATATGTTCTATTGACACTCTTTGTTTCTGAACTTCTTCTTTCACGGCAAAGTACTTCAATTCCATATGCTTAGCACCCGTAGAGTACTTGTCGTTCTTAGAAAAGAATACTGCTGCGGAGTTATCACAATACATTTTCAGCGGCCTAGCAATACTGTCGACAATTCCAAGCCCTGAAATAAAGTTTCGCAGCCAATTAGCCTGAATTGTAGCCTCAAAACATGCTACAAATTCAGCTTCCATGGTGGATGCAGCAACAACTGATTGTTTTGCACTCTTCCATGATATTGCTCCTCCGGCTAAGAGAAATACAAAGCCAAGAGTGGATTTTCTTGTATCCACACATCCAGCAAAGTCTGAGTCTGAATATCCAATCACCTCTAGGTGATCAGACCTCTTATATGTAAGCATGTGGTCTTTTGTTCCCTGTAAGTATCTCAGAACTTTCTTTGCAGCTTTCCAATGTTCCATTCCTAGATTACTTTGATATCTTCCCAACATTCCGGTTGCAAAGCTTATATCTGGTCGAGTGCAGGTCTGAGCATACATAATACTCCCAACAATTGATGCATACGGAATTGCTTCCATTTGCTTCCGTTCCCGATCATTTTTAGGACATTGTGCGAAACTAAATTTGTCTCCTTTCTGAATTGGAACGGGAGATGCTGAGCACTTTTCCATCCTAAATCTCTCTAGTACTTTATTGATATATGCTTTTTGAGACAAGCCTAACAATCCTTGTGATCTATTTCGGAATATTTCTATCCCTATCACATAGCTTGCCTCACCCATATCCTTCATTTCAAAGTTACTAGAAAGAAACTTCTTAGTCTCATGAAGAAGACCAAGATCATTAGTTGCAAGCAATATATCATCAACATACAGGACTAGAAACATAACCTTACTCCCACTGACCTTCAGATATACACACCGATCAACAGTGTTTTCCTTAAATCCAAAGGAAACAATGGTATCATTAAATTTCAAATACCATTGGCGGGAAGCTTGCTTAAGACCGTATATTGATTTCTTTAATTTGCACACCATGTGTTCCTTCCCTTCAACTAACAATCCCATTGGTTGGTCCATATAAACATCCTCCTCTAAATCTCCATTCAAAAAGGCAGTTTTCACATCCATCTGATGTAGCTCCAAGTCATAATGGGCTACTAATGCCATGATAATCCTGAAAGAATCCTTTCGTGAGACTGGTGAAAACGTCTCTTTATAATCAATGCCATCTTTCTGAGTAAATCCCTTAGCAACAAGTCTAGCCTTGTAACGTTCAAGGTTGCCATGAGAGTCACGTTAAGTCTTGAAGACCCACTTACAACCAACTCTCTTACAACCCTTTGGTAATTCTACAAGGTCCCAAACACCATTATGTTCCATGGAATCTATCTCTTCTTTCATGGCATTTAACCACTTCTCAGAATTATCACAACTTACAGCTTGTGAAAATGAAACTGGATCATTATCATTAATGCTTAATTTTGTTTATGTTTCATGTAAGTATACCACATAGTCATTCGAAATAGCTGGTCTTCTTTCTCTTTGAGACTTCCTTAATGCTACTTCCTGTGGTTCTTCCACAATGGGTTCATTATGTATCATGGGCTCATCATTGTGTTGTACTTCTTCATTACTGTTTGTAGCAATAACTGAAGTAGTAATCACCTTACTGCTAGAGGCAAAAGCTAAAGGGACTTGCACTCTAACTTCTTTAATTTCCACTTCTCGTGGAACTGTACTCCCACTGATTTCACCGTTTTCAATGAACCTTGCATTTCCAGTTTCGACAATTTTCATACTATGATTAGGACAATAAAACATATACCCCTTTGACTTTTCTGGATAACCAATGAAATATCCACTGATTGTTCTTGCATCCAATTTTCTTTCTTGCGGATTGTAAATTCTTATTTCTGCCTGACAACCCCAAACATGCAGGTGCCTCATACTAGGTGTCCTATTTGTCCACAGTTCAAAAGGTGTCTTTGGAACTGCCTTACTAGGAACCCTATTTAACAAATACATGGCAGTTTTCAAAGCATACATCCACAAAGATACGGGCAAGGTTGAATTGATTAACATACTCCTAACCATATCCATTAAAGTTTTGTTACGCCTTTCTGATACACCATTTTGTTGTGGCGTACCAGGCATTGTGTATTGCGCACAAATGCCTCGTTTCTGAAGGAGCTTAGCAAATGAACCTGGGTGTTGCCCAGTTTCATCATATCTTCCGTAATATTCACCACCTCTATCAGATCTAATAATTTTCACCTTTCTGTCTAATTGTCTTTCTACTTCATTCAAGTAAATTTCCAAAGCATTCACTGCCTGAGATTTCTCATGCAGTAAGTAGACATAACCATAACGTGAATAATCATCAATAAAGGTGATAAAGTATCTTTCCCTTCTGAAAGAACTAACATCAAAAGGTCCACAAATATTTGTATGCACAATTTCAAGAAGCTGAGTGCTTCTTGTGGCTCCTTTCTTTGTGTGTTTTGTTTTTTTTCCCTTGATACAATCTACACAAATATTTAGATCCGTAAAATCTAGATAAGGAAGAATTTCATTCTTTATTAATCTTTCTATCCTCTCTCTAAAAATGTGACCTAAACGTTTATGCCACAAGAAAGCAGATCGTTCATTCACTAAACTACGTTTAGTGCCAACATTATGATGCAGAGTTAAAACGGTTTCAACATACAAACCATCCAATTTTAATTTATATAAACCATCACAAAGAACACTAGTACCAATGAGATGATTATACTTAAATAAACTGAAACATCCATTACCAAAATTAAAAGAGTATCTAGTAATATCAAGTTTAGATAATGAAACCAAATTCCTAGATAAACTAGGTACATAAAGAGTTTCCAGTAAATCTAAATGATGTTCAGTGTCGAGTTTTAAACGATAAGTCCCGACCGCTTCCACTAGAGCTTTCACTCTATTCCCCATGAAAACAAACTTCTCATTTGGGCTTATGGTCTGGATTGTAAGGAATCCCTGCATAGTATTAGAAACATGAGTTGTACATCCAGAATCAATCCACCATGTATTATGGGGAACTTCAGTTAAGTTTGATTCAAAACATACAAGAGCATTGAGCTCACCTTTCTTTTCGAACCAAGACTTACGCTTTGGGCAATCTTTCTGGAAATGTCCAGATTTTCCACAAAAATGACAATTATTGTTCTTTGATGCTTTCTTTTGGATTTGCACAGGACCGTCCTTGATCTTTAATGGTCCTTTGCCTTTATCATGTTTCTTTACAAATTTTTTTCCAACTCCTTGATTCCCTCGGTGGCTTACATAATGGATTGAGTGACTTCCTTGATTCTTAAGCCTCGTTTCTTCCTGAACTAACATACTGTGCAATTCATGCACATTCCATTTATCTTTCATGGTATTATAGCTCATTTGAAACGGGTCATACTCAGACGGTAATGAGTTTAGAATAAACTGAACAAGGAAGTTCTCATTCACAGCCATTTCCAAGGTCTTAAGTCTTGCTACAATGTTTGTCATCTCAATGACATGTTCATGCATAGTACGTGAACCATCAAACTTCATGGTGGTTAGTGTACTCATTAATGTCCCAGCAAGAGACTTATCAGCTATTTGAGAGCGCTCTCCCACTAACCCCATAAACTCTTTAGCACTATCGGTTTTAGGGAGAGCTGTCTTAATATTGTCTGCAACAGTCATTCTCATGAACATTAGGCTGAATCTGTTAGATCTTTCCCAAGCTTTATAATGAGCTTTCTGTTCATTGCTACTAGCATCAGTAATAGTAGTAGGCTTCTCTTCCAATATAGCAAGGTCAAGATCCAAAACACCGAGATAAAATTGGACTTGCTCATTCCAATCAGAGAAGTTAAGCCCATTAAAAATTGGTATAGATGATACATGAGAATTCAATGAGTTGGGAACAGGTACTGCATAATAAAACTTCACATAAGCATTTTGGTACATGAAACACAAGTCATACATATAATTTACTCAGATAAAAATCAATGTATATTGATGTTCTCCTTTGGGTGACACACCAACACACAACATACAAACATGATGATGCTGATAAAATTTTAACATTATTTGACAATTAAATATGCACCAATTAGTAGTATCTATTTCCTTTGGGTATATAAATAAAACTAATGATACACACAAATCGCCTACAATAATATTCATTAATTATAAGAACAACTAATCAACCTTTGGACGATCCATAAATGCCTTATAAGAATGAATTTCAATTACCCATAAGCCAACAATCATATAATTTAGCATCCATTATTCTATGAGTAATTGAAATAATTATTAATTTGGAATTAAATAACCTTACAAATTTGGCCACTTTGGTGACTAACAAATTTAACATACATTTAATTCCAACCAAATATATATGGCTTGCACATACTTATTGCTATTAACAATTCATAGCCATTCCATTAATTCCATTCTAGGCCATAAAATAATATTTGCATTTATTTGTGTTTTTACATTTCAACACGTTCAAGCAAATATGTAGTATATACATATATTTACTGTTACCAATAATTGCAAAACATTCACATTAATTTAATTATAGAACATAAACTTCCAATCCTTTAATCATGTTTAATGATCATTTTCGAAAAAAAAAAATAGGCAAGTGGGATTGGAAATAGCAGAAAGGGGTTTGCAAATAGAAATTCGAAAAGGAATCCTTCCCTGCAACCAACGTACATGGCAGCGCTTTTCACAAAACTGAAATTAGCGTACCTACGTGTAGCTTTTGAAAAAAGGATAATATTTGCATTTTCCAAAACGTAATTGGAATAAAAACTTTGCATAAAGTGGTACGTAATTGCCCAATTTTATTATTATTATAATATATGATTGTCATCTTTGATCTTAAATAAAATGCACGAATTTGCAGTTCGACTAAAGCGTCACTTTTGGCTTTCTTTCCCAAAATGTAATTTCCAAAAATTTTACCGCTTTCATGGCTTTCCTTCTCATGAAATTTTATATATCTAGAATTTCATACTTTGCAGCGGAAAATATAATTAACACGAAAGGCACGTTATCAAAACATGTAATTGAAAATACATGTAACATAAATTAAAAATCCCTAAATTTCATAATTAGGATTTATGCATAATTGGGAGAAATTAAATCATTCTTGGAGAATCATAAATTTCATAACACATGCTCTGATACCACATGTAAAAATTCTTGAGGGTTTCCTAGACTATCAATTATAGAAAACCAACAGGATCTTGAAATTTATGGTTCTCACAAACAATCAATAAAGAATAATAGATAATGATGTGTACCTTTCTCCATAGGAACTTCTCTCTGGTGCACTTTGATTTCCTTGAAAATGAGAGAAATAGGATTTCACTTCCTTTGGCTTTTCTTTTCTGTCTCTCTCCGTTCGTGATGGCTATGGGTGAGAAAAGAGCACTTTCTGGTCAGGAAGGGGACCTTATTTCACATTAGTGGGTATTAAGCCCCTTTTATAACCACTACTCCCATCAAGTAGTAGTTAACCTAGAAACTTCTCCTATTAAGCCCAATTACAATTTAGCCCTTAATTGTTAATTATTTATTTATTAGTCCCTACTAAGTCATATGCCTCTCACATGAGACATTAATTCTAACAGCTGGTGCCTTTCGCCGGAAGGGAGAGCTCCCACATTGATCGCTTCATGGTGGAATTGTTGCCCTCTTTCAGATTTAGGGCACTACGGGAACAAAATGAAGGGCTCGATTGTGTGGTTTGCCTTACAAAGTTCAAGCTGCTGCGTAAGGAAAAAAAATTGAGTTTTGCTGATTTTCTCTTGATCTGTCATAAAATTCTTTTGTTCTGATATTCACTATTGATTGTTGTGAATAAGATTTTGGTTTAAAAATGATAAATTTTTTTATTGGTTTGGACTTTTATCTCTAACCTTTGTTTGGACATTTTTATCTATTCATCCATTTTTTATTCTCTTATCAACCAAATATAAAATATGTTCCATCATTTAACTCGTATTGATCTAGTTAGATATTGGATGTCTGTCTCATCAAAGAATTTTATTGAGTCTTGTATCATATCATAATCGTTGGACATAATCAATTTTATGCCTTGACCAACTACAAATGATATAAATCTATATTCTTGAACAAAGGTTATTCTTTCAATAAGATATTCATAATTGCCTTTAACTTGTTGGGCAAATAAATTAACCGTGAGTCCAATATTGCTAAACCACTTAAGGAATCATTTTGGAAACTTTAGTGAAATTTCCTTTTTGAACCAGTAGAACCATGAATGTTGGAAAGGCTAAAGGTAAACAGTATTGTACCAAACATCCATATAATCATAATAATTATATGATTGCAGAGAACATTATCTTGAAAAGGTCTTGGATTTATAAAGTTCTTGATTCTGATCTTGAACTGAGAGTACTTGAAGGTTTTTGCTTTTGAAAATATGATACCTTGACTCATTGGGTAGTCATGATGATGTATTTCTATTAAATCTGTATCAATTAGTATAAGCTCATAATTTTGTTTTTTGTTTCTGCTCGTTCATGAGGAATGTAATGGTATTAAGGGAAAAGTGTCCTTTAGCTACTTCTCTAGGGTGACATTCTTTTTCAATTATTATTATTGACATAAGCTTTGGCTTTTCTTGGTATTTTGGATCCAAATAAGAAGAAGGTTGGTTTCTAGTGAGGTCAAAAGGCTTAACTAAATTGGTGTTGCTTTACAATAAGTCCTTACTAGAAAATGCTTGCTAAATAGATCATCTTCAAACATGGTAATGCATACAACAATGGATAAAATTTCTTTTTTAACTGTAGAGTACTTTTGTTGAGCTGGATGTCAAATACCCGAATAATATCTAACTATTTGTTAGAAGAATTTTTTGAAACTTGCTTTAGTATTCCTCCATACCCATGTCTGAGGCATCGATTTCTACAATCAAGGAGACTTTTGGATCCGGAATTCCAAAACAAGGTGGATGTTTTATAATTTGCTTAATTTCAATAATCACCATGTCAACATTCCATAGGGGTAAATGGTTCCTTTGTATAATCGGGCACAAATGGTTCTAATATTTAAAATAAAATCTACAACATAATTTAAACATCCTAAAAATCTTTGTGACTGCTTTTTATCTTTAATTTCATTTGAAAAATTTTCTGCAAACCCTAGTGATCTTTGGATTGGGGTAATCGTTCCTTGTTATATTTCATATCCTAGAAACCTAGTCTTTGTTTGGAATATTTTTATCTTTTTTGCTGAGCCTACCAACCCATTTTCTTTTATTATTTCTATAAATTTATTTAAATGTGAGATATGTTATTTTATTCCTTTTGAAAAAATTAGTACATCGTCTAAATATACTACCGAAAATTCCATATATTGGTAGAAAATATCATTCATAATAGTTTAAAATTCATTTGGTGTGTTCTTTCTTTAAGCCTTTGGGCATTACATTCCATTCTTAATGTCCAAAAGGGACTACAAAAGTTATGTTAGGTTTTGGGTATCTTATCCATTGTGAAACAACCCTCCTCTACCACTGAAATTTGATAATAGCCTGACTTCATGCCAATGCCAAATTTAGAGAATATAATTTCATCATGTAACCTTTTTATTAGATAAGATTTGTTAGGTACTAGGTATCTTATCCATTTTAGACTTTGTTTAGAGGCTTATAATTTATTACTAACCTTGGAGTCCCTCTTTCTTTCTTGTTCTAAAGCATTCATTACATATAATCCGAAACAATTTCAAAGAGACTTAGACAATCTAATTAATATTTTATCTAAATAATCTTGAATTTCTTTTTTACAATATTTCAAGTATTGCTAATTCATTTGTATTGGTTTTGCTTTTGTTGGGATATCCTTCTCATTAAATTCTTCTTCGTAAGTTAATGAAACTTCTTTTTTTTTTTTTACTCCAAAAGGCTATGGGATTTGCTTCACAAATTTCTTTTTCTATTTTCTCTTCAAATTCTTTTACTATTTTTTTTAATATTAGGAGTTTTTAGTTGTTCTTCTATTCTCTTATATTGTATTTCTTTATTAAGCATATTTATGTGTTTTTCTTTCCTTTGGATTAAATTTACTTTAGTTATAGAAACTTCTTGTAGCATTTAATTCTTTTAGTCGAGGAGGTTGAATAAAATCAAAACATATTTCTTTTCTAGGGCTTTCGATATTATTTCCCTTTAGTCACCTTAAAAGGATATAATAGAATTAAAAATGGTGTTCTTAATATTAATTGTATGGTTATGTTTTTGTTTTTAACTAATATAAATGAGGTGGTGTAACAAATTTTTGCAATAGGCAATTTATATTGGATATTCATTTGAGATCCATTTGCAGTGCTAACCCCTTCTCCTGTTTTTTCATAATATTTTGTAGGAACTAATCCTTATTGGATACAATTGATGTCAGCTCCAGAATCAATTAAAACAATCATATTAAATGTTTCATTTTGGATTACTAGGGTTATTTCACAATGCCATTTGTGAGTTGTAATTATATTTAATAAATTAATAAGGGGGTGTTTGGTTTGACTGTTTTCTATTTTCATTTTCACTTAAAACAGAAAATGGTGATAAAAATGTGTTTGGTTGAATTTTTGAAAACATTTAATTTCATTGAAAATGAAAACAAGAAACAACTAGAAAATGAAAACAATAAAATCTCATTTTCAATGTTTTCAATTGAAAACAGAAACCTCATTTTGGGTAAAATGGAAATGTGATAGCAAGAAATATAGTTTTAAGCAAATGTAAAAATACAAAAAGGACAAGAAGTTAATATATCATAAAATTTCAGTATTTTTATTTCCTGAAAACAGAAAACAAGAAGTCAAATCAAACATATTTTCAGAATTCTAATCTTTTGAAAATGAAAACAATTTTAGAAAATAAAAACAAAAAATAAAAATACAAACCAAACACACCCTAAAATATCCCGAGCTTTTGTCTTGATTATTTGTCGTATCTTATACCTTTATAAAAAATTTCTTCCTTCTAGTTCTACTAGTCTATACCCTAATGTAATGTCGTTTTGTTTAAGTATTTGAATTTCTTGCGTAAGATTCTTAATTTCATTCTGTAAATCCTTTGTAATAATTTGTTCACTTTGAGTTTTAAACCTAATGTATATTTCTTTCATATCTACTGGTTGAATTATTTCTTTTCAGTTTTCCTCATCCTTTTGAATTAAATAATTTAATTGGTGCAAAATCTCTCTTTTTTTTTTTTTAATGGTGACTCTTCCATCTTATCTATTATATAAATTAGTGATGTTTGATTTCTAATTAACATGTTGTCAGATTTACAATTTGTACAGTTACACAGAGTAGGACATAAACAGTGACCTTTTTCGTCACTGTCCGGGTTACTCTGTCATCCTTTTCTTTAAAGTCAATTGCTATACTATCCAACTCCAGCAATGACTTAAGAATTTTTATTTATTTATAAACCAAAAAAGAAAGGTTGTTGTACTTAGTAAATTTTAGTCCACATACCTTCCTAAACTCAAATAAAAACTGTACTGGGCCTAGTCAAGGAAAAGTATAAAAAATAAAAAAGCTTACATGTAAATAAGTGTTACTTATAAACAAAGCCTCTTCAGCGGTAGCGAGCCAATTTCCAATCATTGTAATTTATAAGGCTTCAATTTCCCTACATTCATAATCTCCAATTAAACAGTTTATTTCATTTAGCTAAGAATTCTAACGAGAGAGAGAGAAAGAGGATCAACAATGGCTGTCAAAGTTTACATTGTGTATGCATTTATTAATCACTCATTACTCTTTCTTTTTTAGAAAAATATTTTATTGCTATACTCTGTTTGCCTTCTCCAATATTTCTCTAATTTTCTTTCCCTCAATTAGTCGTTAGTGGTATTCCTGCTATGATGGTTCTAATTAAAAATGATTTTTTATTCGCTGGGTTTCTCTTACTTTTTCAAAGGGTTCTTAAATTTGAAGTCTTTCAAATTTAAAAAATCTTTCCACCTCGGATTTCATGCATTGTTTTTTTAACTCTGTTCCTTTCATTCTTGTTTTAGATGTATTCACTTCTTGAATGGTTTTTTTACATCTCCTAGTCAAGGCACAATTCAAATTTAAATTTCTTTTGCTTCATTTTCATTTTATTCGTACTTAGCACTATGATCATCCACCGGTAAATTGTGATATTCAATTCCTATTTCATCTGTACAAGGGGTTGAGTCCCAACTATGGCAGGCATGTTAATTTCATCATTAATGCATCAGTGTTGCCAATCCTTATATATGCATTAATTCCATTTTTGTCACTTTCAAGTCCAATAACCCCTGTTTGATCTCTGTGACTAAGATTTTATTTCCCAAATTTACTTAGCATATGAGCAGGTACCAAGACACTATCAACTGAGCAGCTTGGTACACTGAGAGCACTGCCCAAGAGTGATGTACTAATCATCACCAGAAATGAGCTCCATGATGTACTAATCACAGGTTAATCATAAATTATTTAATTGATTGAAACAATCAAACCATCATCCTCAGGTTTATCGATTCAGTTTTCAAAACATTTCAGCAGGGAGAATGATGGGTGATGTCATTTTTTTTTTCTTGTTTTTTCTTAGAGTACAAATTTTTTAATCTATTAAAGCTCTCACCTTGTTAGAGGACATGGAAATTTGAAAGAGATCGATTCAATTTGTGTTAAGTGCGCAGGACATGAATGAGTAATTTGACTTGATCAAAACAAGATTAATTGGTACATTATACTAATCTGCACTAAACAAGTAAAAAATTTTGAAGACCATATGCATCAAAATATTTTTTCTCACTTCCTTTCTGCTTAGGAAGAAATCTTGTTCCTTAGTTTCATTTCCTGAATGAGTAATTTGACTTGATAAAAACAAGAAGTACTACAATATTGCACGTCCATATATGTACACAAATATTACACAACTTGCAATGCCAATCCAATCATTGTGATGCACAACGGGAGATGGTAATTCACTTCCAAAAATGCATAATCCTGCACATCTTTCTTTCAAATTCTGAATGGAGGAACTCGGCCAAATATTTGAAGAGCTTGCAATATTACAAGTATGGGTGATTACGTCCGTCCGACCATCCAAAGTCTTATTCAATAATGACCTTTAATTTGTAGATAAGAGAATGAATATCTAAGTCAGTTGTTTTATTTGTTTTATTTGCTTAATTACATTAATATTATTTTGTTTGCATTATTAGTCAAAAGTTATCAATTTTTTCATATTATTAAAATTTATAAACTAAAAAATATTTAATATATAATTTTTTAAAATTTTATTTTATATCATTTTATATGTTTTTATTTAGAGTAGTTTGCATGTTTTCATTTATATTTTATCTTATAAGAAAAGGTACTCCTGATTTTTTTCTTTTAATTGTTTGAATTTTGAAAAAATACTTTTATTTATTTATCATCCACAAAGTTAAGTATTACATTAATTATTTTTTATCTATTATATTTTTACTTATCTTTTATCTTTTAATTTTTAATTAATTTACTCATACATTTATTTGTGAAGTGTAACAAAAAAGGATAAAATAAGAAATTTCACAACTATCTTAGATTTAAGAAACTTTGTTATATTTCTTTATTAAAATATAAAAACCTTAAAAAAAACATATGAAAAGGAATGAAGAGAATATAAAGATAACCATCATGAATAATAACACTACATTAGTAGTAATTGATATTAAAAATTTAAATAAATTATAAATAATTTATATATATATTACTATTAAAGTCACAAGTAACAAATAATAGAAATTAAGATAATATTATAAAATTTATTCAAGATATCATTATAAATTAGTTGATTAATAAATACAATATAAAAACTCATATATATAAACTAATATTATATATAATCTTCAATAAAATGTGAATTTAATAAAAGTAATAGTAATAGTGAATACAAAATTTTACGGCACCAAGCTTATTAAAAATTTGCATGAGTTCCCTTGATGGCACTTGTGAATTGTTGGGATGAGTGAAGGACGACTGAAATGAATAAAATGAGAGAAGAAATGATGATTCTACAGCCTCAGATTCAACTTTTTTGTCTTTTCCTGGGAGCAGCTTGCATCATCTTTTCTCCCTTCTGCTCACATTTTCTTCAATTTCCCCAAATTTGCGCTTCCTTTGTTCTATATCCCCTTTATATACCCAGCGATATCCGTATTTCTTCACCTCAGCATATGACTCTTTGAACCCTATCCCTTCATCACATTTCAAAAGCAATCTGCCAAGATATTTGTCATCGAGATGGAAATCTGCAATGAAGTCATGTCGATCAACATAGAATAGCCACATGTGATCTGATTTGTCTAAAACAAGTTCTAGATCTACATCTTCATAAAAATCCACTGGAATATCACCAAAAACAGGGTAGTTCCATTCTGTCTCTGAAAAACTCATTGCAGAGAGTGTTTCATGAGGTACGACGAATATTGCACAAAACGCAACCCCAATCCAATTATGGTCATGCATAACAGGAGATGCGTCTAAGCTTACACAATTTCCCCCATGCTCATTATTGAACCACCTTGGTATTTCACTTCCTGGAGTAACACTTTCATCAATGTATGAAGTTATTTCCTGATACAGCAGAGACATCTATATGTTATTTCCTGATTCCTATACACAAAATAGGAGAGAGAAAGAGATGGGAGGAGCAAAGGAGGAACATGCAAACCTTAGGCGAACAAAATTGCATCATCCATGAAAAAGCCATGTCAGTGCAGTGTTCCCTATCAACTAATTCTGGGCAGTTAAAAATGTATAATCCTGTTCGTTGGCGCCGAAGAATTGGTGAAGGGAGCTCGGGCAAAGATTTCAACTGCTTGCAATGTTGTAACTTTAAACAGACCAGTTTGGAAAGCTTCTTGAGGTTGGGCAGTGTAGCAAAATTGTTACCACTTAAATCTAGCCTTTCTAAGCAACTCATAATTCCAATAGCATCAGGGATTTCAACTAAATTACAGAAACTTAGATCAAGTTCACGCATCCATGGAAATATTGGGGAGGAAGGCATTGAGCAACTAACTGATTTTTGATGTTGTATGGAGTAGGAAGATGTTGATTGGAAATGAATAGGAGCTCCATCTATATCAATCTTCTTCAATTGCTCTGCATCCCTTAGTTCATATAATAACTCGGTGTTGTACAGTTTTGAACAGCCAGAGAGATACAGCCATACAAGAGAATTGAGGCCTAGTATGCTATTGGGTAAGCTTACTAGATTTTTGCAGTTGTTCAAATTCAATCTTATGAGCTTTTTTAGAAGACCGATGGATGGATCAATGCGTCTGAGTTTTTGACATCCTTCGAGATCTAAATTTTCAAGAATTAGGTCATCTCCAAACTGTGGCAACTTGATAAGACTTTTGCAATTTCTCAAATTCAGATAAAAAAGCTTTCGTGAAAGAACAACGGACAGACCGATCTCTTCGAGTTGTATACATCCTTCGAGATTAAAACTCTCAAGATATAGGGCATCTCCAATATATGGCATTTTTATTAGATTTTTGGAGCCAGAGAGATCCAAACGCCTCAAATTGGGTAGAGGCTACAATGCAAGGCCAATAGTAGGAAACAAAATTAATAATGACATTCAGCCTTTCTTTTGTTTCTTTAATTAAATTGAGAAAAAGGAATTATCATAAGAAAGTTTGCCTTTTAATTTGTTTATTTAAATAAATACAATATAGAAGAAAAATGATAATTGATACTACCTTTGTGCATTCCCAAAGTTGTTTGATGTTGCTGTCACTTAGTATCAACTCAACAAGTTTGTCCGGCTCAAAACTTGGTGGCAAACACTCAAAAGGATACTTTTTCCAACTAAGATATCCTAATTCATTGGAAAGCTTAGTAAGTGTTCCTGAAAAATTGATTTCAGAGTTCAAATATTCAAGTTTGAGAAGCTTAAGGCAACTCATTGTTGATAGAGCATCGACCCTCATTGTTCGAATTGTTCCAAGAATGTCAGATTTTTCTGTAAGAACTATGGCCTCAACATTTTCTGCTGCCTTGAACATTGCAAAAAGGAAAGAAAAAGTTAGATCTTTGAAAGTATTTACAAATTCTAGAATAATAGGAGGACTTTATATTTATAAATTATTCTACCTTATTATTTGACATAACTTTGTGGAAATCTTTAGCATCCCACAATCTGCTCCACTTCCATGGCTTTCTAGGTGATTTTTCTCTAACAATACACTTGCCCAAATCGCACAACAAGTCATGCATTTGAATCTCCCCAAAAATAAAATTCATGGTTATAAGTGATTTATCAACGAGAACTTGTAGGCCATACTCGGGATTAAATTCACGAAAATCTAGAACTTCCTTCAAATATTCCCCCCATAGCATATTTTTGCTTAAGAAACATGCAATATCTAGAAATATTTCCTTGTGGGTATCCTCTAATTGATCAAAACTTATTCGCAACACATCCATAATACTTTTACTTTTATTTTCTCTTAACGAAATCAATGCACTCCTCCAATGAGAGACATGTTTATCAAACAAAGATGAGCCCAGTACTTCAATTGCTAAGGGATGACCTTTACAATGTGATAGTACATCAGAAGTCAACTTTTCAAAATCACTCATAATATAATTATTTTTGAATGCTTTTTTGCAAAACAATTGAAGAGCATCATTGTTATTCAATGGCTTCACTTGGTAAATAAGATCTACTCCATGTGCCTTCAATATTTGTTTATCTCTAGAAATTATAATGACCATGCTTCCTCTACCAAGGCATTTGCACAACAGATCAACTCTACCCCCAGTAAACATATCTAGTTGTTTATCTTGATCAACATTGTCAAGAACTATAAGTGCCTTTGCATTGGATAGCCTCTTCCATGCCAGAAGTGTTCCATCAGATACATTCCAAATCTCTAGATTTCTTTCATTTAAAGATTGAGAAAGTAATTGCTTTTGTACACCTAATATACCATCACGTTGATAAAGTTTGCTTACATCATGAATATAACAACGAGAATTAAATTGATGAGAGATTCTTTCATATAAAGCTCGACCAAGAGTAGATTTTCCTATTCCACCCATGCCAGTAATTCCAACAACTCGAACATCATTAACCGGCCCCAGACATATTAGCTTTGATAATTTAGCAAAATGAGATTCCATCCCAACTAGATTATCATATGGAAGAATAGAAAATTTGCAACCCACGATATTTTTTATCTGCTGAACAATTTCTTCAATCACTGCATGTTGTTGCCTAAAAGTTTAGAGAAAACAAAGAATGGAAAATCATCACCTAAGGAAACCAAAACCGAGCGTACATGCATAGAAGAAGATAATAACATATATAGTACTTTTTTCATTTTTAAAATATTATTTGTATTAAACATGCAGTTAGTAAGTAATACATTCAAGATAACAGCATTAGTAAGAAATGATAAAAATATATTGTATATGCACGTAACAAACTAACAGAAGATTACTTACTTATTTCTGATATCCCAACCACAGAGACCGGCTACTTGTTCCAGAACTTTTCTCCATGTTGTAATTTCCTTCTCTTGGAACCTGGAACTTTGTTGGTGTTGGGAAAAGGCTTTCTGATAGTCTCCACTCTGTTTTCGCACTTGTGATGGATCAACATCATAAAAAATGGGCAGAAGAGGTCTGCGTGATGTTTGAATGCAATTCCAGATATGTGCTAGTTCACGCAGGCACCAAGTTGAGGAAGCATAGTCCTTGGAAAAGACAACAACGAAAACGTGAGACCCTTCAATGGCTCGTATTAGCTCTGGTGCTATGGATTCGCCTTTCCTGATATCTTTATCATCTTTGAAGGCCTCGATGCCTTGTTTTTTCAGAGCTTCAAAAAGAAAAGCGGTGAAGCTGTTGCGTGTGTCTTCACCGCGGAAGCTCACAAACACGTCATACTGAAACGAAGAAGAAGAAGAAGAGGTGCATTGGATGATGGCATTAGAAGTAGAAGCCATTTCAATTGCAAAACTGTGAAGGAAGAAGAACAAGTGTTTGTGGATAGAAATAATGTATCAAGAAATATAAATACGCAGAGTTCAGAAATTTCTTGGCAGGTCACAAGTGTTTGGGGGCATTCATGTGAAAGTGTCAGCTAATAATCGAATGTCAGCTAGTGTACCCACTTGCTATTGAATGGAAAACGAATGTCAGCTAGTGTTGAATTCAGACTTCGTTGATGTTGCTGCTTCATCATTTCGTCGATGCTTCCTATCAAACTATTTTTTTTTTATATACTTTTTCTAATTGTTACCTTCTCAAAATATCTGGTTATTGAGTTTGTTACTTAAATTTAGGTTTTTTGTTCTTAAGGCATGAAATATTGAAATGTGTTATTAAAGGAATGCTGTTAAAAGGATTATCAAAGATTTTTTTTAAGAGGAGGATTATTAAGATTATTTATTATTAAATAAAATTTTAATTGTGTATAACCTGTTAATGTAATTTTGTAAAAGATATTATTTATTAAATAATTATTTAATATAAATTCAATATTTAAATAATTACAAAATAAGAAAAATATTTAGTGTGTGTTTAGTTTTAGTTGAAACATTATTCATGAGTTTAAAATTGATTTTGAATATATTCTTAGATTGGTTGGTTTAACATTAGAGAATAATTTAAAATTGATTTTAAGTTTAGAATTAATTTTGTGTTAAAGTAATTTTTGGTAGTTTTTGAGTTAGATTCAAAATTTTGCCGCAAGTGTTACTCTAACTTGATTTTTTAATAAAAGTATCAAAACATAAATTCAAAATCAATTTTAACTAAAATAAATTATATTTAAGATCAATTTTATCCATAATCATTCAAACATACACATTTAGTCCCCCTTCACTGAATTTCTTCTGGATTGGTCCCTCATCATAGATAACAACAAAAATATCATGTAGGAAACTCCTTTGATGTGTTCTTCCTTCATTTTAATGGGATAAAGTTGGTCACACAGGCAACTTAGTAATATGTAACTTGACGCACATGACAATTAATGTGAGACGGGAATGTTTAGTAGGGGTGAAAAATAAAATTGGTGAAAATTAACAGAAGAATCATTTTGTGGTGAGTTTTATAAGTTTAAAAAAAAAATATACAAAGAATTCAAAGATTAAATGGCTAGTCAATAGGAATTTCACGGATAAAGTAATTATTAGTACTAATAATGTAATTAGTAGTAGTATGCATTATCAAGTAATATAATAGTAGTGTCAGCACATTTATTTTCTCAGTTTTTGAGTAATTAGATGGAATGACTTCCATAAAATTAATTAAAGTACACGAGTTAATTTTAACATACTAAAAAATTCAATTCATTTTTATTCTTCTTTTTCATAAAGTGTATATAGAGAAATTTACGGGCATATAAGAAAAGAGTTGTTTTAGAAGAAGAGGACCCAACTTGTAAATTCAACCTATAAATAAGGCTTGCGCTTCCCGCCATTTCAATCAACTTCTAACTGTTCATTTCATTTAGCCAAAAGAAAGAATACCAACATAGCAAGAGAACAAAGAGAAGAAGCAAAGAGACCTTCTACGATCATCAATGCCTGCCAAAGTTTATATTGTGTATGCAGTATGCTCACATTTTAACCTTTGTTGTCTTCTTTAATTGATTCTTTATATATGTGTGCACTCTTGTGTTATAATTATAACTTGTTAATCATTATCTGACATGCATGATGCATGCTTCTCAATATGGAATTTCGTTCATTGGGTTTCTTTTATTTCTTCAATGGGTTCTTAAATTTGAAATCTTTTAGATTTCAATGTTCTTTGAAGATCTTGGTGTCTAACTTTGAAAGATATGATGCATTCTTGCTCTGCTTCTGTTTTTCCCTCTGTTCTGTAACGATACAATGGTTTGTTTGATCATTGGGGATGTTGAGAGATTTTCCATAGGAGCCATGAATGCTGAAAGTCTTGTGCTTTTCTATTTTCCCAATTTGTAAGAAAACTTGATTGTGTTCCTGATTCATTGACTTTCTGAATCATTGAACATCTTCTTTGGTATTCCATCATTGCCATTTTCTATAATGAAAGCACATTTCAAAATTGTTAC
The DNA here is from genome assembly GCF_004193775.1 of Glycine soja. Taxonomy (NCBI): domain Eukaryota; kingdom Viridiplantae; phylum Streptophyta; class Magnoliopsida; order Fabales; family Fabaceae; genus Glycine; species Glycine soja. The sequence continues at coordinate 41,478,716 of NC_041007.1, forward strand.
TCAATTAGAAAATAGGTTTTCAGAGCTTGACAAGTTGTAAGCTGTGTACAGATAATATCCATCTACAATGATTTGCAAATATAACAATCAACTAGTTCTTATTAGATATTTAACTTTCCTTTTGTTTTTATCCTTTTACTGATAAACTATAACCTTGGTGTTTGCAGTATCTACCTTTTCATAATGTGATTTTCATTTCCTCTTTCTGTTGTATTGTCCCCAATAATATTGCTCAATTTCCCTTTTCATTTTCATCTTGTACTGAATTATTGACGATGTTTCTATCACCTTCATTTACTGAACGATTTTTTTTTTTTTTTGCAGGTATTACTCAATGTATGGTCATGTGGAAACACTAGCTAGGGAAATATTGCGCGGGGCTAATTCTGTAGAGGGTGTTGAGGCCAAACTGTGGCAGGTCTGTATATTTGTTACATTTATCACAATTCCTAATTCAAGGCATTCTATTTAGTTGTAGCATAAAATTGCAAATAGTAACCAACTAAAAGTCCAGTGCTAAACCTTATTCCTCTGTGCCTCTATGGAGCAGATAAATTTCATGAAATTAATCAGCATGTATTGCCCCAGTTGCAGTGGCTCCACTTTAGGTTGATAAATAGTTTTAAACTTAATATCATTGTTGCTGCCATCTGATCTGAATGTCACAAAGTTAGATTCAAACTTTCTGTTAGCTTGGTTCCTTCACTATAACCATATTTTACAATGGCCTTCTGACAGGAGAATTCAATGGCCGTAAGCCCTTGACTGATCTAATAATTTCATGTCCTAAGTTTTGCTATATGTTTTAGTACATAATTCATTTAGGGAAAAATCAATTTTTCCTGCCTTAACGCTTGATGTAACAAAACTTGTGACTGTAATTAATTTGGACACACATTTCAATCATGTTCAATGATTCAAAATCAACTCTATCAAATTTTAAACAAAGTCATCTAGTCTCTATGAATCATAGTATGAAAAAGACTTCCCAAATTTGCTCTTGCTAAATTCTAGAAGGGGATGCAAAAACCTGTTTCACATTCTCCTTTTCAAGAAGGCAAGTAAACATTTGCTCTTGCTAAATGCTGACTATATTGAACATTTCAACCTATGAGCAGATACCTGAGACACTGCCACCTGAGGAGCTTGTTAGGCTGAGAGCACCACCAAAGAGTGATGTACCAATCATTAACCCTTTTAAACTGCCCGTGGCAGATGGTTTTGTCTTTGGTTTTCCAACAAGATTGGGAATGATGGCTGCTCAGTTCAAGGCTTTCCTGGATTCAACTCAATATCTATGGAAAGCGCAAATGCTTGCGGGCAAGCCTGCTGGAATCTTCTATAGCACCAGTTGCCAAGGTGTTGGACAAGAGACTGCACCGTAAGACCCTCTCTAATCTCAATGTAGTTTCTTAATCAATTCCTATGATATGATTGATGACTGAAATATTGTTGCTAGAAATTTAAGGGAATTCCTCTTGAGCATAGGAAGCCTCTTCTTTTCTAATAATGTGATGTCATACATGACTAGAGGAACAAAACATTTTATAATAAGTTCACATACCTTAATGAAGAGAATGAATTTTGAACTTTTCTTATTTCTATTTGAAGTCATTAAAACAGAAACAAGACTTTTGTATCTATAACTTCAGAAATGTCAACAATTCCAAGAAATTCAGTCTTTTAAGAACACTTCAAAGTGGTTAATTCTTTGGATAAGTTCTAATGTATGTTATTAATGACATATGTAGACTCACATATTAAACAACAATATCTTACCATTATGCACTAATGAGATTAGAAAATTCTGGAATCTATCACAGGTTTACTGCTATCACTCAGCTGGTTCATCATGGAATGATATTTGTTCCAATAGGATACACATTCGGTCCTGGCATGTTCGAGATGAAGGAGCCGAAAGGTGGAAGTCCTTATGGTGCAGGAACTTACACTGGTGATGGCTCTAGGCAGCCAGCTGAGCTTGAGTTGCAGCAAGCATTCCACCAAGGGAATCATATCGCTACCATCATAAAGAAGTTCAAGGAAGATGCTCACCCAATTTTTACTCTACACAATAGAGGATATTGATTTGTGTTCTCTGTGCCTGAAATTTTCTATTTTCAGAAGAAAATTCTATGTGATGAGTTCTATTTTTGTGTTATAGATACACTGTTTAGCGATACTTGCTAATGAGAAGTTTGTTTGTCTTTTCCTTTTGGTTTTAGGCTTAGAAGACACTTGTTCCCTTTTTATGTAATCCCCTCATGAATGTTAGTGCCAACAAACAAGCACATATACATTCAGACATAACAAAAATTGCATAGTTTGAGGAAATTAAACTAGACTACAATATGCTATGTGTATGCAGGAAGCCACTTCATTTGTCCTAGCAATTGAAAATATACTATGCTAATAATTGGGATATGTATCATTTCAGGTCTAGTGATATAGATTATTGGTTATGTATATACTATTCAAACGTTCCCTAAAGCAAGTTCACTCAATGGAACAAGCAAAGCTAGTTTTATATGAAAAGAGCAAACCTACTTTACCATGCAGCATAAATTTTCATGTCCTTCATTATACAAGTTAGAATATTACATAACTTTTAAACTCGATATTGATTCTAAGAGATAGTTTAATCCTCAAATCTGGGCTAAATCCTGTCTTGATCTTTCAATTATTATTTTTTTAAATCTTATTTTCTGAAATTTTAAAAAATATATTTTGTTACAAAAATGTATATTTGAGGGATAAAACTATTTTTTTTCAAAATCACTTTTAGTCCCTTGGAACTAAATTTGAGGACTAAAACTGATTTTTTTTTTCAAATTTGTGGGACTAAAATGATTTTTTTAAACATGGGAACCAAAATATTTAATTCAATAAAAGTTTTAAAAAATAAAAGAAATTATTTTATATTATAAGGAAATGATTATAGCTAAGTAAAATTTAATTGTTGATCGAATCATGACATTATCTTATTGACGTGAAGATTTTTTATAGCTCGTTAATTTAGCACATAATTTTACGATTTCTGTATAATTTTTTTTATAACTTTAAAGTTATAACTTAATTATATATTTTTACTTTTAAGATTTTTTAACTTTAAAGTCGTACATTATTTTTTTCACGCTTTTTTATTTTATTTGGTTTTCAATTTTTTAAAAATTAAAAAAAATTATTAAATAAATAATTTTAGTTTTACTTATTATTATTTTTATGTAATAAATTGTATATTTTTTAAGATTTTATTTACAGAAATGAAAATAGAATAAAAAAAAACCAAAGCATGAAAAAACAATTACAACTTTATAGTTGTAATCTAAAAAAACTTTTCCCACTTCAAAGTTGTAAAAGAAAAAAAAAGTTTAGTTACTATTTCAAAATTATAAAAGAAAATTAAGTTACTATTTCGAAATGATAAAAAAAGTTAAGTTACTATTTCAAAATCGTAAAAAAAAGTTAAGTTAAAGTGATAAAATTGGATACAAATTTAGTTTAAAAAAATAACTAAAATTGTAACATGTGTTACGATTTCAAATTTAAGAGTCGTAACACCTGTTATTAATTATCTATTTTCAAAAATAATTTAAAAATTACCCTTATTTAAAAAAACCTTAAAAAAATACCCCACTCAGGAAAAAAAAAAGCCCAAGTTTTCTACTTTTTTTTAATTTTAAAAGAATAAAAACAGAATTTTGGGAAGCAAAAGCATACATGCTCGGAGTCTTTTTTGTTTCTTTTTTTTAATTCGAGAATGCAAAAAGTGGAGCAACCCAGATGCTGAAATGCCAATAATAAGAAATGGGAATACTCACAGTTGCAGCCCAAATTACTCAACAATATCTACTAGAGAGAGGAATAAATGTGGAAAAGAAGGTAAATGTTGAAAAACAACAAGCGTAGAGTGGAATACGGTGCAATTTCTAGAAAGATAACCTACATGTTTTTCTTAGAGACAGATGGATCCAACGGTCAAAAAACTTTTCCAGCATGCAGGACCTACTGAGCTTCGCATCCTAGAAGGTGTCTTCAAACATACATCTAAACATCTTGGTTAATATAAAAATCATGTTTGACTCATATTAAATGCAAAATGCTCTTTGGTGGAGAAGCATTTGAGACCTTGCTTGATATGGAGTTTGTGCAGTGGTTACAAATTATAATTTGTCGAAAAAATACTTTCGTTCTAATGCCAAGAATTAAAATAGGAAATGTAAATTTATTTTTATTTGGAATAATAAAAAATTGATAAAATTAAAATAATATTATTGTTTCTTACTTTAGTATTTGACATAAGAATAAATCATATTTCTTTAAATATTAAAAAAAAACATTCATTTTCAATTTCACTGACCACTCTTTGGTTTTTTGTTATTAAGATATAGATGATATTTATTACCAATCAAAATATTTTCAGTAAACCCAATGAATCGGATAAAAATTTAACCTAAAAATATTTGTTGTAATTTCGGATAAGGTGAGGAGATTTGACTGTTGGGAAAGATAATTCAAGGATTATCTTACTTTTCCCACAAGTCACGCGCTCGCTTAAGATCTTACTTTTAAATTGTTTTGCATATTTAATTTTTTTTAATTTAATGTTATATGATAAATTCATCTAATAGAAATATGTAAATAAATTAAAGTGACTTGTTTAAAATTTAAAAAACAAAATTAAAATAAAAAAATAAAATAAAACAAAAGACTAAAAATATATTTTAATCTAATCATAATATACTTAAAATAAAAAAGGTATAAGTGATAATTAATATTAACTAATCATATAAAAATATATTAGTTGTAAAAAAAATACTTAAAAGATTAATACTTTTGTATAATTATTTCAATTAATTTGTCACTATAGAGTTGTAATGATATTGTTATATGATATTTTTTTATAATATTATGCCATAATGAGAAAAAAGAGTGACATTTTTTTATAAGCCAATAGAATCTCCTTTGCTTATTTCATGATAGAAATATTACTTTCCGCTTTTAAGAAATACACTAACATATGGAGACCTAAGATTTAGTATTAGAATAGATTAATACCCAAAACAAAGAGTAAAAAAAACAAAAAAAAAATTGAATAAAAAAAAATCACATTGTAAAAAGGCCGTGGCACAATCAGAAAAATGATTCTACCCCTCTACGCATGATCTCCATATGTGTGTGCCTATAATTCATTCTCAATCAAATGGCCTATAGACGTCAGTGTATGTAATTTGAATTTTTAGCCAATGAACAGAGAATAACTTCTGCTAGAGGACAACCCCTTCCAGCAAAAAGTATTTGTAAAAGTTTATAAAACAGATATCATAAAATTCAACACCAGTATTAAATGCAACAGAAGCATCTCACGGTAAGTATGCTAGAGGATTCGCCAACCAGTTATAAAAAGAGTGGCCTTGTTAATATATGATCCTTAAGACCTTAAGTCCTTAACCATAAAAAAAAAAAACATAATTCTCTAGATCCAAGGTTCAAATAGCAAAGGGAACAAAAAGAACACCTGCCAGTTAATTCAAATATCAAAATACAACATTTGAGTATTTTAGGAAAATTAAAACATGAAAAGGAACTACCAATGGCATACCAAAAAGGAACGAAAACAAAAATTTCACATGGCCTGCATTATTTCAATTTGAAGATAAGCTTCAAGCATGTTTGCATGTAATTAATACATCACAAGTGACACTGTCAGATTAGCATTGGCTGACATTAAACAGTAGATGGAAATAAAGCGCCATTGGTATCACTTGAAACTAAACTGTCAAATTAGCATTAGCATTAATGAAAAGCTTTGATCCATACATTGAGTTTTGAATAGATAGCGGAAATTTTTCTAAAATTACATTGAAGTGGACAACTTTACTTTACTGTTGTTACAGTAATTGATACCAGCTGGATCCTGCTTTATCTTGGTAAATGCCAGTGAAGAATAAGATGAAATTGGCAGAGGCCAAATGTTAGGGTTGCAGCGGTTAGATAGTGAGAAGGAAGGTGAAAACGTGAACCAAGATGCGGACGAAAATATCCCTTATTCGAGAAAGGGAAGAAACTCCTGAACTTAATGGAATAAGCTTTTTCATATATGCCTCTTATTACAAGGTGAGAAGTATTTATAGCCAATCATTGGCATCATAACTACGCTGCTCAACAGAATGAGCTTAACCGTCTAACAGAAATGAGGCACGTGTATTCATACCCCAGTAACTTTGCAAGATAATAGTGTTGCTCCGGGGTCTGAATGATTTGTGTCATCAGTTCCCGGAGGCTTTTGTGATCGGTGAGGATAATAAACGGTCGTCCCAATAGATACTGCCTCCACTTGCGTACGGCAGCGACGATAGCATGGAGCTCTCTGATGTAGGTGGAGGAATGGATGAGTTTAGGGCCAAGGCATTTGCTAAAATAGGCCAAGGGATGGCCCTTCTGTTGTAGCACGGCACCGATAGCCGTACCGGAGGCATCAGTCTCGAGAATGAAGGGTGCCAAAAAATCCGGGAGAGCGAGTACCGGAGCGGAGACCATTGCTGACTTGAGTGTATCAAAGGCAGTATGGGCCTCTGGGGACCACGAAAAAGCGTCTTTGCACAGCAAACTTGTTAGAGGGGCTGCAATGGATGCATAACCCTTAACGAATTTCCGGTAAAAACCTGTGAGGCCTAAGAAGGATCGCAAGGCTTTCACTGATGTAGGGGGTGGCCAATCTGTGACAGCCTGGATCTTAGACGGCTCCGGTGCCACTCCTTTGCCGGAAACGATATGACCTAGATATTCTATGCTCTCCTGTGCAAACAGACATTTAGAATGTTTGAGGTAGAATTTACCTTCGAGTAGTGCAGTGAAGATGGTCTCCAAGTGTTCGATGTGTGCCTGCAGTGAGTTGCTGTACACCAGTATATCATCAAAGAACACGATGGCAAAACGGCGCAAGTAAGGTTGCAAGAGTTGGTTCATAGCGGATTGGAATGTGGAGGGCGCATTACATAGCCCGAAGGGCATCACCAAATATTCAAAGTGACCATGATGGGTCCGAAACGCAGTTTTCTGGACGTCCTCTTCATGCATCAGAATTTGATGGAACCCCTGCCGAAGATCCAACTTGGAGAACCAGGAGGCATGGCCCAGCTCATCTAACAGCTCTTCAATGGTTGGGATGGGAAAACGGTCACGAATCATGACTGAGTTAAGGGCGCGAAAGTCGACGCAGAGACGCCATGTCCCATCCTTCTTCTTCACAAGGAGTACTGGAGAAGAATAGGGATTGGTACTGGGGCGAATTAAACCAGCTGAAAGGAGGTCTGAAACCTGCTTCTCTATCTCACTCTTCTGGAAATGAGGATAGCGGTAGGGTCGAACATTTACCGGCACGGAGGAAGGGTTTAAAGGAATACGATGAACCACGGTACGTGGTGGCGGTAGTTGTGACGGAGGTTGGAAGAGATGGTTATATCGGAGGAGCAGGGATGCAATGGAAGGGATGGAGTATCGGGCCGTGGGTGGGTCGGGTATGTTATCGGGTACCAGACTTAAGTGAAAAAACGCTGAAGCTGAACCCGTGAGGATAAGGCGTCTGAGTTGGGCCGCAGAAGTTGGTTCTAGCCCAAGAGTAACGTCTACCTTAAGCGAAATATCGTGGCCCAAATGGTTAAAGTTCATAATGAAGGTGGTGTAATTAGTAGTCACCGGCCCAAGCTTCTTTAACCAATCAATGCCCAGAACGGCGTCGGCACCACTGATCTGAAGGAGATGGAAGTTGACGGTGAAGGAGTGTCCCTGGATGGTTACCGGAACGGCAGGACAGGTCTGGTCACATGCCAAGGTTGAGTCGTTTCCGACTAGGACGTGAAGAGGATGAGTGGCCTGAACTTGAAGTCGAAGGAAGTGCGCGATTCGGGGTTGGAGGAAATTATGGGTGCTCCCACTATCGATGAGAAAGGTCAGTCGTGCGTGCTTGATCACGCCAAAGATACGAAAGGTTTCTGAGGATGGTAACCCGGAGAGTGCGTGTAAACTAATATGAGAACAACTGGGATCCGGCGAGAGTTCCGGTGGATCAGGAATAACAGTGACTGGTTCTTCCTCGAGTCCGAGCTCAACAGGTGTCGGCGATGGTTGTTCATCAACTATGAGCAGCATTATTCGGCCTTTGCAACGATGATTTGCGTTCCATTTTTCGTCACAATTATAACATAGGCCCTTCTCCCGGCGAAATACCATTTCGTCCGGCGTACGACGCACGTAGGGAGGTTTTGGCTTGCTGGTGAGTTCGGTGCTTTGATTTGTGGATGATAATGGCAGGGTATAGTTACGGTGTGGTGGAGCTTCTCTTCTTGTAGTTTAGCTAGAGTCGTGGCCTGTAAGAGAGAAATAGGTTGTAGAGCAAGGACTTCTCGTCGAATACTAGGGTTTAAACCTGAGATGAAACAGCTCAGGAGGAATGGAGGAGGGAGGCCTATCACGCGATTCGCTAACCGTTCGAATTCGGTCAAATATTCATTTACAATGCCTCTTTGCATTAACTTGAACAGTGCACCTTTTGGATCATCATAACACGTAGGTGCAAATCGGGATTCTAGAGCTTCGAGGAAGGCGTTCCATGATGTGATGAGGCCATTGCTGTACATCCATTGGTACCAGCTTAAGGCGGCGCCGTCGAGATACAGAGAAGCCACGGTGATTCTATCTTCTTCCGGAGTGTTTTGATATTGGAAGAGTTGAGTGATCTTAAAGATCCACCCGAGCAGATCACGACCATCAAAGCGAGGTATATCAAGCTTAACGGCGTTACGCTGATGGTGCTGGATAGCTGTAGCAGTGGTGGCGGCTTGGCCGGAGTCATGGAGGCGGAGGTGCTCCAGGATGGAATCGACCTTGCTAGATAGGTCGGCGTAACGTTCATTGATGGAGGCCTGGCTATTCGTAAGACGTGCGATGGCATCTTCGAGATGATCGGTGGTCGTCTTCCTAGTTCCGTGCTCGGCCATGGCAATGGCGACGCCGGCAGGTCGGACCAATTGTTAGGGTTGCAGCGGTTAGAGAGTGAGAAGGAAGGTGAAAACGTGAACCAAGACGCGAACGAAAATATCCCTTATTCGAGAAAGGGAAGAAACTCCTGAACTTAATGGAATAAGCTTTTTCATATATGCCTCTTATTACAAGGTGAGAAGTATTTATAGCCAATCATTGGCATCATAACTACGCTGCTCAACAGAATGAGCTTAACCGTCTAACAGAAATGAGGCACGTGCGCTATTACCTAACTTCCACAAGGATTACTACACTCGTGAGCTAACAAACTCTACACGTGAACTAATAGGGTAAACCTTCCACGTGGTAATCCTGCAAGTGTGAAGGTCTAGCCCTAGCTCATGACGGTCTCGCTGAACCTGACGGAATGGAGTTCGTCTGCAGTTGCAGTTCATCTTCCTTGTGGGCTTCCTCTTGGGCTTCCTCTTGGACGATGCTAACACCAAACGAAACTCACACACAACACATTGTTCTTCTGTTTGTGTGAAGGAGAAACGGGAAGGGGGAGTAGATGGAGGGAGTGTCAATATGAAGGAGAATCGGATAAAGAAAGCAGAGGAGATTTTTTAATTGAAAATAGATAAGTAGTTCATTTTGGCAGGAGAGAGAGGTTAGTAAGATATAGAATAATAAGGATTTTAAATTAAATAAATAATAAACAAAATTATTAGTGTGATTTAATGTATAATGTTTTGGATTTAGAGTATAGTTGGATATCATATTATTATGTTTAAGTGTGGTATTGAACATGTAATGAATTATTTATATTTTTATTTTATACTTTAATTATCTGAATTAACATGTATTTATTTAAGTGGGATTCATTTTAATATTTAAAAAATATTATGTGTAATATTATGTTAATTAAAAAATAATCCAATGATAATAATAATGACAAAAATTTTGACAAAAATAGTAATGTTAATATTTTTGTAATATTATGTTAATTAAAAAATATTATTAGTAATTAAAAATAGTAATCAACTGTAACTAAATTTTTTGATAATAATAACGACTCACATATTAGTAATGATATATGACTAATCAAAATTTTGTTATTATATATATCTAGTGATGAGTTTTTAATGACAAAAATTGTCATGATAAATCATCTTTTTGTACAATTAAAAATACATATTTTTTGTTCTCATAAAATTTAAATGTTATATTTTTGGCTCTGGACAAATTTTAATTGTACCCTATGTTAGCCTATTCAATGTCCAATCCAACCCATCAAAAATCTAGAAAAATATTTAAAAGAAAAACATTAGAATTAAAAATGCACAACAAATTTTTAAAAATGGACTAATCAGTTTGGTTTCCAACATCAAAAGGTTTTAGAGAATATAAATTTGTTATTACACTTATCAATTTAGCAAGTACACCACCTTCAGTTTTTTATATTTTATTATTAAACATATTTTTTTTATAAAAATAATAAAATTCCTATTTTTTTTATAATCTTCGTTACTTTTGAAACCTTTTTTTTCATCCTAATTTAACATAAAAAAATATTAATACTAAAGTAATGAAAAAATTACATAAATTTCTCCATAAAAAAATATTAATACTAAAGTAATGAACAAATTACTATCATATTTCAAAAGAAATCTTCCAAGATATTTGTGCTTGAGATGGAATTTTTCAATGAACGTTTCTCGATGAAGAAAGAATAGCCACATGTGATCTGATTTGTCTAAAACAAGTTCTAGATCTACATCTCCATAAAAATCCACTGGAATATCACCAGAATCAGGATATCTCCGATCTGGACCTGAAACCCCCATCGCTGAGATTGTTTCTTGAGGTACAGCGAATATTGCACAAAACGCAACGCCAATCCAATTATGGTCATGCATAACAGGAGGTGCGTCTAAGCTTACACAATTTCCCACATGCTGATTATTCAACCACCTTGGTATTTCACTTCCAGGACTAACACTTCCAGATTTGTAATAAGAATGGAACAATCTCACCTGGTACAGCAGAGACATCTATATGTCATTTCCTGATTCCTATTCACAAAAAAGGACAGAGAAAGATATGACAGGAGCAAAGGAGGAACATGCAAACCTGAAACAATTGCATCATCCATGAAAAAGCCATGTCAATGCAGCGTTCCCTATCAACTAATTCTGGGCAGTTAAACATGTATAATCCTGCTCTTACTGCACCAGTTTGCAAGTCAATCCGTGAAGGGAGCTCAGGCAAGGATTTCAACTGCTTGCAATGTTGTAACTTTAAACAGACCAGTTTGGAAAGCTTCTAGAGGCTGGGAAGTGTAGCAAAATTGTTACCACTTAAAACAACCATATTAAATTGTTCATTTTAGATTACTAGGTTATTTCACACTGTCATTTATGAGTTGTAATTATATTTAATAAATTAATAAAAGATTCCAAACTTTTATCTTCATTATTTGTCTTATCTTGTACCTTTAAAAAAATTTATTCCTTCTAGTTTTAGTAGTCTATATTCTAATGTAATGTCGTTTTGTTTAAATATTTGGATTTCTTGTTTAAGATTCTTAATTTCATTTTGTAAATCCTTTATAGTAATTTGCTCACTTTGAGTTTTAAACCTAATGTATATTTCTTTCATATTTATGGGTTGAATTATTTCTTTTCAGCTTTCCTCATCCTTTTGAATTAAATTATTTAATTGGTGCAAAAACTCATTTTTTAAAGGTGACTCTTCCATCTTATCTATTATATAAATTAGTGTAGATGTTTGATTTTTAGTTAACATGTTGACAGATTTACAATTTGTACAGTTACAGAGTAGGATATAAAAAGTAACATTCTTCGTGACTGTCTTGGTTACTTTGTCATCCTTTACTATACTATCCAACTCCAGCAATTTAAGAATTTTTATTTATTTATAAACCAAAAAAAAAAGGTTGTTGTACTTAGTAAATTTTAGTCCACGTACCTTTCTAAACTCAAATCAAAACTGTATTGGGCCTATAGTCAAGAAAAAATATAAAAAATAAAAAAGCTTACATGTCAATAAGTGATACTTATAAACAAAGCCTCTTCAGCGGCAGCGATCCAATTTCCAATCATAGTAATTTATAAGGCTTCAGTTTCCCTCCATTTCATAATCTCCAATTAAACAGTTTATTTCATTTAGCTAAGAATTCTAACCAGAGAGAGAGAGGATCAACAATGGCTGTCAAAGTTTACATTGTGTATGCATTTATTAATCACTCATTGCTTTTTCTTTTATAGAAAATATTTTATTGCTATACTCTGTTAGCCTTCTCCAATATTTCTCTAATTTTCTTTCCCTCAATTTGTCTTTAGTGTTATTTCCTTCTATATTAAAAATGATTTTTTATTCGCTGGGTTTCTTTTACCCTTTCAACGGATTCTTAAATTTGAAGTCTTTCAAATTTTAAAATTCTTTCCACCTCCTTGGATTTCATGCATTTTTTTTAACTCTGTTCCTTTTATTCTTGTTTTAGATGTATTCACTTCTTGAATAGTTTTTTACATCTCCTAGTCAAAGCACAATTCGAAATTAAATTTCTTTTGCTTCATTTTCATTTTATTCGTACTTAGTACTATGATCATCCACTGGTAAATTGTGATCTCCAATTCCTATTTTATCTGTATTGTCCCCAAGAAAATAACATATTGCTTTCAGCTTTATTTAAAGAGCGAAAATTTAGCATTGCATTGACAGGTACCGCTCAATGCTTGGGCACGTGGAAAGACTAGCTCAAGAAACAAAGAGAGGAGCCGATTCTGTACAAGGGGTTGAGTCCCAACTATGGCAGGCATGTTAATTTCATTATCAATGCATCAGTGTTGCTAATCCTTATATATATATGCATTAATTCCATTTTTGTCACTTTCAAGTCCAATAACCCCTGTGCTTTATTCTGTGTGATCTCTTTGACTAAGTTTATTTCCCAAATTTACTTAGCATATGAGCAGGTACCCAAGACACTAATCATCACCAGAAATGAGCTCCATGATGTACTAATCACCGGTTTATGGATTCAGTTTTCAAAACATTTCAGCAGGGAGAATGATGGGTGATGTCCTTTTTTTCTTCTTTGTTTTTTCCTAAAGAGTACAAATTCTTTAATCTATTGAAGCCCTCACCTTGTTAGAGGACATGAAAATCTGAAAGAGATGGATTCAATTTGTGTTAAGTGCACAGGACATGAATGAGTGAGTAATTTGACTTGATCAAAACAAGATTAATTGGTACATTATACTAATCTGCACTAAACAAGTAAAAAATCTTTGAAGACCATATGCATGTCCAAAATCATCCAAAGTCTTATTCAATGATGACCTTTTATTTATAGATAACAGAATAAATTATTAACACTTGTTTTATTTGATTGATTACATTAGTATTATTTTGTTCATATTATTAATTAAGAGTTATTAATTATTTTCATATTATAAAAATTTATAAACTAAAAAATATTTAATATATAAATCTTTTTAATTTTATTTTATATGTTTTTATTTTGAATAGTTTACATATTTTTGTTTCTATTTTACGAATTTATAATTAAATTTCAGAAATTAATAGATAAATTATTTCAATATTTTTTTAAATTGATTTTAATGTAAATACTATTTTTATTCAAATTATTTATGTAAAATTAAAAATACTTATATAAAAAAAAATTAATTTATAAATTGTTTATATCATCAATAATAACACTACATTAGTGGTAATTGATATTAAATTTTTAAAAAAAATTATAAATAATTTTATGTGTATTAATATTACATTCACGAGTAAGGAATAACAGAAATTAAGATAATATTATAAAATTTATTTAAAATATCATCTTGATTAATAAATAATATCACAAATCATACATATAAACTAATATTATATATAATCTTCAATCAAGTTTAAATTGAATAAAAGTAACAGGAATAGTGAATACAAATAATATTAATTTAACATAAAAATAAATAAACAATACTAATAAAGTAATACTGTAGTCTTATAAAAAAATATTAATATAATATTAAGATAATACTCTAATGTAAAATGTAGAAAAATGATATTCGTATCAAATAAAGTCATGCTATATTTTAATACATTAATTTGTAAACTTATCCAAAAAGATTACATTAAAAATTTTAAAGTCACGAAAAATAAGATGGGACTTGATTAGTTACACGATTATTGATTATAAGAAATTCCCCCTGAGGCAAATACCATTAAACAAATAATTCTTCATAATTGTATTCTGATTCTCTTTTTGAAGACAATGTGGATTAAAGCAGGAAAAATGAAAATGTTTATTAGACATTTGGTGAGATTGAATTTTAGCACCTCCAAGTTGCCCATGAAAAGTCAAGATAGTAGTACAATTTTTGCCACATGTGATTGTCTCATTTCTCCTGTGCTTGTTATTAAAGATATAAACAACTTCTAGCAAAATATTATCTAATTTTACCAAATTCTAATCACAGTGTAATGATAAAATTAGCTGATTGAACAGATAAACCAATATCCTGAGATCTTGTCGGTTCAATTTTTATTTAGTCTTCAAAACATTGCATAAGGAAGAGTATTGATTATGCATGTTATTTTTTCTAAAAATATATTTTAAAGTGACTAATTATAAAAATAAATAAATTTATGCATAGATAGTAATATTAAATTAGTGTAAACTTTTACATTTATTTTATTTAATAATTTTTCCTTTATATTAATTCAACATGTAAAATTAAATATTGTAAATAATTTAATTTTTCATTAATGTGAGAAGTTATTGATTTTATTAAAATATACCCACGCTTATTAATGAGTGTTACTAGTGATAGTCCCATTAACGTGACAAAAGTTAATGAGAAAGTCAATTTATATTCTTTCTTGCTCCAAATCACTAATTTTATTGACATGGTGACAACTTGATATTAAGAAGATAAGGTTTTATATATTATAAATAGATCCAATTTGTTCTAATCTTTTGCCAAAGTAAGGACCTCTAACACTTTTCTGTTATAATTAGAAAACAGTTATTAATTTTTTTAAAAATTATCAAAATTTAACATATAAATCTCTTTAATTTTATTTTATATCACTTTATATGTTTTCATTTTAAATAGTTTATAAATTTTATTTACATTTTACTAATTTATAATTAAATTTCATAAACTAATATCTAAATATTTTAAATATTTTTTGAAATTGATTTAAATGTACAGATTATTTTTACTCTAATTATTTATGTAAAACTAAAAACATTTATATATTAAATATTTTTTTATTTAACAATTTTTTATAACATGAAAATTATTAATTCTTGACTAATTATACATAGAAAATAATGTTAATATAATTAATTAAATCAAACAAGTGTTTTATTACTTTTTCTATGAATAATTTTACATAAATAATTTGAGTAAAAATAATTTATATATTAAAATAAATTTACAAAAAAAATTATCTACAAATTTTCATATTAATTTATGAAATTTAATTATATATTGGTAACATAAAAATAAAAATTTATAAACTATTCAAAATAAAAAGATATAAAATAAAAATTAAAAATATTTATATATTAAAAAAAATTAATTTAAAATTTTTTATAATTTGAAATAAAAAAAATCTTGTCTAATGATAGATGAAAAATAATTTTAATATATTTAAATAAACAAAGCAAATTTCTTAGTGATTTATTATTTTGTTTATGAATAAAAAGTTAGTAGCTAGTTCAATTTATATTTAGACATTTTTTTTAATTTTTGACTTCATTTAATTTATTTCAAAATAAGATCCTGGTCAACATCAAGATGTCACATTAAAGTCAACATTTAACTTTGGATAATCAACATACAAAAAGGAGTAAAATTATAATTTAACCTATTATAAAAGGTACTCATTTTATTTTTATTTTAATTGCAAGATTTTTTAAAATAAAAATATTTTTATTTATTCATCATCTACAAAGTTAATGATCACATCAATTACTCTTTTATTAATTATATTTTAATTATTTTTTATTTTATAATTAATTTACCCATGCATTTATTTGGGAAGTGAAAAAAAAAGAGATAAAATAAGAAACTTCACAACTATTTTATCATATTGAAAAAACTTTATTGTATTTTTTTATTAAAACTTAAAAACCTTAAAAATAACACGAAAAGGAATGGAGGAAATATAAATATAACTATCATCAATAATAAAACTAAATTAATGGTAATTGATATTAAAAATTTAAATAAATTATAAATAAATTTTATGTGTATTACTATTCAAGTCACAAGTAATAACTCAAAAGATTTATATATTACATATTTTTTTTATTTTTAGTTAAAAAAATTGATAATTTAAAAAATAATAACTCTTGACTAGTGATAAATAGAAAATAATGTTAATATAATTAATTAAATAAAAAAAAGTGTTTTGTTACTTTTTTATGAATAATTTTACGTAAATAATTAGAGTAAAAATAATTTATATATTAAAATCAATTTAAAAAAGAGAATGTAAATTTTCATAATAATTTATGAAATTTAATTATATATTGGTAACATAAAAATAAAAATATGAAAATTATTCAAAATAAAAAGATATAAAGTAAAAAATTAAAAATATTTATATATTAAAAAAAATAATTTAAATTTTTTGATAATTTTAAATAACAAAATCTTGTCTACTGATAGATGAAAAATAATATTAATATATTTCAATAAACAAAGCAAATGTCTTAGTGATTTATTGTTTTGTTTATGAATAAAAAGTTACTAGTTCAATTTCTATTTAAACACTTTCTTTTTTATTTTTCACTTCATTTAATTTATTTCAATATAAGCTTCACAGAAGTATCAAAATGTCACATTAAAGTCAACATTTAACTTTGTATAATTAACAAACAAAAAGGAGTAAAATTATAATTTAACCCATTATAAAAGGTACTCCTTCTGTTTTTTATTTTAATTGTTGAATTTTTTAAAATAAAAATGTTTTTTATTCATTCATCATCTACAAAGTTAAAGATCACATCAATTACTCTTTTGTTAATTATATTTTACTTATTTTTTAATTTTTAATTAATTTACCCATGCATTTATTTGTGAATTGGAAAAAAAGAGATAAAATAAGAAACTTCACAACTATTTTATCATATTCAAGAAATTTTATTATATTTTTTGATTAAAACATAAAAACCTTAAAAATAGCACGAAAAGGAATGGAGGGAATATAAATATAACTATCATCAATAATAACACTACATTAGTGGTAATTGATATTAAAAATTTAAATAAATTATAAATGATTTTAAGTGTATTACTATTAAAGCCACAAGTAACAAATAATAGAAATTAAGATAATATTATAAAATTTATTTAAAATATCATTAAAAATAAGTTGATTATTAAATATAATATAAAAAAATCACACACACACACACACACACACACACACACACATATATATATATATATATATATATATATATATATATATATATATAAACTAATATTATATATAATCTTTAATCAAATGTGAATTGAATAAAAATAACAATAATAACGAATACAAATAATACTAATTGAAAATAAAAACGAACAAACAATATTACTATAGTAATACTATAAAAATGTAAGAAAATAATATTCATATCAAATGAAGTCATGCTATTGTTTAATATATTAATTTGTAAGCTTACCCAAAAAAATTAAAATTAAAAATTTTAAACACTAAAAAAATTTTAAAATCTAATTATGCAATTTTTAATTATAATGACATTGAATTTTATTCTTAGATATAGTGGATTAAGAAAACAACCATACAGTGACTCTGCTTCAAAATATATTTACTCCTTTTTCTTCTTAGGCATGCAGAAATGTTAGTCCTTAGTTTGACTTTCTGATTCCTGGATCGACTGACACGAGAATTTTTTAAATTTTTTATTTGTACTAGTTTTTTATCTGTCATGCACTAACAAGTAAAAAGGACTGAAAACGAGAAATTGCATCAGTCTCTGTTAAACATTACTCAAACCAAAAAAGGAAAAAAAGCAATATTCTTAACCAACAAAGACAGCTACACAAGCATCCCATAACAACCAAAAACCTGATTTTACGCCACCAAGCTTATTAAAAATTTGCATGAGTTCCCTTTATGACACTTGTGAATTGTTGGGATGAGTGAAGGACGACTCAAATGGATAAAATGAGAGAAGAAATGATGATTCTACACCCTAACATTCAACTTTTTTGTCTTTTCCTGGGAGCAGCTTGCATCATCTTTTCTCCCTTCTGCTCACTTTTCTTCAATTTCCCCAAATTTGCGCTTCCTTTGTTCTATATCCCCTTTATATACCCAGCGATATCCGTATTTCTTCACCTCCGCATATGACTCTTTCAACACTCCATCATATCTCGAAACCCATCTGCCAAGATATCTGTGCTTGAGATGGAAATCTGCAATGATGTCATGTCGTTTAAGAAAGAATAGGCACATGTGATCTGATTTGTCTAAAACAAGTTCTAGATCTACATCTCCATAAAAATCCACTCGAATATCACCAAACAAATGCCTTGGCCCTTTTGAATTTGAAAAACCCATTGCTAAGAGTGTTTCATGAGGTACGACGAATATTGCACAAAACGCAACGCCAATCCAATTACGGTCATGCATAACAGGAGATGCGTCTAAGCTTACACAATTTCCCTCATGCTCATTATTGAACCACCTTGGTATTTCACTTCCTGGAGTAACACCTCCAAAATGGTAATACCATAAAGAGAACAATCTCACCTGGTACAACAGAGACATCTATATGTTATTTCCTGATTCCTATACACAAAAAAGGAGAGAGAAAGAGATGGCAGGAGCAAAGGAGGAACATGCAAACCTGAGAACACAATTGCATCATCCATGAAAAAGCCATGTTAGTGCAGCGTTCCCTATCAACTAATTTTGGGCAGTTAAAAATGTATAATCCTGCTTTGTTTCCAAAATAGCCTGCAGGAGTTGGGATTTCAATCCGTGAAGGGAGCTCAGGCAAAGATTTCAACTGCTTGCAATGTTGTAACTTTAAACAGACCAGTTTGGAAAGCTTCTTGAGGTTGGGCAGTGTAGCAAAATTGTTACCACTTAAATCTAGCCTTTCTAAGCAACTCATAATTCCAATAGCATCAGGGATTTCAACTAAATTACAGAAACTTAGATCAAGTTCACGCATACATTGAAATATTGGGGAGGAAGGCATTAAGCAACTAACTGATTTTTTATGTTGTCTGGAGTCGGAAGATGTTGATTGGAAATGAATAGGAGCTCCATCTTTATCAATCTTCTTCAATTGCTCTGCATCCCTTAGTTCATACAATAACTCGGTGTTGTACACTTTTGAACAGCCAGAGAGATTCAGATATTGAAGAGAATTGAGGCCTAGTATGCTATTGGGTAAGCTTACTAGATTTTTGCAGTTTTTCAAATTCAATTCTCTGAGCTTTTTTAGAAGACCGATGGATGGATCAATGTGTCTGAGTTTTCGACATCCTTCGAGAACTAGCTTTCCAAGAATTAGGTCCTCTCCAAACCGTGGCAACTTGATAAGACTTTTGCAATTTCTTAAATTCAGAGAAGTAAGCTTTGGTGAAAGAACAATGGACAGGCCGATCTCTTCGAGTTGTATACATCCTTCGAGATTAAGACTCTCAAGATATAGGGCATCTTCAATATATGGCATTTTAATTAGATTTTTGGAGCCAAAGAGATCCAAACGCCTCAAATTGGGTAGAGGCTACAATGCAACGCCAATAGTAGGAAACAAAATTAATAATGACATTCAACATTTCTTTTGTTTCTTTAATTAAATAGAGAAAAAAGAAATTATCATAAGAAAGTTTGTCTTTTTATTTGTTTAATTAAATGAAAATAATATAGAATAATAATAATAATAATAATAATAATAATAATAATTGATATTACCTTTGTACCTTCCCAAAGTTGTTTGATGTTGCTGTAAGGTAGTCTCAACTCAACAAGTTTGTCCGGTTCAAAACTTGGTGGCAAACACTCAAAAGGATACTTTATCCAACTAAGATATCCTAATTCATTGGAAAGCTTAGCAAGTGTTCCTGAAAAATTAATTTGGAAGCCAACGTTCTTATATCCAAATTTGAGAAGCTTAAGGCTACTCATTGTTGATAGAGCATCGATCCTCATTGTTTGAAGAATGACAGATTTTTTTGAAAGAACTATGGCCTCAACATTTTCTGCTGCCTTGAACATAGCAAAGAGGAAAGAAAAAGTTAAATCTTTGGAAGTATTTACAAATTCTAGAATAATAGGAGGACTTTATATTTATAAATTATTCTACCTTATTATCTGACTTAACTTTAAGGAAATCTTTAACATCCCACAACCTGCTCCACTTCCATGGCTTCCTAGGCGATTTTTCTCTAACAATATACTTGCCCAAATCGCACAACAAGTCATGCATTCGAATCACCCTTGAATCCATGGTTATGAGTGATTTATCAACGAGAACTAGTAGGCCAGATTCGGGATTAAATCCACGAAAATCTAGAACTTCCTTCACATATTCCACCATATCATTGTTGAAGAAACATGCAATATCTAGAAATATTTCCTTGTGTGTATCCTCTAATTGATCAAAACTTATTCGCAACACATTCATAATACTTTTACTTTTATTTTCCCTTAACCAAGTTAATGCACTTCTCCAATGTAAAACATCTTTATCAAATAAAGATGAGCCTACTACTTCAATTGCTAAAGGATGACCTTTACAATGTGATAGTACATCATAAGTCAACTTTTCAAAATCACTCATGATATAATTATTTTTGAATACTTTTTTGCAAAACAATCGAAGAGCATCATTGTCATTCAATGGCTTCACTTGGTAAATAACATCTACTCCATGTGCCTTCAATATTTGTTGATCCCTAGAAATTATAATAATTATGCTCCCTTTACCTAGGCGTTTACGTAACAGATCATTTCTACTCCCTGTAAACATATCAAGTTGTTTATCTTGATCAACATTGTCAAGAACTATAAGTGCATTTGCATTGGCTAGCCTATTCCATGCCAAAATTGTTCCATCAGATACATTGCAAATCTCTAGATTTCTTTCCTTTAGAGATTGAGAAAGTAATTGCTTTTGTACACCTAATGGACCTTCAAGTCCATAAAGTTTGCTTATGTCATCAATATAACAAGAAGAATTAAATCGATAAGAGATTCTTTCATATAAAGCTCGACCAAGAGTGGACTTTCCTATTCCACCCATGCCAGTAATTCCAACAACTCGAACATCATTAACCGGCCCCAGACATATTAGCTTTGACAATTTAGCAAAATGAGATTCCATCCCAACTAGATTATCATATGGAAGAATAGAAAATTTGCAACCCAAGATATTTTTTATCTGCTGAACAATTTCTTCAATCACTGCATGTTGTTGCCTAAAAGTTTAAAGAAAACAAAGAATGACAAATCATCACCTAAGGGAACCAAAACCGAGCGTACATGCATAGAAGAAGATAATAACATATATAGTACTTTTTTCATTTTTAAAATATTATTTGTATTAAACATGGATAATGAATGTTGACCCAATCTCTCTAAGTATCTCCAGTTTAAAGGTTGTAATAAGTAATACATTCAAGATAACAGCATTAGTAAGAAATGATAAAAATATATTGTATATGCACGTAACAAATCAACAGCAGATTACTTACTTATTTCTGATATCCCAACCAGAGAGACTGGCTACATGGTTCAGAACTTCTCTCCATGTTTTAATTTCCTTGTCTTGGAACCTGGAACTTTGTTGGTGTTGGGCAAAGGCTTTCTCATAGTCTCCACTCTGTTTTCGCACTTGTGATGGATCAACATCATAAAAAATAGGCAGAAGAAGTCTGGGAGATGTTTGAATGCAATTCCAGATATGTGCTAGTTCACGCAGGCACCAAGTTGAGGAAGCATAGTCCTTGGAAAAGACAACAAGGAAAACATGAGACCCTTCAATGGCTCGTATTAGCTCTGGTGCTATGGATTCGCCTTTCCTGATATCTTTATCATCTTTGAAGGCCTCGATGCCTTGTTTTTTCAGAGCTTCAAAAAGAAAAGCGGTGAAGCTGTTGCGTGTGTCTTCACCGCGGAAGCTCACAAACACGTCATACTCAAACGAAGAAGAAGAAGAAGAGGTGCATTGGAAGATGGCATTAGAAGTAGAAGCCATTACAATTGCAAAACTGTGAAGGAAGAAGAACAAGTGTTTGTGGATAGAAATAATGTATCAAGAAATATAAATACGCAGAGTTCAGAAATTTCTTGGCAGCTGCTAGGGGAAAATTGTAGGAAAGTGTCAGCTAATGAATGGAGGGTTCAGATGATGTGACGAAGGGAGGTTCGTGGAAAACGAGTTATGAATTTCCCCCTAATAATTGAATGAAGACTTCGTTGGTGTTGCTGATTCATCATTTCATCGGTGCTTCCTACCAAACTATTTTTTTTTTATATTTTTATGTCTTTTTCTTTTACTTGTATTCTTATTGTTGACTGTCTAAGTACAACAACATGCAATATTATTTTTCTAACCGTTACCTTCTCAGAATATCTGCTTATTCAGTTTGTTACTTAAATTTATGTTTTTTGTTCTTAAGGCATGAAATATTGAGATGTGTTATCAAATGAATGCTGTTAAAAGGATTTTCAAAGATTTTTTTTTAAGAGAAAGATTATTAATATCTCAATATTTAGGTATATTTAGTTATTCATACGCGCAACGCACATATTTATTTTTAATTTTGTCTAGTTTTATATGAAGTTTCTTATTTTAGTTTGGGTATTGTTTTGCAGCAATTTCTCTTAATTAAGAACCTTGCGATGAAATAATTTTGTTAGAGTGTTCACTTTTTCACAATGTCAATTTTACTTCATGCGGAATCAAGTTAGGCTTCTTTTTTCACTTTTTTCATAGCTCTGTTTTTTCACCCAAAATTAAAATAAGTTGCTCTTAGCACGGTTGATTATTTGGGTTCAGTTTGTAACATTTTGTTATAAGTTAAGGTATTTGAGATTTATTACTTAGTATCAAATTAATCATATCCTATCGGTCAGACTATTTTGGGGGCAAAATGATTTTTTGAGTTGTGACTTTATGCCAAGTCAATAATCAAATCTCAGATTTTGGTTAAGAGATCTAAGTATTTAATTATCAATTCCATCACTTTATTTATTTAGAATGTTTAATAAGGTCTTTTTATTTTTAAAATTTTCTTAATGTGATTCTTTAATGTCTCAGTGTAGTTCTTTACTTTTTAAGAATGCCTCAATATGATATTTTTTTTCTAAATTTGTAATTAATTTCGTCAGCCTCACTTGAACAAGAAGGACGACCATATTGAGGAATTTTTAAAAAAATAAAGAATTACATTGAGATATTTTATAAAATGTTAACCCTTATTGGAATGTTTAGAAATAAAATAACTTATTGAACATTCTAAATAAATAAAATTAAGCCTCAAATTGATAATTAAATATTATTATTATATTATTATTATTCTTTTTTACCACCGATTAACTATTTTAATCCTAATGTATCTTCTTGTTTTTTTTAATCAAAAAAGTGTGCTTTATTCTTTGCATATCCAAGACATGACCTACTGGGAAATTTAAATGTGTGTCTAGTTTGAATTGAATTTTTCATAATCATATTAAAGTACTAGTTAACATTTTACTTTACATATTAAATAATTAATTTGAGTCCAAAATTGATCATTAAAATAATTTAGTGCCTCAAATTAAATTTGTGTTCCATATTTCAATTTGAGCATTATTTTGTATAAAGTTCTTGTTTGGGTGTTGTTTTCTGGTAACTTCTATTAATGAAGAATCTTGAGATGAAATTACATTACAAGAGTATTCACTTTTTCATAATATCCATTTTACTTCATGTGGAATCAAGTTGGATTTCTATTTTTTAACTCGATCAATTAAAATAAGTTGTTCCTAGCGCGATTGATGATTTGAATTTAGTTTGTAATATTTTGTTATATCTTAAGATAATCATTGTCATGCATTCTCAAGCATTGAACTAGAAGTTGCTAGTTCTATGGAAGACGTACAAGCAATTCATAAGCATAGAATTTGCACAAGACATCAAGTCCTCATCCAACCTAAGGAACTAGAAGCATGAAGATTAAAGCTTGAGCACTGCAATTGTCAAAATCAGAATCAGAAGACATCTTGTAGAATAATCTTCAGAAGACATCCTATGACTCTCTCAAGAAGATGTCATGAGGATCCACTAAGACTAGTCAACAAAGAACCAACGGTTACAATCAAATAAATTTGAATTGTGGAAGTTGTCAACAGTGGAGAGAAAATAAGAGAAGACACATGGAGATGTTGCACAAGACTTTAAAAGAAAAGCAAACTCCCAATTGTGTTTGAACAGCTCACACAGATTTGAACATTTGAATTATCCCTCAAACAATCATAAATGTTTACTTAAAAGAGATCAATTTGAAGGAACTCATTGAAAGGAAAGAGTGCCACAAAGAGAGAGTAAGGTGCAAAAGATATGAGAGCTCAAGAGACTACCTCATATCCTAACTAGCATCTTATGTTCACTAGCTTCTCCAAAACTTTTCATCAATTTTCCTTTTGCCATTATAATTTCATAACTCTTGAATAGAAGACAACCTATGAAGCACTGAACTTCAATTTGGTTCACGTATCCATATCCGATATCGATATTCTTTGATACTTCATTGATTCGTATTCGTGGAGTATCCAGGCCTTTAAAAAAAATATGAAAATTCAATACAACTACTATGAGACATAAGAGCATGTATAATATAGAAATACAGAAGCATGCATTGTCCCTTGAAGAATTTAAGAGATGAACGAGATTAATATTATTTTTATAGGGAGTGATTTATGTTAACAATTATGTATAGTTTTTATTTACTTTGTTTGTAGCAATGTCCAAGTATGTTATTAATCTTGATTTTCAGAATTGTAATTATATATTTATTATGTTTTATGAATTTTAATACTTATCTATATCTTACACGTATCGTATTTTATATATTTAATTTAGAATAATTATATTATCGTATAGGATATATATTGTATTTGTCATCATAGACAAGGACGGATTGAGAGGGAGCTAGACAGGAAGGGGCCATAGCCCCGACCCCCTCATGTTTTTTATGCCCCTCCCCTCATGTTTAGTTAACTATCGTAAAATTAGTGGGAAGATTTTAATAGAGAAAGAACAGCTGTTTGCATTTTTTTTTTTTAAGAAAGCTGCTTGCAGTTAATTCTTTATATATAGTATTAGTCTATAATATTATATTACAGACATATTTTTATATAACATTGATAGTGACAAGATTTGATAACTATTCATTATTATGAGTTATTACATGCTGAATTTTTAGCAACAGTATTTTAAAACGAATTAAGATTTGTTTCCTTTTTATTGTTTGAAATAAAAATTTTAATTTATGTGTATAACTAGTTAATGTATTTTTTGTAAAAGATATTATTTATCAAATAATTATTTAATATAAATTCAATATTTAAATAATTACAAAATAAGAAAAATATTTAGTGTGTGTTTAGTTTTATTTGTAACATTGGTTATGAGTTTAAAATTGGTTTTGAATATATTTTCAAATTGGTTGATTTAACACTAGAGAATAATTTAAAACTGATTTTAAGTTCAGAATTGATTTCACATTAAAGTAATTTTTAATAATTTTTGCGTTGGATCCAAAATTTTACTTGAAAGTGTTATTCTAACATAATTTTTTAATAAAAAAAATCAAAACATAACTTCAAAATCAATTTTAACAAAATAAATTATATTTAAGATCAATTTTATCAATGCTCATTCATACGCATTTAGTTCCCCTTCACTGAATTTCTGGACTGGTCCCTCGTGATGACAACAAAAATGTCATGTAGGCAACTCCTTTGATGTGTTCTTCCTTCATTTTATTTTCTTCAACTAAGTTGCGAAGGGATATAGTTGGTCACACAGGCAACTTGGTAATGTGTAACTACAACAGTTAATGTGAGAAGGAAATGTTTAGTAGCGGTGAAAAATAAAATTGATGAAAGTTAAAAGAAGAATCATTTTGTGGTGAGTTTTATAAGTTTAGAAAACAAATAATATACATAGAATTCAAAGATTAAATAGTTAGTCGATAGGAATTTCACGGATAAAGTAATTATTAGTACTAATACTAATAAATAATTAGTAGTAGTACGCATTATCAAGTAATATAATAGTAGTGTTAGCACATTTTACCAAAAAAGAAAAAGGTAACAGTAGTTAAAATCACATAAGTAATATAATAAACAAACAAGTTATAGACTCTTACACTGCATGAGTGCAGTAAAATTGTACAAATAATATAATTTTAGACACTCTAAGGGATATTAGTCTCTATAAGTAAAATCATTCAACAATTCCTCAAATATTTAAAAAAAAAAGGAAAATGTTAATTTTAATCACCCTCAAATAGATTTTGATATGCACTTGAGAGAAACATAATAAATTAGTAATTGTGAATTACCCAAACATAATATATATTTATTAACCAAAATTAGGAAGCTAATTAATGACAAACATAATTTCTTATTTGATTACCCAAAATTATATATATTCATTTAAAAAATAATAAAGATATTGATTGACTTGATGTTTTGTATTTGTCTAAATGCTAAGCAGAAATAATTTTATAACTGTTATCCACACGTTTAATAATTTATGTTTTTATTTAAATATTCCTAAGGTAGAGTTTTTTACATAAATAAAGATATACACAGATTTGTTTCTTTTAAATGTTAGGAAAAAAATACTATTTTTCTTACCTTTTCAACTATAAGCATTAATAATAAAAAAATGAAACAAAGGTTAAGGTCTTGTTATCCATAAACATTTATTTTCTCAGTTTTTCAGTAATTAGATGGAATAACTTCCATAAAATTAATTAAAGTACACGAGTTAATTTTAGCATACTAAAAAATTCAATTCATTTTTATTCTTCTTTTTCATAGATTGTATATAGAGAAATTTATGGGCATATAAGAAAAGAGTTGTTTTAGAAGAAGAGGACCCAACTTGTAAATTCAACCTATAAATATGGCTTGCGCTTCCCGCCATTTCAATCATCAACTTCTAACTGTTCGTTTCATTTAGCCAAAAGAAAGAATACCAACATACCAAGAGAACAAAGAGAAGAAGCAAAGAGACCTTCTACGATCATCAATGCCTGCCAAAGTTTATATTGTGTATGCAGTATGCTCACATTTTAACCTTTGTTGTCTTCTTTAATTGATTCTTTATATATGTGTGCACTCGTGTGTTATAATTATAACTTGTTAATCATTATCTGACATGCATGATGCATGCTTCTCAATATGGAATTTCGTTCATTCGGTTTCTTTTATTTCTTCAATGGGTTCTTAAATTTGAAATCTTTTAGATTTCAATGTTCTTTGAAGATCTTGGTGTCTAACTTTGAAAGATATGATGCATTCTTGCTCTGCTTCTGTTTTTCCCTCTGTTCTGTAACGATACAATGGTTTGTTTGATCATTGGGGATGTTGAGAGATTTTCCATAGGAGCCTTGAATGCTGAAAGTCTTGTGCTTTTCTATTTTCCCAATTTGTAAGAAAACTTGATTGTGTTCCTGATTCATTGACTTTCTGAATCATTGAACATCTTCTTTGGTATTCCATCATTGCCATTTTCTATAATGAAAGCACATTTCAAAATTGTTACTCAATTAGAAAATAGGTTTTCAGAGCTTGACAAGTTGTAAGCTGTGTACAGATAATATCCATCTACAATGATTTGCAAATATAACAATCCACTAGTTCTTATTTGATATTTAACTTTCCTTTTGTTTTTATCCTTTTACTGATAAACTATAACCTTGGTGTTTGCAGTATCTACCTTTTCATAATGTGATTTTCATTTCCTCTTTCTGTTGTATTGTCCCCAATAATATTGCTCAATTTCCCTTTTCATTTTCATCTTGTACTGAATTATTGACGATGTTTCTATCAGCTTCATTTACTGAACGATTTTTTTTTTTTTTTGCAGGTATTACTCAATGTATGGTCATGCGGAAACACTAGCTAGGGAAATATTGCGCGGGGCTAATTCTGTAGAGGGTGTTGAGGCCAAACTGTGGCAGGTGTGTATATTTGTTACATTTAACACAATTCCTAATTCAATGCATTCTATTTAGTTATAGCATAAAATTGCAAATAGTAACCAACTAAAAGTCCAGTGCTAAACCTTATTCCTCTGTGCCTCTATGGAGCAGATAAATTTCATGAAATTAATCTGCATGTATTGCCCCAGTTGCAGTGGCTCCACTTTAGGTCGATAAATAGTTTTAAACTTAATATCATAGTTGCTGCCATCTGATCTGAATGTCACAAAGTTAGATTCAAACTTTCTGTTAGCTTGGTTCCTTCACTATAACCATATTTTACAATGGCCTTCTGACAGGAGAATTCAATGGCCTTAAGCCCTTGACTGATCCAATAATTTCATGTCCTAAGTTTTTCTATATGTTTTAGTACATAATTCATTTAGGGAAAAATCAATTTTTCCTGCCTTAACGCTTGATGTAACAAAACTTGTGACTGTAATTAATTTGGACACACATTTCAATCATGTTCAATGATTCAAAATCAACTCTATCAAATTTTAAACAAAGTCATCTAGTCTCTATGAATCATAGTATGAAAAAGACTTCCCAAATTTGCTCTTGCTAAATTCTAGAAGGGGATGCAAAAACCTGTTTCACATTCTCCTTTTCAAGAAGGCAAGTAAACATTTGCTCTTGCTAAATGCTGACTATATTGAACATTTCAACCTATGAGCAGATACCTGAGACACTGCCACCTGAGGAGCTTGTTAGGCTGAGAGCACCACCAAAGAGTGATGTACCAATCATTAACCCTTTTAAACTGCCCGTAGCAGATGGTTTTGTCTTTGGTTTTCCAACAAGATTGGGAATAATGGCTGCTCAGTTCAAGGCTTTCCTGGATTCAACTCAATATCTATGGAAAGCGCAAATGCTTGCGTGCAAGCCTGCTGGAATCTTCTATAGCACCAGTTGCCAAGGTGTTGGACAAGAGACTGCGCCGTAAGACCCTCTCTAATCTCAATGTAGTTTCTTAATCAATTCCTATGATATGATTGATGACTGAAATATTGTTGTTAGAAATTTAAGGGAATTCCTCTTGAGCATAGGAAGCCTCTTCTTTTCTAATAATGTGATGTCATACATGACTAGAGGAACAAAACATTTTATAATAAGTTGACATACCTTAATGAAGAGAATGAATTTTGAACTTTTCTTATTTCTATTTGAAGTCATTAAAACAGAAACAAGATTTTTGTATCTATAACTTCAGAAATGTCAACAATTCCAAGAAATTCAGTCTTTTAAGAACACTTCAAAGTGGTTAATTCTTTGGATAAGTTCTAATGTATGTTATTAATGACATATGTAGACTCACATATTGAACAACAATATCTTACCATTATGCACTAATGAGATTAGAAAATTCTGGAATCTATGACAGGTTTACTGCTATCACTCAGCTGGTTCATCATGGAATGATATTTGTTCCAATAGGATACACATTCGGTCCTGGCATGTTCGAGATGAAGGAGCCGAAAGGTGGAAGTCCTTATGGTGCAGGAACTTACATTGGTGATGGCTCTAGGCAGCCAACTGAGCTTGAGTTGCAGCAAGCATTCCACCAAGGGAATCATATCGCCACCATCATAAAGAAGTTCAAGGAAGATGCTCACCCAATTTTTACTCTACACAATAGAGGATATTGATTTGTGTTCTCTGTGCCTGAAATTTTCTATCTTCAGAAGAAAATTCTATGTGCTGAGTTCTATTTTTGTGTTATAGATATACTCACTGCTACAAAAAATCTGTTCAACGAAGGTCGTCGTCGGCGTTCAACGACGGTGAACGCCCGTCTTTAAATGCGACGTCGTTGTAGACGTCTGACCATTTACGATGGTCACTTTTCACCGTTTTAGAAGGACGTGATTCCTGCGATGGGGCTGACGTCACGGCCGTAGTTGAACCAGCGCCTTCGAAGATGTTGCGACGGCAGCAACGACGTGGAAACATTCGGTTTTTAGGACGGGCTTTAAATGCAACGACGTAGTAATATATAACTTCAAAGACGGTGGTTACGTAAGCGGTGAGTTCTGTCGCGGGTGAGGAAGACATAGATGTGAGTGGGGAAATCTTCAACTTCTCCGGCCCAACCATTGGGGGTGTCGTAGGAAGCAACAGCGGTCCAGGACCCGAGGGAGAAATGTTGGACATTTTAGTGTAATTGATCTCTTTATTCTGTTAAAATAAGAGTGCACGCTTGTTTTAATGTAATAACGAGATGTTCGGTTTAGGCAAAGGTTGGAAGTTACATGGAAGTTACTAAAACTTCCATCAACGGTTGGAAGTTACATGGAAGTTACTAAAACTTCCATCAACGGCAATTTTTAAAAATAAATAACTTCCATCAACCGCCAAAAACCACCTGTTCTATGATTATAAATAATCATCCTGGTTCAGAAAGCACAAGATGTGAAAAACATACAAGACCAAAACAAAACTCTTGAATTATAATCTTCTGATTTTATCCGATTGAACAATTTTGGTTGAACCCCGAAATTTGATTCAATCTGAAAGTGTTTATACACGACTTCAGATTTATCCAGGATTATCTCGATTTTGAAAATTAACCAACAAAAGATTGAATCAAATCTTTCGAGATGACGAACGATAGTTCGAAGATGACAAGCAAGTTTGCGAAGTTGGACAAGTTTGAAGGACAGGATTTCAGAAGATGGCAGAAGAAGATGCACTTTCTCTTGACAACATTGAATGTGGTGTATGTGCTGAGTACACCGATGCCGGTGTATATGGAAGGCGAAACTCTGGATCAAACAAGGAAGCGTTCGAAATGGGAGAACGACGATTACATTTGTCGTGGACACATTCTGAACGGTATGTCTGACTCTCTCTTTGATATTTATCAAAATGTTGAGTCTGCTAAGGAATTATGGGACTCTCTTGAATCCAAGTATATGGCAGAAGATGCCTCAAGTAACAAATTCTTAGTTAGTAATTTCTTTAATTACAAAATGATTGATTCGAGGCCTGTTATGGAGCAATATAATGAACTGCTGCGGATTTTGGGTCAGTTTACTCAACATGATTTGAAAATGGATGAATCCATTGCAGTTTCATCTATAATTGATAAACTGCCTTCTTCTTGGAAAGACTTCAAGCATACCTTGAAACATATGAAGGAAGAGTTGACTCTGGTTCAACTTGGCAGTCATTTCATGATTGAGGAGTCGCTGAGGGCTCAGGAAATTGACAAAGTCAATAATAAAACCGTAGCAGGTTCCTCTTCCGTTAATATGGTAGAGGAAAGTGGAACAGTTAAGCAAAATTACAATGCTAAAGGTAACAAACGAAAATTTCAAGGAAATAAGAACAAAGGTCCAAACAAATAGACAAAATTGTCATGTTGGAAGTGTGGGAAACCTGGTCATTTAAAGAGGGATTGCCGGGTGTTCAAAGGAAAGAACAAGGCTGGTCCAAGTGGGTCTAATGATCCTGAAAAGCAACAAGGTCAGATTGTAGTGAATAATTTTAATTCGAATACGAATTCAAATTATGTATCACTAATATCTGATGCATTCTATGTGCAAGATGATGACGTTGCTTGGTGGTTTGATTCGGGAGCAACAAGCCATGTGTGCAAAGATCGTCGTTGGTTCAAGGAATTTAGACCAATCGATGATGGCTCTATTGTGAAGATGGGCAATGTTGCAACTGAATCAATCCTAGGATTAGGTTGTGTGAATATAGTTTTTACTTCCGGAAAAAGTTTGTATTTGGATAATGTCTTATTTGTACCTGGTATTCGTAAGAACTTATTGTCTGGTATGGTTTTAAATAATTGTGGTTTCAAGCAAGTACTTGAAAGTGACAAGTACATCTTGTCAAGACATGGTTCGTTTGTTGGATTTGGTTATCGTTGTAATGGAATGTTTAAATTAAACATTGATGTTCCTTTTGTTCATGAATCTGTTTGTATGGCCTCGTGTAGTTCTATAACTAATATGACAAAATCAGAAATTTGGCATGCTAGATTAGGACATGTTCATTACAAAAGATTAAAAGATATGTCAAAAACAAGTATGATTCCTCCTTTTGATATGAACATTGAAAAATGCAAAACTTGCATGTTGACCAAGATCACTAGGAAACCTTTTAAGGGTGTTAAAAGTGAGACTAAAGTCTTAGACCTTATTCATAGTGATTTGTGTGATTTGCATGCTACTCCATCATTAGGTCATAAAAAAAATATCTTGTTACTTTTATTGATGATGCATCAAGGTATTGTTATGTATATTTATTAAATACAAAAGATGAAGCTCTTGATAAATTTAAAATTTATAAGAAAGAGGTAGAACTTCATCAAAATGGGCTAATCAAAACTCTTCATACGGATAGGGGAGGTAAGTATTATGATCCGGTTTATTTTCAATCTACTGGAATAATACATCAAACTACAGCTCCCTATACACCACAACAGAATGGTGTAGCCGAAAGGAAGAATAGAACCTTGAAAGAAATGGTGAATTCCATGTTATCCTATTCGGGTTTAAGTGAAGGATTTTGGGGTGAGGCTATGTTGACAGCCTGTTACTTGTTGAACCGAATTCCTAACAAAAGGAATAAGGTTACCCCATATGAACTTTGGCACAAAAAGACACCAAATTTGAGTTATCTCAAAATTTGGGGATGTAGGGCTGTGAGAACTCAGCATAATTTGGCCGATCATTTAACCAAAGGGTTAAGTAGAGATCTTGTGAAAAGGTCGGCTGTGGGATTAGGATTAAAGTCCATCTGAAATCTCTTATGTTAAGATACCCAATTCCCATCTAATATGACATTAGGTGCTGAATTCAATGTGGAAAGCTTAACATGTAGAGATTGGAACACATCATCGAAAGTATCCCAAAAGGAATGTGTTCGGTTCTGTAAGTTAAAGAGGTTGAAGTATAACTTCTCAATGGTCCTTTTGAAAAATTGCATTTGCAGGTGCAAGAAAGAAAAGGACTACCTATATAAGCATGAAGTTTAGCCGCTTCAAGAAGCTGGGACTTGGCTTTGATATGCTTATGAAGGATAGGGACACAGGCTAGTAAAACTAGTGTCGAGCAAGAGTAATGTTATAAACTATTGTGCAGATTATCTTCATGTATTCATTATGAATAGAAAGGGTTCAATCCTTAGTGACACCCTGATATTCGAATATTTGAAACGTGTAATTTGCTAAGATGAAATTCAATCGTCACGATATTTCATCTATGCAGTAGTTTGTGGTATGTTATGACTTTGGTGATTTGATCGGTAATTACACTAAAATGGGGGAGGTTTGTTGGACATTTTAGTGTAATTGATCTCTTTATTATGTTAAAATAAGAGTGCACGCTTGTTTTAATGTAATAACGAGATGTTCGGTTTAGGCAAAGGTTGGAAGTTACATGGAAGTTACACTGGTGATGGCTCTAGGCAGCCAACTGAGCTTGAGTTGCAGCAAGCATTCCACCAAGGGAATCATATCGCCACCATCATAAAGAAGTTCAAGGAAGATGCTCGCCCAATTTTTACTCTACACAATAGAGGATATTGATTTGTGTTCTCTGTGCCTGAAATTTTCTATTTTCAGAAGAAAATTCTATGTGATGAGTTCTATTTTTGTGTTATAGATACACTGTTTAGCGATACTTGCTAATGAGAAGTTTGTTTGTCTTTTCCTTTTGGTTTTAGGCTTAGAAGACACTTGTTCCCTTTTTATGTAATCCCCTCATGAATGTTAGTGCCAACAAACAAGCACATATACATTCAGACATAACAAAAATTGCATAGTTTGAGGAAATTAAACTAGACTACAATATGCTATGTGTATGCAGGAAGCCACTTCATTTGTCCTAGCAATTGAAAATATACTATGCTAATAATTGGGATATGTATCATTTCAGGTCTAGTGATATAGATTATTGGTTATGTATATACTATTCAAACGTTCCCTAAAGCAAGTTCACTCAATGGAACAAACAAAGCTAGTTTTATATGAAAAGAGCAAACCTACTTTACCATGCAGCATAAATTTTCATGTCCTTCATTATACAAGTTAGAATATTACATAACTTTTAAACTCGATATTGATTCTAAGAGATAGTTTAATCCTCAAATCTGGGCTAAATCCTGTCTTGATCTTTCAATTATTTTTTTTTTAAATCTTATTTTCTGAAATTTTAAAAAATATATTTTGTTACAAAAATGTATATTTGAGGGATAAAACTATTTTTTTTCAAAATCACTTTTAGTCCCTTGGAACTAAATTTGAGGACTAAAACTGATTTTTTTTTTCAAATTTGTGGGACTAAAATGATTTTTTTAAACATGGGAACCAAAATATTTAATTCAATAAAAGTTTTAAAAAATAAAAGAAATTATTTTATATTATAAGGAAATGATTATAGCTAAGTAAAATTTAATTGTTGATCGAATCATGACATTATCTTATTGACGTGAAGATTTTTTATAGCTCGTTAATTTAGCACATAATTTTACGATTTCTGTATAATTTTTTTTATAACTTTAAAGTCATAACTTAATTATATATTTTTACTTTTAAGATTTTTTAACTTTAAAGTCGTACATTATTTTTTTCACGCTTTTTTATTTTATTTGGTTTTCAATTTTTTAAAAATTAAAAAAATTATTAAATAAATAATTTTAGTTTTACTTATTATTATTTTTATGTAATAAATTGTATATTTTTTAAGATTTTATTTAAAGAAATGAAAATAGAATAAAAAAAACCAAAGCATGAAAAAACAATTACAACTTTATAGTTGTAATCTAAAAAAACTTTTCCCACTTCAAAGTTGTAAAAGAAAAAAAAAATTAGTTACTATTTCAAAATTATAAAAGAAAATTAAGTTACTATTTCGAAATGATAAAAAAAGTTAAGTTACTATTTCAAAATCGTAAAAAAAAGTTATGTTAAAGTGATAAAATTGGATACAAATTTAGTTTAAAAAAATAACTAAAATTGTAACATGTGTTACGACTTCAAATTTAAGAGTCATAACACCAATTTAAGAGTCGTAACACCTGTTATTATTTATCTCTTTTCAAAAATAATTTAAAAATTACCCTTATTTAAAAAAACCTTAAAAAAATACCCCACTCAGGAAAAAAAAAAGCCCAAGTTTTCTACTTTTTTTTAATTTTAAAAGAATAAAAACAGAATTTTGGGAAGCAAAAGCATACATGCTCGGAGTCTTTTTTGTTTCTTTTTTTTAATTCGAGAATGCAAAAAGTGGAGCAACCCAGATGCTGAAATGCCAATAATAAGAAATGGGAATACTCACAGTTGCAGCCCAAATTACTCAACAATATCTACTAGAGAGAGGAATAAATGTGGAAAAGAAGGTAAATGTTGAAAAACAACAAGCATAGAGTGGGATACGGTGCAATTTCTAGAAAGATAACCTACATGTTTTTCTTAGGGACAGATGGATCCAACGGTCAAAAAACTTTCCCAGCATGCAGGACCTACTGAGCTTCGCTTCCTAGAAGGTGTTTTCAAACATACTTCTAAACATCTTGGTTAATATAAAAATCATGTTTGACTCATATTAAATGCAAAATGCTCTTTGGTGGAGAAGCATTTGAGACCTTGCTTGATATGGAGTTTGTGCAGTGATTACAAATTATAATTTGTCTAAAAAACACTTTCGTTCTAATGCCAAGAATTAAAATAGAAAACATAAATTTATTTTTATTTGGAATAATACAAAATTGATAAAATTAAAATAATATTATTGTTTCTTACTTTAGTATTTTATATAAGAATAAATCATATTTCTTTGAATATTTTTAAAAAAAACATTCATTTTCAATTTCACTTACCACTCTTTGGTTTTTTGTTATTAATTTATAGATGATATTTATTACCAATCAAAATATTTTCGGTAAATTCAATGAATCAGATAAAAACTTAACCTAAAAAAATTTGTTGTAATTTCGGATAAGGTGAGGAGATTTGACTGTTCGGGAAGATAATTCAAGGATTAATTGAGATTTAGAATTAAAGGATGTTTGAGAATCCTTCATTATTTTTTAATCCTAGAATGTGTTGAGTTCTGTTTTTTTAGGTTCCTGTATGTTATAGTTTTTTTTATTTTTCAAAAAGGAAATACTTTGTAATGAGTTCTATTTTTATGTTATTTGGTGTAAAGATTATTGAAATTAGTTGAATAAAAGAAATTTTGTTTTGTCTTGTTCTTTAGGCTCAAAAATTATATGTTCCCTTTTTTTGTATTCCACTTTCTGCCAAGGTAAAAACGTAAACGCAATTACTTAATACAACATACCGTACTTGAAGTTTGAAATATTGAATTTAGAGTTGAATTACTATTGAAATAATAATAATAACACTTGGCACACACAAAAAAAAAACAATAACATAATAATAATAATAACACTTGACAAAAAAAAAAAACAATAACAGTAACAGTTAGTCTGCATCCTTTTCTTTAATGTCCATTGCTATTAACTCTTTGGAGACTTTCAGAAAATTCTTAAGGTATCATATTCAATATTATCCAACCCCACCAATGACTTATAATTCTTTTTATTTAGGGGAGTTTTCTTGGCAGCTTCTCCCACTTAGCTTTTCTACTACTCTCCTTTCCACCAAGAAGATGTAATATAAATAACAGTCACTAATTGGGATTTGTGCTTCGTTTCTAAGAATTCTCAAATTCCTCGATATTGCTTCTTATGATGAAAAGTTTGAGGTTACCTTTTTCACACTTTCATAAAAGCTAACTAGCAGGTGATCCGTGTTTTCCCACAAGTCACGCGCTCGCTTACGATCTTTCTTTTAAATTGTTTTACATATTTAATTTTTTAATTTAATGTTATATGATAAATTCATCTAATAAAAATATGTGAATAAATTAATGTGACTTGTTTAAAATTTAAAAAACAAAATTAAAATCAAAAAATAAAATAAAACAAAAGAATAAAAATATATTTTAGTCTAATCATAATATACTTAAAATAAAAAATGTATAAGTGATAATTAATATTAACTAATCATATAAAAATATATTAGTTGCAAAAAAATACTTAATACTTTTGTATAATTATTTCAATTAATTTTTCACTATAGAGTTGTAATGATATTGTTATATGATATTTTTTTATAATATTATGCCATAATGAGAAAAAAGAGTGACATTTTTTTATAAGCCAATAGAATCTCCTTTGCTTATTTCATGATAGAAATATTACTTTCCGCTTTTAAGAAATACACTAACATATGAAGACCTAAGATTTAGTATTAGAATAGATTAATACCCAAAACAAAGAGTAAAAAAAACAAAAAAAAAATTGAATAAAAAAATCACATTGTAAAAAGGCCGAGGCACAATCAGAAAAATGATTCTACCCCTCTACGCATGATCTCCATATGTGTGTGCCTATAATTCATTCTCAATCAAATGGCCTATAGACATCAGTGTATGTAATTTGAATTTTTAGCCAATGAATAGAGAATAACTTCTTCTGCTAGAGGACAACCCCTTCCCGCAAAAAGTATTTGTAAAAGTTTATAAAACAGATATCATAAAATCCAACACCATATTAAATGCAACAGAAGCATCTCAAGGTAAGTATGCTAGAGGATTCGCCAACCAGTTATAAAAAGAGTGGCCCTGCTAATATATGATCCTTAAGACCTTAAGTCCTTAACCATAATAAAAAAAACATAATTGTCTAGATCCAAGGTTCAAATAGCAAAGGGAACAAAAAGAACACCTGCCAGTTAATTCAAATATCAAAATACAACATTTGAGTATTTTAGGAAAATTCAAACATGAAAAGGAACTACCAATGGCATACCAAAAAGGAAGGAAAACAAAAATTTCACATGGCCTGCATTATTTCAATTTGAAGATAAGCTTCAAGCATGTTTGCATGTAATTAATACATCACAAGTGACACTGTCAGATTAGCATTGGCTTAAATTAAACAGTAGATGGAAATAAAGCACCATTGGTATCACATGAAACTAAACTGCCAAATTAGCATTAGCATTAATGAAAAGCTTTGATCCATACATTGAGTTTTGAATAGATAGCGGAAATTTTCCTAAAATTACATTGAAGTGGACAACTTTACTTTAAACAAATTAATAAAATGATGCTAAAAATAAATTGAATGTAAGTAAATGTTGTTACAGTAATTGATACCAGCAGGATCCTGCTTTATCTTGGTCAATGCCAGTGAAGAAGAAGATGAAATTGGCAGAGGCCAAACGAAACTCACACACAGCACATTGTTCTTCTGTTTGTGTGAAGGAGAAACGAGAAGGGGGAGTAGATGGAGGGAGTGTCAATATGAAGGAAAACCGGATAAAGAAAGCAAAGGAGATTTTTTAATTGAAAATAGATAAGTAGTTTATTTTGGCAGGAGAGAGAGGTTAGTAGGATATAGAATAATAAGGATTTTAAATTAAATAAATAATAAACAAAATTGTTAGTGTGATTTAATGTATAATGTTTTAGATTTAGAGTATAGTTGGATATTATATTATTATGTTTAAGTGTGGTATTGAACATGTAATGAATTATTTATATTTTTATTTTATATTTTAATTATCTGAATTAACATGTATTTATTTAAGTGGGATTCATTTTAATATTTAAAAAATATTATGTGTGTAATATCATGTTAATTAAAAAATAATTCAACGATAAAATTATTAGTAATTAAAAATAGTAATCAACTGTAACTAAATTTTTTGATAATAATAATAATGACTCACATATTAGTAATGATAATGATATATGACTAATCAAAATTTTGTTATTATATATATCTAGTGATGAGTTTTTAATGACAAAAATTGTCATGATAAACCATCTTTTCGTACAATTAAAAATACATATTTTTTGTTCTTATAAAATTTAAATGTTATATTTTTGGCTCGGGACAAATTTTGATTGTACTTTATGTTAACCTATTCAATGTCCAATCCAACTCATCAAAGACCTAGAAAAATATTTTTTTTAAAAAATATTAGAGTTAAAAATTCGCAACAAATTTTAAAAAAATGGACTAATCAGTTTGGTTTCCAACATCAAAAGGTTTTAGAGAATGTAAATTTGTTATTACACTTATCAATTTAGCAAGTACACCACCTTTAGTTTTTTATATTTTATTAATAAACATATCTTTTTTATAAAAATAATAAAAATCCTTTTTTTTATATTCTTCGTTACTTTTCAAACCTTTTTTTTCATCCTAATTTAACATAAAAAAATATTAATACTAAAGTAATGAACAAATTACATAAATTTCTCCATAAGTTTACTCTAATTGTACATGTATTCTTTTCATTAAAATCATTTTTTTTACACTCCTCATATAAGAGTGCAGAAAGTCTTGCCTACACACTGTCCTAAAACTGACGTGTTAGATACAGCCAATAAAAGGTTGCCAGTGCATTAAAACACTTTAAAAATAATTATTAGTTAATAAATTAAAATAAACTAACAAAAACTGCATTTTTCTCTCTCTATAATCTCATACTCCTTCTCCCTCTCTTCCGGCAACTGAGCAAGGGTGAGGGACTGCTAATTGACTAAACAGAATTGGTTCATCTGCAGAAGGTGGGCTTCTCATGCGGCATTTGATACACATTTCGGATGAAATTTTCAATGACGAGGGTAAGATTGCACATCAATTCAACGACGAGAGTTAACTCTTCATAATTGTATTCAAATTCTCTTTATGAAGACAATGTGAATTAAAGCAAGAAAAATGTTTATGGGACATTTGATGAAATTCAATTTTATTACCACCAAGTTGCCAAAGAAAAGTCAAGAATAATACAATTTTTGTCAAAGAAAAGTCAAGATAGTAGTACAACTTTGATCACATGTGATTGTCTCATTTCTCCTCTGATTGTTATTAAAGATATAAACAACTATCAGTAAAATATTATCCAATTTTACCAAATTTTAATCACAGTTTAATCATAAAATTAACTGATTGAACAAATAAACCAATCTCATAAGATCTTCAAAACATTGCATAAGGAAGAGTATTGAGCATGCATGTCATTTTTTTTTTTTCAATTTCTGTTAAGTGCCCAAGACAAAAGGGTACAGGCTAAGATTTTCAAATTCATTTAGCAATAATCTCCCTTCTGCTGAGATTATTCCTTTCTTTCTTTTTCCTTCATTTTGTTCAATTTCCCCAAATTTGTGCTTCCTAGCCAACGATTCTATATCCCCTTTATATAACCAGCGATATTCGAATTTCTTCACCTCAGCATATGACTCTTTCCTCTCTCTCTCTCTCATCCTCTATCATATTTCAAAAGAAATCTTCCAAGATATTTGTGCTTGAGATGGAATTTTTCAATGAACGTTTCTCGATCAAGAAAGAATAGCCACATGTGATCTGATTTGTCTAAAACAAGTTCTAGATCTACATCTCCATAAAAATCCACTGGAATATCACCAGAATCAGGATATCTCCGATCTGGACCTGAAACCCCCATCGCTGAGATTGTTTCTTGAGGTACAACGAATATTGTACAAAACGCAACGCCAATCCAATTATGGTCATGCATAACAGGAGATGCGTCTAAGCTTACACAATTTCCCTCATGCTCATTATTGAACCACCTTCGTATTTCACTTCCTGGACTAACACTTTGAACCAACTCATAGTAAGGGAAAAAATTCCCCTGGTACAGCAAAGACATCTATATGTTATTTCCTGATTCCTATACACAAAAAAGGAGAGAGAAAGAGATGAGAGGAGCAAAGGAGGAACATGCAAACCTGCAAATTTTGTATCATCCATGAAAAAGCCATGTCAGTGCAGCGTTCCCTATCAACTAATTCTGGGCAGTTAAACATGTATAATCCTCTTTGTCCTATTTCAAAATACGATTCATCACCTGGAAAGTCAATCCGTGAAGGGAGCTCAGGCAAAGATTTCAACTGCTTGCAATGTTGTAACTTTAAACAGACCAGTTTGGAAAGCTTCTTGAGGTTGGGAAGTGTAGCAAAATTGTTACCACTTAAAACAACCATATTAAATTGTTCATTTTGGATTACTAGGTTATTTCACGGTATCATTTATGAATTGTAATTATATTTAATAAATTAATAAAAGATTCCAAATTTTTATCTTCATTATTTGTCTTATCTTGTATCTTTTAAAAAATTTATTCCTTCTAGTTTTAGTAGTCTATATTCTAATGTAATGTCGTTTTGTTTAAGTATTTGGATTTCTTGTTTAAGATTCTTAATTTCATTTTGTAAATCCTTTACAGTAATTTGCTCACTTTGAGTTTTAAACCTAATGTATATTTCTTTTATATTTATGGGTTGAATTATTTATTTTCACCTTTCCTCATCCTTTTGAATTAAATCATTTAATTGGTGGAAAAACTCATTTTTTAATGGTGACTCTTCCATCTTATCTATTATATAAATTAGTGTAGATGTTTGATTCTTTTACAATTTGTACAGTTACAGAGTAGGATATAAACGGTAACCTTCTTTGTGACTGTCTTGGTTACTTTGTTATCCTTTGCTATACTATCCAACTCCTGCAATGACTTAAGAATTTTTATTTATTTATAAACCAAAAAAGAAAGGTTGTTGTACTTAGTAAATTTAGTCCCCGTACCTTCCTAAATTCAAATCAAAACTTTATTGGGCCTAGTCAAGGAAAAATATAAAAAATAAAAAAGCTTACATGTAAATAAGTGATACTTATAAACAAAGCCTCTTCAACAGCAGCCACCCAATTTCCAATCATTGTAATTTATAAGGCTTCAATTTCCCTCCATTTCATAATTTCCAATTAAACAGTTTATTTCATTTAGCTAAGAATTCTAACCAGAGAGAGAGAGAAAGAGGATCAACAATGGCTGTCAAAGTTTACATTGTGTATGCATTTTTGCTCTTTTTTTATTAGAAAATATTTTATTGCTATACTCTGTTATCCTTCTCCAATATTTCTCTAATTTTCTTTCCCTCAATTTGTCTTTAGTGTTATTTCCTGCTATATTAAAAATGATTTTTTATTCACCGGGTTTCTTTTACTCTTTCAACGGGTTCTTAAATTTGAAGTCTTTCAAATTTTAAAATTCTTTCCACCTCCTTGGATTTCATGCATTTTTTTTAAATCTTGTTCCTTAGTTTCATTTCGTGAATGAGTCATTTGACTTGAAGTAGTACAATATTGCATGTCCAAAACCATACAAAGTCTTATTCAATGATGACCTTTTATTTATATAGATAACAGAATAAATCACTAACACATTTGTTTTATTTGATTGATTACATTAGTATTATTTTGTTTATATTATTAATTAAGAGTTATTAATTATTTTCATATTATAAAAATTTATTAACTAAAAAATATTTAATATATAAATCTTTTTAATTTTATTTTATACCATTTTATATATTTTTATTTTGAATAGTTTACATGTTTTTGTTTCTATTTTATGAATTTATAATTAAATTTCATAAATTAATAGATAAATTATTTCCATATTTTTTTTAAAATTTATTTTAAGGTACATACTATTTTTATTCTAATTATTAATGTAAAATTAAAAATACTTATATATAAAAAAATTAATTTATAAATTTTGTTAATTTGAGAAAAAAAACTTGAGTAATGATACATAAAAAATAATGTTAATATCCTTAACTAAAGAAAACAACTGTATTATTGTCTTTCTATGAATAATTTTTTGTTAATCATTAGAGTAAAAATAATTTATATATTAAAATAAATTTACAAAAATAATTATGTACAAATTTGCATATTGATTTATGAAATTTAATTATGATTGGTAGAATAAAAAAATGTAAATTATTAAAAAATATATATATAATGCTATAAAATAAAAATTAAAATAT
Organism: Glycine soja; assembly: GCF_004193775.1. NCBI lineage: Eukaryota > Viridiplantae > Streptophyta > Magnoliopsida > Fabales > Fabaceae > Glycine > Glycine soja. The sequence continues at coordinate 41,521,872 of NC_041007.1, forward strand.
TTATATTAAATACTTTTTAATTTATAAATTTTTGTAATTTTTTTAAAAAATTAATAACCCTTTTTTAATGATAGATAAAAAATAATATTATTTTTTATTAGTAAAGTGATGAGTTCAATTTCTATTTAGAAACTTTTTTATTTTTTACTTTATTTATCTTTTTCATATAAGTGTCATCAACAACCTACATAAGTTCAACGTCATTTTTAATATGTCACATCAAAGTCAATATTTTACTTTTGCTTATCAAACTAAAATTATAATTTAGCCTACAAGAAAAGGTACTCCTATTTTTTCTTTTAATTATTGGAATTTTGAAAAAAATGTTTTTATTTATTTATTATCTGCAAAGTTAAGTATTACATTAATTACTTTTTATCTATTATATTTTTACTTATCTGTTATCTTTTAATTTTTAATTAATTTAATCATACATTTTATTTGTGAAGTGAAAAGAAAAAGAGGTAAAATAAAAAACTTCACAACTATCTTATTAGATTCAAGAAACTTTGTTGTATTTTTTTAAAATATAAAAACCTTAAAAAAAACATATGAAAAGGAGTGGAGAGAATATAAAGATAATTATCATCAATAATAACACTACATCAGTGGTAATTGATATTAAAATTTTTAAAAAAAAATATAAATAATTTTATGTTTTAATATTACAATCACGAGTAAGGAATAATAGAAATTAAGATAATATTATAAATTTTATTTAAAATATCATCATAAACAAGTTGATTAATAAATAATATCACAAATCATATATATAAACTAATATTATATATAATCTTCAATCAAGTGTAAATTGAATAAAAGTAACAAGGAATAGTGAATACAAATAATACTAATTTAACATAAAAACAAACAAACAATACTACTAAAGTAATACTGTAGTCTTATGAAAAAATATTAATATAATATTAAGATAATACTCTAATGTAGAATGTAGGAAAATGATATTCGTATCAAATGAAGTCATGCTATATTTTAATACATTAATTTGTAAACTTATCCAAAAAAATTACATTAAAAATTTTAAACTCATGAAAAATAAAATGGGACTTGATTAGTTATACGATTATTGATTATAAGAAATTTCTGCCAATACAAATACTATTAAACAGATAATTCTTCATAATTGTATTTCGATTCTCTTTTTGAAGACAATGTGGATTAAAGCAGGAAAAAATGAAAATGTTTATCACACATTTGGTGAGAATGAATTTTAGCACAAAAACAATTTCCGGCAAAATATTATCTAATTTTACCAAATTCTAATCACAGTTTAATCATAAAATTAATTGAGCAAATAAACCAATATCCTGAGATCTTGCGGTTCAATTTTTATTTAGTCTACAAAACATTGCACAAGGAAGAGTATTGAGTATGCGTGTTATTTTTTCTAGAAATATATTTTAAAGTGACTAATTATAAAAATAAATAAATTTATGCATAGATAGTAATATTAAATTAGTGTAAACTTTTATATTTATTTTATTTAATAATTTTTTCTTAATATTAATTCAACATGTAAAAGTAAATATTGCAAATAATTTAATTTTTCATTAATGTGAGAAATTATTGATTTTATTAAAATATACCAACGCTTATTAATGAGTGTTAGTTCTAATTAATATGGTAATAGTATAATGATCTCTTTCATCCCCATTACTAACTTTGTTAACGTGACTAATGAGAAGTTTAATGTATACTCTTTTTTTTTCCTTCAAATCACTAATTTTATTGACCTGGCAACAACTTGATATTAAGAAGATCAAGTTTTATATATTATAAATAGATCCAACTTGTTCTAGTCATTTGTCAAAGTAAGGACCTCTAACACTTTTCTGTGTATAATTAGAAAAGAGTTATTAATTTTTTTCAAATTATCAAAATTTAACATATAAATCTCTTTAATTTTATTTTATATCACTTTATATGTTTCCATTTTGAATAGTTTATAAATTTTATTTATATTTTACTAATTTATAATTAAATTTCATAAACTAATATCTAAATCTTTTAAATATTTTTTAAATTGATTTTAATGTACAAATTATTTTTACTCTAATTATTTATGTAAAACTAAAAATATTTATTTATTAAATATATTTTTTTATTTAACAATTTTTTATAATTTTAAAATTATTAAATCTGGACTAATGATACATAGAAAATAATGTTAATATAATTAATTAAACCAAACAAGTGTTTTATTACCTTTTCTATGAATAATTTTACATAAATAATTTGAGTAAAAATAATTTATATATTAAAATAAATTTACAAAAAAATTATCTACAAATTTTCATATTAATTTATGAAATTTAATTATATATTGGTAACATAAAAATAAAAATATGTAAACTATTCAAAATAAAAAGATATAAAATAAAAATTAAAAAGATTTATATATTAAAAAAATTAATTTAAAGATTTTGATAATTTGAAATAAAAAATAACTTGTCTAATGATAGAGAAAAATAATATTAATATATTTAAATAAACAAAGCAAATGTCTTTATGATTTATTGTTTTGTTTATGAATAAAAAGTTACTAGCTAGTTCAATTTATATTTAGATCTTTTTTTTTATTTTTGACTTCATTTAATTTATTTCAAAATAAGATCCAGGTTAACATCAATATGTCACATTAAAATCAACATTTAACTTTTAATAATCAACATACAAAAAGTAGTAAAATTACAATTTAACCTATTATAAAAGGTACTCCTTCAATTTTTTATACAAAAATGACTAAAATTACAAAACATCGTAGGATTTTATGTAACAAGTAAATAATCCTATGATTCGAGTAATAATAGTGTGAGGACTTTTGAGAATAGATATAAGGTTTTGTTTTGCTAGACCACTATGAAGTAGTACAAGATTGTGCCCACAACTATTTTGGATCGTTGGGCTCCAAGTAAGCTCAAAATTAACTTCAAATTTGACTTAGACTAAAAAAGAAAGAAGAAAAGGAACTCAACTATATTGTTTGGTTAGGATTTTTTGTTAGTAGCGCCAAGGTTTCAAGGTAGACATTGTTTTGGAATTATGTCTTGTTTTTGGAGTAGTTTTGTCAATAAATTTAGAGTTTATCAGATCTATTTCTTGTTAATCGTTATGCTAAACATATGAAATTTTTAGTTTCTGTTTTGTCAAGTTAGTCTCATTCCTTGTTATTATTGAACAGTGAGCCATGCAAATTCAATAAAATGAAGAGATATGACATTTTCTTTGTAGATGAACTCCTTATGTGTTGACTTTCAAAGTTAAACTTGTGTCTATCAATAGTTTTTGTTAGATAATATTTTCAATCATCACACCACTCGTGAGCTTGATAAGTGTCGCTTGCTAGCTATCATTCATTTCCAATAATTCTTGCTTGATGTCCAAGGCCCAGCATTTGTGGCCTAGGATGGTTCTTGTGAATTGAGAATAAATCTTAATTATAAGAGTGTAATCTTTGACCAAACAAAAAAACAGTGAAATATTCTTTCAACAAAAATAAAAAAAACATGAAATCTTCACGCATAAAAAAGAGAGTGAAATCTTGCTTGGAAAATTCTTATTTCATAAGACTATTTTAGTAATGAGAAGGTTTGATTATGTTTTCATTCTCTTAATTTGAGTTAATATGATTTTAATCCTTTTTAAACTTTGTTAAGCTAATTCAATCTTCATAACTTTATCAAGGAAGTTTAGTTCAATTGCTTAAGTATAGTGTGTGAGTTGTTGCAAAGCCACTAATACTTGTCTTTGTCTTTGATTCTTACAAATAAAAAAATCTTTATAACTTTAAAATTAAAGAAAATATAATTTGTCATAATTTTTTTACAAACCACATATATTTTTCATTAAAGATAATCTTGTTCAAATATATAACTTTATTATGAACAAAAAAAATCTCTTTCCGAATATTTAATGTAATTGCTTACTTAAAACTCAAATTTAAGAGTCATGACCACTAATTAAACTAAAATAACCCAAATCCAATTAATTCTCGTATTTAGTGGTAATTCATCTATTAATTTTTCATTCTTTTGTAACATTTTAGAATTGAAAATTTATTTGATAATTTCACGCTGCTTATACCACATAGGATTAAATAATATATGTGTAATGTCATGATTTTATTACTTGTCCCAGTAAGTGTTTTATTTTAATTTCAAGATAAAATTTAAATGTTATTTTATGTTAATTGAGATGTTAGTTAATTTAATTTGTATAACTTTGATGTTTTATGAGTGTTAGTGGGCTTAGACAATTCTCGGTCATAAATTTGGTCACAAAAACATGTAAAGGAGGGGTGGGAATAGAAAAAATAGGTAGTTAGATTGGAAAATGCATCAACCACATTTCTCAAAACCCCTTCAAACATTGAAAGAGCTCTCATTTGGGACATGCTAGGTGCACCCAGCAACATTGCTGGTGCACCCAGCAATTAGGTGAATGGGCAAAATTGCCCTTGTATTAAAAAAATAATTCATTCTTTCGGAAGAAGGTTCTTCCGGTAGAACAATTTATTCTATCAGAAGAACCTTTTTCTAGAGAAGTTACCGGAAGAAGTTCTTCCGGTAACTTCTCCGGAAGAAGGTTCTTCCGGATGAATAATTTGTTCTACCGGAAGAACCTTCTTCCGAAGAAGCTACCGGAAGAAGGTTCTTTCGGTAGAACAAATTGTTTATCCGGAAGAACCTTCTTCCGGTAGCTTCTCCGGAAGAAGGTTCTTCCGGTAGAACAAATTGTTCATCCGGAAGAACCTTCTTCCGGAAGAATAAATTGTTCTACCGGAAGAAACTTCTTCCGGAAAGCTTCCGGAAAAAGGTTCTTCCGGTAGAACACAAATTGTTCTTCCGGAAGAAGGTTCTTCCGGAAAGTTTCCGGAAGAACCTTCTTCCGGAAGATTTCCGGAAGAACCTTCTTCCGGAAGAAGAAATTATTTTTTTTAACGCAAGGGCAATTTTGCCCATTCACCTAATTGCTGGGTGCACCAGCAATGTTGCTGGGTGCACCTAGCATGTCCCCTCTCATTTCTATTCATTTCTCTTGGGCTTTTTCGCTTGATGTTTTATTCTAAGATTTAACAGATTGTAGTTAATACTAATAGATATAAGATTCAATTAAGCTTTCAAGGGACAGCATTCTGAATCTAGATCCCCTGAAGTATAATGTGAATGATTAGAAAAGAGTTATTAATTTTTTTCAAATTATCAAAATTTAATATATAAATCTCTTTAATTTTATTTTATATCATTTTATATGTTTTTATTTTGAATAGTTTACAAATTTTATTTATAATTTATCAATTTATAATTAAATTTCATAAACTAATATCTAAATATTTTACATAATTTTTTGGTAAATTGATTTTAATGTACAAATTATTTTTACTCTAATTATTTATGTAAAACTCAAAAGATTTATATATTACATATATTTTAAAATTTTAGTTAAAAAAATTGATAATTTAAAAAATAATAACTCTTCACTAGTGATAAATAAAAAATAATGTTAATATAATTAATTAAATAAAAAAGTGTTTTATTACCTTTTTTATGAATAATTTTACGTAAATAATTAGAGTAAAAATAATTTAAATATTAAAATTAATTTAAAAAAATGATGTACAAATTTTCATATTAATTTATGAAATTTAATTATATATTGGTAACATAAAAATAAAAGTATGTAAATTATTCAAAATAAAAATATATAAAATGATATAAAATAAAAATTAAAAATATTTATATATTAAAAAAATTAATTTAAAATTTTTGATAATTTGAAATATAAAAAAAATCTTGTCTAATGATAGATGAAAAATAATATTAATATATTTCAATAAACAAGACAAATGTCTTAATGATTTATTGTTTTGTTTATGAATAAAAAGTTACGAGTTCAATTTCTATTTAAACACTTTTTTTATTTTTCACTTCATTTAATTTATTTCAATATAAGTTTCACGACAACATTAAGATGTCACATTAAAGTCAACATTTGATTTTGGATAATCAACATACAAAAAAGAGTAAAATTACAATTTAACCTATTATAAAAGGTACTCTTTCTGTTTTTTATTTTAATTGCTGAATTTTTTAAAATAAAAATGTTTTTATTTATTCATCATCTACAAAGTTAAATATCACATCAATTACTCTTTTGTTAATTATATTTTACTTATTTTTTAATTTTTAATTAATTTATCCATGCATTTATTTGTGAATTGGAAAAAAAAAAGATAAAATAAAAAACTTCGCAACTATTTTATCATATTCAAGAAACTTTATTGTATTTTTTATTAAAACTTAAAAACTTTAAAAATAACACAAAAAGAAATAGAGGGAATATAAATATAACTATCATCAATAATAACACTACATTAGTGGTAATTGATATTAAAAATTTAAATAAATTATAAATGATTTTATGTGTATTACTATTAAAGTCACAAGTAACAAATAATAGAAATTAAGATAATATTATAAAATTTATTTAAAATATCATTAAAAATAAATTGATTAATAAATTTAAATTTTTTATTCCTTAGTTTGACTTCCTGATTCCTGGATCGACTGACACGAGAATTTTAAAAAAAAATTATTTGTACTTTTTTTTAGCTGTCATGCACTAAAAGTAAAAAGGACTGAAAACGAGAAATTGCATCAGTCTCTGTTAAACATTACTCAAACCAAACAAGAAAAAAAAAAACAATATTCTTAACCAACAAAGACAGCTACACAAGCATCCCATAACAACCAAAAACCTTATTTTACGCCACCAAGCTTATTCAAAATTTGAAGGACGACTCAAATGAATAAAATGAGAGAAGAAATGATTCTACAGGCTAAGATCCAAGTTGATTGTGTTTTCCTGGGAGGAGCTTGCATCATCTTTTCTCCCTTCTTCTGACATCATTCCTTCATTTTCTTCAATTTCCCCAAATTTGCGCTTCCTTTGTTCATTATCCCCTTTATATACCCAGCGATATCCGTATTTCTTCACCTCAGCATATGACTCTTTCCACTTTCTCCTTCCATCACATTTCAAAAGCAATCTTCCAAGATTTTTGGGCTGGAGATGGAATTTAAAAATGAACATTTTTCGATCAAAAAAGAATAGCCACATGTGATCTGATTTGTCTAAAACAAGTTCTTGATCTAGATCTTCATAAAAATCCACTGGAATATCACTAAAACCCGAGTAGTACCCATCTGTTTTTGAAAAAGCCATCGCTGAGATTGTTTCATGAGGTACGACGAATATTGCACAAAACGCAACGCCAATCCAATTATCGTCATGCATAACATGAGATGCGTCTAAGCTTACACAATTTCCCTCATGCTCATTATTGAACCACTTTGGTATTTCACTTCCA